>NC_133754.1:33626250-34227500 GCF_036562045.2 Rhinolophus sinicus
ATTATTCATATTTTACTTAATTTATTTTATTTCTATCTTAAAGAAGTCCCTCTAAGATCCCTTGTATTAATGGTTTGATTGTGATGAATTATTTAGGTTTGCTTGTCTGGGAGCTCTTTATCTGTCCTTTGAATCTAAATGATAACTTTGCTGGGTAGAATAATCTTGGTTGTAGGTCCTTGCTTTTCATCATTTAGAGTATTTCCTGACATGTCTTTCTGGCCTGCAAAGTTTTTGTTGAGAAATCAGCTGACAGTCTCATGTGAGTTCCTTTGCAAGTAACTCACTGCTTTTCTCTTGCTGTTTTTAAGATTGTCTCTTTGTCTTTAAACTTTTGCATTTTAAATATGATGCATCTTTGTGTTCACCTGTTTGGGTTCATATTTTTTGGGGACTCTCTGTGTTTCCTGGGCTTGTATATCTAGTTCCTTCACCAGGCTAGGGACGTTTTCTATCATTATTTCTTCAAATAGGTTTTAAATTCATTGTTCTCTCTCTTCTCCTTCTTGTACCTCTATAATGCACATGTTGGTACACTTGACATTGTCCCAGAGGCCCCTTGAACTCTCTTTTTTTTTTTTTTTTTTTTTGATTCTTTTTATTTTTTTTTTCCTTTTGCTGTTCTGATGGGGTATTTTCTGCTACCTCATCTAACAAATTTCTGTTTCAAACCTCTGCTTTATCTAATCAACTGTTGATTCCTTCTAATGTATTCTTCATTTCAGTTATTGCATCTTTATTTCTGAGATTATTTTTACGTTTTCTATCCCTATTTTTATGTTTCCTATCTCTTTTTTGAAGTTTTCCCTGAGATCAGTGAACATCCTTATAACCAGTGTTTGGAACTCTGTGTCTGGTTAGTAGATTGCTTGTCTCCATTTGTTTAGTTTTGTTTTGTGTTTTTTGTTTGTTTGTTTTGTTTTTGTTTGTTTGTTTGTTTTTTAGCTTTATTCTCTTCCTCTATTTGGGACATATTTCTTTGTCTACTCATTTTGGCTGCCTCCCTGTTTCTATGTATTAGGTAGAGCTGCTATGTCTCCCGGTCTTAGTAGAGTGGCCTTATGTAGTAAGTGTGCTGTGGGCACCAGTGACACAGTCTCCTGGTCACCTGAGTCATGCACTCCAGGTGTGTCCCTTTTGTGGGTTGTATATGCACTCTTGTTATAGTTGAGCCTTGATTACTATTTGTCAATGGAGAGTTTGACTATCCTGTTCATTGGTTGTGAGGTCTCCTCTTGACTACAATGGAGGAGCAGAATCTGCCTCAACAGGGCTCTGGTGCCTGCCTATCTGCCCCAGCTTGGAGACAGCTGGGTCATATCCAGCTAGTTTTGAAGCTGGCCAATGGGTGTTCCAGCCCCAGGGACACTGACAAAGAGACCCGCTGCAGTTCAAGTTCAGCCATAGCCTGTGTCCCCCTGGGGCCACTCGGCAGGAGCCACAAGCAATTTACAGATGGCTGACACCTGTGCCAGACTTGGAGTTACCTCGAGAGGCCAAGCTGCAAACCAAGCCTGGTGGCCACTGGTTCCTGGTTTAGGACTGCTCAGCCAGAGGTACAGGACAGGCTCAAGCCAGAAGGTGCTTTTCTGGGTTCAACAAACCTTTTCAAGACCCTAGGAAAGTCTGCATCTTGAGCCAAGGCACATGGTATATATGAAAAAGCCCCTGAAAGCAGCTTATGTGTGCCCAAAAGTTAGATAGGGTGGGATCTCAGAAACTACAGGGTGGGGCTATTTGATGGAAACTCAAGTATCACAGTTACCTATGTCTGCACATGGGGAAAGGGGAGGGTTCAACAAAGAAATTATGGCTTCCACCAGCTGCCCCTTTGGGAGAAAGCTGCCCCTCCAGCTCTCATCCTAAAGCTAGACACCTCAGTCCCCCCACCCCCCAGCATGTCCCCACCACCTCTCCAGCTGCTGTGGCAGTCCTGGAGCTCAGAGCCAGTGATTCTGTTGTTGAGTAAGACCATGCATGTTTCCTTTAAGAAGAGTGCCTGGGACTCCAGGCACCCTCCTTCTCACTCAGGAACAATTTTCACTGATTTTCACTATCAGAAATTAGGGTATCTTCTCTCTCTGGCACTGGAAGCCTGGGCTGGGGAGTGTGGTGTGGCCTCGGACCCCTTGATCCTTCCGGGGGTGACCTCTTCAGCTGAGATGTCCCTCCTGATTTTCAGTGGTGACACATGGGTGTGGGACCAGCCTATTCTGTCTCTGCCCTTCCTACCAATCTTGATGTGGCTTCTTCTGTACGTCCTTACTTATAGGGCTTTGGTTCAATAAGATTTCAGGTGATTTTCAATGATGGTTGCTTTGCAGTTTAGTTTTAATTTTCATGTGGTCACAAGAGAAGGTAAGCACAGTATTTACTTTCTCTTCCATCTTGACCAGAACCTGATTCTTTCTTTCAACTCACATTCCTGGTCTCATTGAGGACTTCTTATGACCAACTGACAGAGGGGAAAAAAAATTCCTTGTCCTTAATTAAGGCATGGGTTGGTGCAATAAGTTGACACTAGCTAGAAGAAAAAAAAAATCTGCTTAATAGCCACTCTCATTGGTGGCACTAAATGATAGTGATAAAAATAAATTTTTCCAGTAAAAAGAAGTAGGAGTAATAAACTTAGTCATTAAATTAGAATGAGGGGAGAGATAGCACAAAGTACAGATGTACACTATCAGTAGATGACAAATAGGTTAACCATTTTGATCAGGGACCAGTAAAGTAAAATACTGGGGAAGTCTGGGAAAGAATTGGACCTATGGGAATGGGGATATATATTCTCTACAAATAAGACCTAGCTGGACCATTAGATCTAATGCACCTTTTGGAGTAAACATTAATATCAGACCAGTATTATATTATATTATATTATATTATATTATATTATATTATACTATATTATATTATATATGTTGTATTATATCAGACTAACCCGGTCTTATAGTACAGTAAAATAAGATCAGGTCTTATATTAATTTTTGCTCCAAAAGACGCATTACAGGTAATGGTCCAGCTAGGTCTTATTTTCGGGGAAACACGGTATATGTGTATGCATATATATATGTCACCAGTCTTGTACAGGATAACCAGTCTCGTAGACAACAACTATCCTCCATTATATGTAGCTCCATTGCTTATCTAATGGGACTAATGAATAAAGTGACCATTTTAACAGTGATAGATGCTATTATTGAATTCCACATCCAAGTAACCTTTCACTGATGCTTGCTACTGTCACTTTAGAATATCTAGTCAAATATCAGCTGGGGTTGCCAGATAAAATATGTTATATCAATTTATTTTGAATTTTAAATGAACATCTTTTTTTTCAGTATAAGTATTTCCCAGATATTGAATTGGACATATTTATACTGATAAATAAATGTGTTGTATGTCTGAACTCAAATTTGACTGGGCATTCTACAAGTTCATGTTTAAATCCATCAACCTTACCATTATAGATAAACACTAAGTACTGAATTTAGCACCATCCTTTGTCGATAGCATTCAGCTACCTGGTGTCAGGTTGGTTGAATGAACCACTTCCCCCTTGGGAGTGAAAACAATATATTTTTATAGCAATCAATGGATATTCCAGATACATAATTTTTCTTTCTTATCTAAAATGTTTTTATTGGTATCATTATCACATCATTTGCAGAGTACTTGAAGTATGGACATCTTATGTCACAGATGCACTTAGGGTAACACATTGATCATATTTCAAAGTCAGTGAGACAATGGGCTCTTGATCACTGAACTCACTGATCTTACTACTGTGTTTCCCCCAAAAAATGACTGGGTCTTATATTAATTTTTGCTCCAAAAGACTCATTAGGGCTTCTTTTCAGAGGATGTCTTATTTTTTCGGGTACAATCTACATTTATTCACATACAGTCATTTCATCTTCTTCTGTAACTGTCTGACAATCTTAATGGGCTTATTTTCAGGGTATGTCTTATTTTGGGGGAATCATGGTATGTTTCACAAAGCAAAGAGACAACTGACTTGATACCATGGTGTAATAGCTCAATGAAGGTTCAGCTAAGGTGGCAGTTAGAGAGATACATACTTTATGGTTTGAGTGCTGTCTTCTAGGGTGTGTCATATGAAACAAACTAAGAATAATCATGTAACAATGTTGCCTTAGTACTACAATACATTATTAAATAAACAATGGAGAAAGATAGACTTAACCATTTTTACCATTACTTATAAAAGTCACCTAACTGTTCAATGTGTGCTTTCTCTACCCACAAACTTCGACTTTTCTGAGGGGGAGACCTTAATATCCAGAAGACCAGTGTTTCTACCAAAAGATTAAATAAGGGCCCCAATGAACTAAAGGCTTAAACTACTACTTGGTCACTTTGGGTTTATTCTGCTAGCTGATATAATTATTTCTAATTATCAAAATATAAAGGTTGCTTTTACCACGTAGTTCTGGAAGAATTACATCAAAACCTGCAAGAATTCACTCAGGTATTTCTTTATGTTGCTGTATTCAAATATTAAAAGAAATAAGCAAACAATAAAAGATGATCCCAGCAATTAATTTCAGTATCTGTGGGCCCTGACTTTATAGGGCTAGAGTCCTGGGAATATTTCACGAGCAGGCCTGAAAGTATGGGGACTTAATTTTGTCAAATGAGAGTCAGGGACTTATTTGCAACCTGCCTAAAAATATATTGTTTACCCATCCTCTCCCAGATGGATTATCCCAAGATGCATTTGTTTTGAATGGTCTTTAAGGAGATATCCAGCATGGCTGAGCAATGAGCTATGTTTGTTGGGAAGATATGGCTAGCTTTACTACAACACTTCCCATTTTTCCTTATTCTTGTTTCCGTGGGACCACAGGGAAAAATCAATAAATATTTGGCACGCCATTGTTGACTTAGGCTCTGTTATGAAGGAAACTATGTAAAGGGTGCTGATCTTACTTTATGCTGAATTGTGACTTTTCTTGAATTGTTACATCACTGAGATTAATTTATCAGCCTCATTTCACTTTAAGTGGTTTCCAAACAGAGATTCACAATACTTATATATAAAACAATTATATGCCACTGGTACAATTTCAACATGACATTGTTCAGTGGCCAAGTTCACTATTTCTTCCTACAACTCACTCTGATAATCATTATTAGGCGTTATTGTTAGCCCAACATAAAGCTATTAGAATGAATCATTAAGAAAAACAGCACCTTTTTGTTTGTAATTTAACACTTTATGATTTTACTTTTGTTAAGCATTACATTGTCATTTTCTTAGATTTATCTATTTCCTGATTAAGTATTTCAAATCCAAAACACGTTGTGTCTAATATCCGTGGAGGACAAAAATCTTACTATGCAGACCACAGAAACCCCATATTAGTTAGATCCTGAGTCTCATGGAGTGGAAATGAGGCACCTGGATATACAGGATGTTGTCATCTGGGCAGATGTTGAAGAAGCTAAATGCTAAATCCAGTCTTCCCTTCAATAAATGCATTTAAACAGTTTTAGCATGGTCAGTTTATTTGTCAGGAGAACTCTGTTGTTTTCAAGCACTACTTCCCCTAGGTATCACTGGGTACAGGTAGTTTAATAAGAGTCAAGCTTCAACATGATCCAGAGGAAAAAAAAAAAGCATTTGCACTCAAAGAACATGCACCTACACTAAAGAGACTGCCAGATCTTCCTAACTTGTAACCGCTGACTTTGGGAAGCCATAGTGGAAATGGATTCTAAAAGGTTATACAACCCAGGAAAATATAAACTTAGACAGGATGAATCTTTTAATTTAGGCATTTGGAATTTAATGTGTTAGCATGAGTTCTTGGATCAAACAGTTTGCTTTGTTTGTTAATTGAAGTCTGGATTCAATACTGGCTTATGGTCAATAAGATTGAGGGGCTGTTCCACTGCAGATGAAGTCTGAAGGATTAGAGAAACGAAACATTGTAAGGTTTCATTGTATGCAATGTGATCAGTAACTCCAAAATACCCCTTTAGATAGTGTAGATGAAATTCAGTTTTACATAAGTAAACAAATACCTGAATATATTTTTAAAAATGTATGTACAGTTAAGTGAAATAAGACGACTATAGGTTCTTCATCTATACCTGTGTTCTTGTGTTTCACTTGTTGTGCATCCTCTCAAATCTTAGCATCTATACAATCTTATATTGCATATCTTATATTGATTATCATTGCACCACTTTGTCCTCCTCTTGCCTCAGATCTCTCTCACCTGTTGAAGAGTTCTGGAACTGGCTAACGTTACATATTATGTTTTAGTGGTGGCAGCGTGACTTAATTGACACCATCCCATAGTGATATAACTTATTAGAAATATGCCTACCCTCTATTAACTATGAGTTTTTGTGTTTTTTGTTTTTGTTTTTGTTTTTGTTTTGTTTTGTTTGAGTAAAGGAAAACCAAACAAAAATGATGAATGGCAAAAGGCACAACTGTGCCTTTTCCTTGTGCACTCTTCCACATTTATTCCCCACCTCTTTTGTGACTAGGGAGGCTGACCTGTGCTGACTGCATCACTTATAATCCCATATGGGGTGGTTTCCAGTTAGTTGGACTAATGGGAGCTCATGGGAGGGATCAGAGGGAAGAGGAGGGACAGCTCTTAACCACCTTTCTTGTGAAGAGCAGCACTTTCTGGTTGTGGCTATGTCCACTCAACTGGACAGCACCCTTTGGGCAGTCCTTCCTCTCAGGTTCTGACTCTCACTGGTCTTCAGGAGCATGATTTTCTCGTGTGTGTGTGTGTGTGTGTGTGTGTGTGTGTGTGTGTGTTTGTTTGTTTGTTTGTTTGTTTTTTCCTGGTGTAAGGCTAGTAAGAGCATGTTGGGATCTGGGTAACTAAACACCCCTTGTTGTTTCCCTTAATCTGTGTTTATTTCTATAAACATTTTCTTTGTTAACGATTCTTGAAAAATCTATGTAGAAATCTGTTTCCTGATGGGACCTGTACTGATAGTACACCTACCATTTTCAATATGGTATGTTTTGGAACCGTACAGAAGGATGAGAGGCTTACAAGAATATAGAGATTGTATATGCTGCACTTTGTAAGCTTAACCCTGACCATGGGAGAGTTTTCTCATACTTTGAGCTCTTCAAAAAAATCTATATAAATCCAAGGCTTCTCCTTATAATTCTTGTTTTCTTTGAACTTGATAAAGTTTAAATCCTTGCAGCAGTGCCAGGCAGGGGGGCTCCAAACAGACTTCTGCTGTTTTAATAAAAGGAACAGAAAAAGAAGAGAGAAAAAAATGAAATAAAAGGTCCTGAGAAGTGATTCAATTGTAAGATTCCTGGATGTTTGCAAGAAAAGAAAAAAAAAAATCAGTAATAAAAAATAGTAGTCATTAAAGGCTTAGATTTTTATAAAAAATATATTTTAGATGTTGTTTTATTTTAGCTGTTATGTGCTTGTAATATTCATAGAAAATTAGATTTATAAACATATATTTTATTTATAAGAATTTCTATCTCATGTGTCATAATGGGGTAACACTATGCTTTAAACTTTCACAATGACAACTGTAAAATAAAAATGTTCTAATCTCTGTGGGTATTGAAATCATAGGAGCTGTAGGAGAATTGTGTCATTATATAAAGTCATAGAAATCCTGGCCTTATTATTTTTAAAACTTTCATCTATCTAGCAAAATAGGTTAATAAAATAAGGGACCCAGGTGGATTTCTTTTCCAGTAAAAAGTCTAAAAACAGAGTACAGTTGGACAATTCTGAACCATTGAAAGATTAAAGAGCCATCCGCCGACTAAAGAAAAGTTTTATCCATATAAAGACTCAACAGGGCAGTGGTGGATGCCTGGCTTGACATGTTACTGACATTTCTTGAAAGAAAGGATTATGATTAGAATATCTTGGTTGGATACTATTGGAAAGTGAATTTTCTGATAGTTTTGCTCACAAGAGCAACGCTAATGATCTCTCATTGAAATTAACTAATGTAAAGAATAAAGTCAGGGCTACCCATAGAACCAGTTTGCAAATAGATATCAGCCTCAGTTTTTGTGGTGACCTATTTATTAGAGACTGTTCAAACGTAATGCTAGAAAAGATCTAAACCCACACTGAATAATTGGAATGACTCATACAATATGACATCTTGACACAAAACTTTAATTTCAACTTCCTCCTTTTCCATATTGCCCTTTATAATGAAGTTGTGAATTTGGGATTTTTTTTTCCCCTACACATCCATAATTTCAGAAGCATCAGGAGAAAGTACTATGTGGAATTAGGTTAATGATACAGCCCTGGTCAACTAATATTGTGACCTAAAGTAAAAGATAACATTAATGAAATATTATGTTCTATACCTTACTTGTGTTGTTTTTATTTTTATAAATTTTTCCTGATTTATGTTGTATATTTATTTTTATCAATTTATATCAATAGATAATATTTTATATACACAACTTGAGAATAATAAGGTGATTGTCATTCTTAACTCCTTTTCAGTGTTTGAAATTATAACTTATATTAGGGATTCTAAGCTTCCAGTACCTTCTTCACTATAGTTTGTTTATTGAAATATGGGTAACAAGACATTCTCTTACCACACTACAATCTTTATTTTGGAAAGAACTTTCTGAATCCATTTTCTTTATAAGGATGAAGAGAGTAGGACAATCCAAAAGAATGCCTGAAGCTGCCATCTGTCCTGTCTCTGAACTTAAAGGCAAAACTGTCACGTAATGTTTTACACCCCTGGGCCCTACTTTCAGATGTTTATCTCTTTATAGACTTAGGGTGTGCAGCAATTCACCCTCATGTTCATCAAGTATACGACACAGAAAATAATAGTATTAAAATAATCTAGAATAGAATAAATGATATAATGCCTATAGAGCATTTAACACAGTGACTGAAACACATTGTCCCTGTTCAAAATCAGTGTCAAATCCCAAGATGAATTCTTTGTTTTCCGGAGTAAGTGAAAGCACAAGAATTTCCTAAATTCTCAAGACTAAAGGCCAAATGTTGCCACTCATCACCACACAGGATCCTCCAGCTATCAAATTCTTTCATAGCTGTATTCCTATTGATAATGTTCTTGAACTCCATCCCTGCTCCTCGTGTCCCTACCATTCTAGTCCCTGATGATGAGAAGGACTAGAAGATGGTAGCAACAGGAACAGCTGTATGTACCTGTTTCTCATGGCATAATATACCTGCCATATCTACCTACACCTTAGTCGGACAGGAAGATATGAGTATTAATCTGAGACAGACAACCAATTTGAAACATGAAAGGGAATGTTGCCTCTTCCTTCCACGGGACACCTCAAACTTGAAAATTGAGGAAAAATTCTTCAAATTCCAGAGTTATTATACAAAGGACACAGAAACAAGTATAAGAGAAAATTCAAACTGCAGAATCTATTTGTCTTCCCTAGGTCTGGAATGAGATAAAACTTAGTAGAAAGAGGGGGGCAAAGGTAGAGAGATAAGCAGAGTTTTCTTTTGTTTTATTTCATCTTCATTTCATTTTTTTACTTTTTGTTTTTTATTGTTTTAGTAAGGAAACAAAATAAATACTGTATCAGGTCTCTACCCATTGGGCCCCAGCGCATTGCTGCAACATGAATATGCATAAGGGCCAAGGTTCCTGCAGGGGTTTAATACCGCCTCATTAGAATACCAGAATACCACTGAAGAAGAAAACTAGAGTTGGTGGTGGACCTATGGCAGAAAACTGATGTCGGGTAACACCTGTGAAAAGCTGGCTGCCACAACAATGTGTGTATTAATATGTGGGTCATGCAGACAAATAGGAAAAGCATATAAAATAATTTTGATACATTTGTCAATTTTCAGCCATATCTCTTGGTTGGTTCCTCAATTTGGTTGATCAACTTCCACAATTTTGCCCTTTGTGATTTGTGTCCCTTGTGATTGGAATGCTTCCTCTGAAAGTTAGATGTGTAGAGTCTCATTACTTTTCAGACTTCAGTTGAATAATATATTCTGTGACCTCCCAATGTAAATATTTACTCTGGCTGTACAAAATCATTTAACTTTATTACTTAACATAGCATTCATCAATCTTTTACTTGTATATTTATACAGTTGTGTTAATTTATGCTCTCCCATAATTGAATGCTTCATATGAACCATACCCTTACTATCTTGTTCTCCACTATATCCCAGTTCGAAAGCAATGTCTGCTATAGAATAGTCTCTCAATGAATATTTTGTGAATTGAGTGCATAGATGAGTGTTCCTCTAAGTAATAAGCAGACCAAACTGTGGGAAAGAGTGATGCCTTACTAATAGATCAATTTGGAGTTGGCAAAAGGATTGATGCATCTTTTAGCTAACTGGTTAGCTCTCAAGTGATGATCACTACCTTCCAGGTGAGAGGGGACCTAGGAATCTTGTGAAGACATGCCAGTCTTATCCTGTTCTCATATTCACGTATTGCCCATGCTGAAAAGTCTGAAGAATTATCATGTCAATATCAGAAACCAGCAAGGAAGCAGAAAGAAAAAATTGGATGACTGTTAGTTTCCTTTTCTCCCACAAATAATGTCTGACCATCAGTGAAGTGCATGTCAATTCTCTGCTTGGGCACTGATATGTGTGATCGATGGTTTAAAAATGGGATCTAGAGAAGCTAAAGGAAAGACGAAAGGTCAGTTTTTGAACTGTACTGGGACGGGATTATTCATCCAGAGTAAATAAGTTTGAAATCATTATGAAAATGCCTGGGTAGGTTGAACTTATATTAAAAAGAAAAGAAGAAAAAAAAGTCATATTATTATTGCCAAGGGGGAGGGTTAGGTAAAAAAATCAGACTTGGGAATTAATGTAAATTGTTTTAACACAGGTCCATTAAATAAATCTGAGGTTTATGGATTCTGGTAGATACTATGTATCATATATGTGAATCAGTTTTCCCAGTCTAAATTCATATTGGTTTTGTAGGCTGTAAAGTTAGACACCCTTTCACATATTTACTAGTTTCCAATGATGTCATTTTTGCCAAGAGTTTGCTCTTCCCTGAGGAAGTGGGAGTAACTGGGCTAGTAAGTAGAATCATTCATACTTGATTAGTCATTGCCAGATATTTTTTTCTAGATACTGTTAAGTAGAATCTTTAAGGAATCTATATATTAACTAAAACTACTGACCAAATTTAAGGTCAGATTATATGTAATTTATTGATTCATTATTTATGGGCACATATTCATTTTCATTCAAGTAGAACATTAGATTGTTTTCACTTCTTATATGAAAAATAAAAATACAACTTCCAAGAATCTCTCACTAGAGATCTTAACTCTATTTTTTTTGGAGGGGGGAGGTAGCAAGCAGCTTTATTTTTTGCAACAGATGTTTTGTTTTAATGTTTGAGCTGTGAGTCTATCTTTAATGTCTGACATAGTGGTGAAGAAAACAATTATCTACAAATTCTTAAGACTAAAGAAAAACAGCGTAAAGTGGGGGCAGGTTGGATTGAGTCATATATTCCAGCAAGATTGAATAACTGAGGACGATGATCCCTCTGGATTTAGTAAAAGTATTGATTTATCTGATTTACCACAGCTTCCCTTCGCTGCCTACACAATCCTTGAATTCCGATCTTAGCCTCTGCTTACATTCCTCAGCTTCCCGGAAACCTTGCATAGGCCTTACTCCTGATCCCACCATAGTCCCCAGTCATCCTCTTTAGCTTAATGGCATCTCATTTTGGATTTCAGAAAGTTGTAAAGGTGTTCTCCTGTTTGGGGTACAGAATGGTTAAATAAATCGGGCATAGCTATTAACTGGTCTGGTTTGAATTCTACCTGGGTTAGCCTTGACAAATTTTGAAACCTCTATATAAGTCATTTATTTATTTTCTTTAAATAATATAATGAGCCATAATGATAGGTTTGTTGTACTTGAATTAATTTTAAAATTAAAACATTCAGGAAAATTTATAAAATGTAACCTCAAAACCTGCAGAATATCATCCCCTCTGATTAATTGTGGAAATATGGCACACACACACACACACACACACACACACACACTCACACACACACAAACATTTCTCATAGAAAACCCATGGAGTATAATATTTGATGAAAAGTTTGTATTTACTCAACCTGTATTGCATGACCTGAATGCCAGCAGTCTAGGAAAAAATTAAGTCATTCAGCTTTCCCAATAAGATGAGTTTCTGTTACAGCAGAACTCAGAACAATTACTGAAGTAGATTTTCTTCTCTTTTTTTTTAAATTAAATTTTTTGGGGTGACAATGGTTAGTAAAATTACATAGGTTTCAAGTGTACAATTCTGTATTACATCATCTATATATCACATTGTGTGTTTACCACCCAGAGTCAGTTCTCCTTCCATCACCATATATTTGACCCTCTTTACCCTCTGCTACTATCCGCCCTCCCCCTTTACCTGCTGGTAACCACTAAACTGAAGTATATTTTCTTAAACCAATAATTGTGTGGCATGGGTAGAAGGCTGTGTTTGAGTCTCTTTTATTATCCTCGACATTATTAGAATTTAAAAGTAAATTTTTTTGTACTGTTACTTCTTGCCCCTCCCCTTATTATGTATAAGACTTAGTTTTTAAAATTATAAAGTCTTTTTTTCATGTATTTATGCTACAAAATATTTTTATTGCCATTCATACAGCTCTTTGTTTTCTATGTCTTAGTAGAAATGATATTTCCTAAAATGCACACATTTTCAGAAGACATTTTAATATTTTCCAGGCACACTCTCAATATTGAATAACACTAAACTTGAAGGTTGTTAGTGAGAATTGCTATAATGGACAATGTTTATAGCTTTTTAATAAATGGTAGCATTACTTTTAATGATGTAACCATGAATCCTTTGTTTTAGATGTTAGTGTAGGATTAAGTATAAATAAACCGAGATATTTTGGATGAGAAAGCCCATATGAGTATACAAACGTTCCTTAAAAAAAAATGTTTTCCATGAAGAGATGTACATTATGTACATTATGTCCTACAGTGTAATGTGGGTTACAAAAAGTATATGAAAATTATGCATATAACTTTAGCCATTCATGCTATGATGTGAAGCTTTGGATTCTCTAATCACACATTTCCAGTTTGGGGATTGACTCCACATTCTACATCATTCATTTTTATGAAGCATTTGAATCTGTAAAAACTTAAAGAATCAAATTTGCATGGCAACATTGTTTTCACCAATTAATTACTGAAATATATTACAAGTCTTTAAACCATGATTTACATAAAAGAATATCCATAATGAAATATTTGGAGACAATGTAAAATAAAATTTTTAATCTATACACCAGATGATATATAAACTGGAAAAAAATTGAATTTTAACTTACATAAAATTGATATTAGAAGATGTAATGTAAGTTTATCCCACTTTAAATATGTTGTTTGTGTCATGTTCTCTATCACATTCTAGTTATAAACTGAAATAAAACTGAGGGGATGATGGTGATAGTGAGAAAGAAAAATGGAATTACATAGAAGTGAGGCTTAGAAAAAATGCCAGAAATAATATCTGAAACCATAGAAATGAACACATTTGCCAAAGTAGAATGCAAGATCAGTAGAGAAACATCCAAAGAGAGACATCCTTTGAAACATTGAGCTTGATTTGAACAGGGGGAATGGTGGAAAAGAGCAAAGAGCCAAAAAAAGTAGTTGTCACAGAGACATGAAGTAAACATTTGTTTGTTTGTTTGTTTGTTTGCTTATTTTGTTCATGGAGGTCAAAGGAGACAGTTTGAATATGTTGTGAAAATGGAAAGTAATTAAATTATTGTACATATATGAGGCTATGAGTAGATACTTAAATTTTCCATTGATTAAATTTTTTCTAAAGATAAATATATTCAGCAGCAGAATAAAAGTACAAACAATGGCAAATTTAATAAGTGGTAGTTGTTAAGAAAGAAAAGTATGCATATATGTATGTATTTATATATGTATGTCTATATGATGTACAGTTGGCCCTCCATAACCATGGGTTTCGCATCTGCAGATTCAGCCAAAGGCAGGTCAAATGTATTTGGGGACTAAAACAAAACAAAACAAAACAAAAAATCCCAGAAATTTCCAAAACAAAACTTGAATTTGCCAAGCACCAAGAACTACACTGAATCCCTACAAATGAAGAGTGATGTGTAGGCATACCTGTTACAACCTACATGCAAATACAGGTTATACATAAATACTACCCCATATTGTATAACAGACTTGAACATCATGGGATTTTGGTATCCTCACTAGTTCCTGGAACCAACCCCCGTTTACTGAGAGAGGATTATATACATATATGTTTTGCCCAAACCTCTAGAATACCCTCTTTAAGGATGATATTTTATAGTAATGATTAAGTCAAATTGTTTCTCTGTTAATTTTCTCATTTATTTGAATATTTCCAAGCAGAACTCAGAGTACATTCAAGTTAGGATAATGAAGTTTTTGTTTTGTTTTGTTTTGTTTTGTTTTGTTTCTTCTTATCCTCTCCTTTCAAACCTAAACAATTTCTGTACAGTGTCAAAAAAAAAAAAAGGAAACTACTGTTTGTTCCAAAGAGCACACAGTGTAACATAGTGACACAAAGAGTATGGATGATACACCTCAAATCAACCTCCAATTAAAAGTTCACATACCAAACCATCTGATGTCATCTGAAAATAAATGGAAAAATCTAACATTAAATTTCCTAGGACATTCGGTATTATGTGCAACCTCAGGGAATGCATCATTGACCTGGGTATCTGGTGCACCTGTTCTCCTGGTCTCAATAGCATACACTCCTGGCTCACCGAGTACATCAACTAGCAATGCCCACTTTTCACCTAACAGTCTGTTATTCTATATTTTTCAATACTCAGTTTTTATGTTTTTGTGATTCATGTGTTCTTGTGTTCGTTAATCAAGTTTATTTTTCACATTTATTTATTAGTCAAGGAAGCACTTTACCAAAATGTCTTTACCTGAAAACATAAACTACATTTTAGGAAATACTTTTAATTTTATTTACCTGATATATTTTGGTAGCATAATAGGAAAGATAGTGTTATGCATTTTACTACATGATGGAAAATTCGTTTCTCAACAATTATTTATTGATTAGGTATGATGTGACTTTCTAAGTATTGAAAAGAGCGCTATTAATGAGAGAAGTCTTCTCTTCATCTCAACTTCATCTAAAAATTGTAGTTCATAAATTATCAAATATTTTAAAGAAGGTCTGATTGCAGTTTTTATTTATTTTATCACATATCTTATAAATCATTTTCCAGACTGTGCAAACACTGCTATCATATTAATGTGATTAGTAAGGGAGTAATGCACCATACTGAATTAATTAGGCTAATGTGGGTGGCCAAAGTAATCAATTTTAAATCTGTTCAAGACTTAGTAATTTCAAATAGCTTAACTAATCATTTCCTTCAGTTATTTATATTTCAGTATTTCTGAAACAGGAACTAGGTAGACCATCACGATATTTTTACTATTTCTAGCCCTTCACTATATAATAAAGACTTAGAATATAGTTATTTCAATCATAGTTTATGCATATAGTCTATGTACGATATTTGTACATTTTTTTGCAATATATTTTCATCCTTGTTTTTATTTTTTAACATATATCAGCACATACTAATTTTAAGCATCATTTTTATTATTATTGGGGGTGTCAATGAAAGAAAGTTGAATGTCAATAATTTTCAGGAAGGAAATGTCTTAAAAATAAGTAGGCTATCAATAATACTTACGAAGAACAGCATCATACAATTTAAATCCATAAACAAAGGATAAAGAAATTCACTTAAGGCATTTAATTTTATACTATGGCACATAATGTTACAAGTTTTCCCAATGATTACATATCGAATAATTCCAAAATCTAAAGATAAGCAGTAATTACTTGAACACCATTCTTGGAAAAGAATATAGCTAATTAGTAAACAAAACTAAACAAAACAAAAAACATAACCATTATTTAACGATAGCTTGTCTATCTCTGCAAATATAAGTAACCGAAAAATTATAATGTCTAATCATCAATGGACATTTCAAAATATTATTAAGAATAATAGAAAAAAAAAAATCTTAAATCACTTACACACACACACACACACACACACACACACACACACACAAGCTAAAGCTTGTATATATCTATGGGGGGAAAAAGAAGAATCTGAGACTGGTATTGCCTTTTTTCCTTTCTTTTAATTTCACAGGCACATGCCAGCATCATAGTGCTTGACACTAATAGCATTGGTTGTTGCTGTGTTGCTGCTATTATTGCCATCTCACTGGTTTTATCACTTATTAAAAAATAATATTGCTATGGAAACCTGTTCTTCACATCTGTGAGAAGTGAGTATAGGATAAAAACTAAAATCTATAGATCCTGACAATGTATCCATATAATGGGTTGTTGGTTGGTTTACACTCTTTCTATGTTACCTCATTAATAATGACCAATGATAATAATAGTGATAATAATAATAATAATAGATAAGTTTTGACTAACCCAATTTGAAGAGCTATTCTAAGTTATATTGTTATTTTTTTATTTTTTATTTATTTTCAAATACTATTAATTCTATTATTTGACAGAGTTTAATATTGCTACAGCAGGTAAAATGTTCCTAATTCATCTCCATTAATCTTATTTTCATTTGGTTCATTTTTATCCCTTTTGTTTCTTCTGTTCTCATCTCATTATCTATTTACTGGGTTTCCAGTTCATAAAAGTTGAATATGTATAGATATTGCCAGCCTACTTTTTTAAATTAAAATACATTAGGGTGACAATAATTAGTAAAGTTACATAGGTTTCAAATGTACTATTCTGTATACATCACCTATATATTACATTGTGTGTTCACCACCCAGAGTCAGTTCTTCCATCACCATATATTTTACCCATTTACCCTCATCTACCACCCCTGCCCCCTTAGACCCTGGTAACCACTAAACTATTGTCCCTGTCTATGAGTTTTTGTTCACTTTTTTGTTTGTCTTGTTCCTTTGTTGCTTTCAGTTTTATATCCCATGCATCAGTGAAATTGTATGGTTCTCGATTTTTCTGTGTGACTTACCTAGCTTAGCATAATAATCTCAAAATCAATTCACGTTTCGCAAATGGCACTATTTCATCTTTTCATATTGCAGAATAGTATTCCATTGTGTATATATACCACACCTTCTTTATGCAATCATCTATCGCAGGACACTGACATTTCCATGTCTTGGCCATCATAAATAAAGCTGCAATGAACATCGAGTACGTATATTTTTATTGATAAATGTTTTCAAATTTTTTAAGGTATATACCCAGGAGAGGGACTGCTGGGTCATATGGTAATTCTATTCCTATATTTTTGAGGAACCTCCACACTGCTTTGCATAATGGCTGCACCAATCTGCATTCCCACAAGCAGTGTATGAGGGTTCCTTTCACTCCAAAGCCTCTCCAACACTTATTACTTGTCTTCCTGTTGATGATAGCCATTCTAACCAGTGTGAGGTGATATCTCATTGTGGTTTTTATTTGCATTTTCCTGACGATTAGTGATGTTTAGCTTCTTTTCACATGTCTGTTGGCCATCTGTATGTCTTCTTTGGAGAAATATCTTTACAGGTCTTCTGTCCATTTTTTAATTGGATTGTTTTTGTCGTTGTTGTTATTGTTGAGTTGTGTGGGTTCCTTATATATTTTGGATATTAGCCCCTTATCAAAAGCATTATTTGCAAATGCAGTAAAATTGCCAGCTACAAAATCAACATACAAAAATTATTTGCATTCTTATGTATTAACAATGAAATCTCAGAAAAAGAAATTTAAAAAAAAAATCCCTTTTGCAATTGCAGCAAAAGAATAAAACACCTACGAACAAATTTCACCAAGGACCTATAAACTGAAAACTATAAGATATATATATTTAAATTGGAGAAGACACAAAGAAATGGAAAGGCATTCCATGTTCATGGATTGGAAGAATCAACATAGTTAAAATGACTATATTCCCCAAAGCAATATACAGATTTAATGCAATCCCCATCGTAATACCAGTAGCATTTTTTAAAGAAATAGAACAAAAAATCATCAGATCTGTGTGGAACCACAAAAGACCCCAAATAGCCGAAGGAATCCTAAGAAAATAGAATAAAGCTGGACTGACTTCAGCTTGTACTACAGACCAATGATAATCAAAGCAGCATGGTATTGGCAGAAAAACAGACATGCAGACCAATGAATAGAATTGAGAACCCAGAAATAAACCCATATAAATATGGACAGATAATTTTCAAAAAAGAAACAAAAAACATACAATGGAAAACAGAAAGCCTCTTCAATAAACGGTGTTGGGGCAACTGGACAGCCATCTGCAAAAGAATGAAACTAGACTGCTATGTGTCACCCTGTATCAAAATTAACTCAGAATGGATCAAAGACATAAGCATACGACCTGAAACAATAAACTGCATAGAAGAAAACATAGGTACTAAACTTATGGACCTTGGGTTCAAAGAGAATTTTATGAACTTGACCTCAAAGGTAAGGAAAGTAAAAGCTAAAATAAATGAATGGGAACTATGTCAAGCTAAAATGCGTCTGCACATCAAAAGAAACCATTGGCAAAATAGAGTATTTCTTTTTATTCTCTCCTCTCTAGTCTTAACCTCTTAAAAGAAAATAAACTGTTAATGATCATTTTTCTTTCTTTTGTAACTTTATCTGACTAATAAACAGTTGACCTTTAAATCTCAAATGCTATCTAGAAAAGCTTACTGTTACTTTATTTCCTGATATTTTTAATTTTCATGAATACAATCTGAACATTATGTAAAAATATCACACACTAATTTTAAACCCCTCTGCTAGTAATTTTTTATACTTTTGGGATATGTAATATTTCAACATAGCTTCTACTTCCCTTTGTCCGTCTGTCTCTCTTGTTCATCTTTCTCTTTTCCTTTGTGCCAATCTTCCTCCCTCCCTCCTTCCCTTCCTTCCTTCCTTCCTTCCTTCCTTCCTTCCTTCCTTCCTTCCTTCCTTCCTTTTTTCTTTCTTCCCTCCCTCTTCCCTTCCTTTCCTTCTCTCCCTTCGTTTCTTACTTCCTTAACTCTTTGATATAAATATCTTTAAAAATATAATGGAATTCTGTTTTGCTTTTTTCTAGAAACATCTCCTTTCTGTCCTGTTTTACATTTGATGTATATATAAAGAAGAACAAGAAGGGGATTATTTGATGACTCAATGTACTTTCCATGTTGGAAACTCAGGGCTGAAGGGATTTAAAGAAAATTAATTAGGTGCCCCCCCCCCCAAAAAAAAAAACCAACAAACATAAAACACCGTTAAATACCTTAATCTGAAAGAGATACCGTCTGTATTAAATTTTGTTTGGCTTATTACAAAAGAAATATTTGCATGTCCTTACCAAAAATATTGTAAAAGGCATTGAATATCACAAGAAAGAAAACACTTGTATGCTAAGAAATTCATATTTTAAAAAATGCTTTCACTGCTTTCCAATCCTACAGTAAGCCTTGGATTTATGTCCTGGGATATGTTATGACCTAAGTTAACTCTGAAAGCCATATTATTCTGTAAACGTCTGAAAATATATGCATTGGGAGCAGTAAATTTGCATTTGTGAAACAAGAATGAGTACCAAGCAAAACAAAACAATTATTTTTAAAATGTCTTTCTTTTGTAGCAGGTTATTAGAAGTATTTATTTTAATTAGTCTTTACTTTTACATGCTATATGAATAAGTATTTAAAACATATATTTCAAAACTTTCCTTTGAGCATTTGAAGGAAAAATATTCTGTATTATTTGTTATCTACAAATCAGAATTTTTCAAACACTTTCAATGAATGTTTTTTTTTTTCTTTTTTGCTGCTGACAGATACAAGTTTATGAGCCATCATGAAAAATTTTTAGAACAGATTAAATGTTCTGTCTTGTACTATAAAGCAAAGTAATTTGGCACATTCTTGTGTATATGGTTACAGTGCTAATTTCTTTAAATGATTTTTACAGTTATAAAATAACTTCCCCCCTACCTCACAAATAATACCAACTACAAACCACTTTTACTTTCAGTAATAGCAGTTAAAAACGCACCTGTTTTTGCAGATCTCCCTGACCTAGATGCTGCCTATATCTCTCTCTCTTTATATTCTCCATAACAATTTAAAAACTCACCTGGCTAAAGCATTTCTAGTTCCTGGAACACTGTTTTTATCCTATATCCCCTACACAGGTAACCCTTGAACAATGTGAGTTTGAATGGTGCATGTGTACTTATACGGGGACTTTTTATCAATAAATACTAGAAATATATTTTCTTTATGATTTTCTTTAAAACACTTTTCTCTGGCTTACTTTATAATAAGAATTCAGTATAAATGTATATAACATACAAAATGTGTGTTCATCCTCTGTTTATTGGTAAGGCTTTGGGGAAATCAAGTTTTGGGGAAGTCAAAAGTTATACACAGATTTTTTTTTTAATTAAAGTTTATTGTTAGTAAAATTACATAGGTTTCCGGTGTACTACTCTGTAATATATTAGGCATCACATTGTGTGCTCACCACCCAAAGTCAGTTCTCCTTCCATCACCATATATTTGATCCTTTTTACCTTCATCTACCACTCCCTTACCCCCTTACACTCTGGTAACCACTAAAATATTGTCTGTGTCTATGAGTTTCTGTTTCTTAATTTGTATGTCTTGTTCCTTTATTATTTTCAGTTTTATATACATACCACATATCAGTTAAATCATATGGTTCTCACCTTTTTCTGTCTGACTTATTTTGCTCAGTATAATAATCTAAAGATCCATCCATGCTGTCGCAAATAGCACTATTTCATCTTTTCTTATGGCAGAATAGTGTTCCATTGTGTGTATATAGCACATCTTCTTTATCCAATCATCTGTCAGAGGACATTGTGGTTGTTTCCATGTCTTGGTCTTTGTGGCTCTCCTCTATATTATAGTGGTGAGTATTCCCACCTTTCACAGATTTTTGACTATACAGGAGACCAGCAACCCTAATGCTCTGTGTTGCTCAATGGTCAACTCTATATGAGTTTTGAAAACATGTTGTCCCCTATCTGGGATAGTCACTTTCACAATGTTTGTGTGACATAGTAGAATTTACTATTCAAATTTACCCTTGAACTTCATGCTTCCTCTTCTTACAGCTTGTTTGGACAGACATCATCATTTTACTTTGTGCTCTTTTATACTATTACCATGTAATCTACCACATGGATTTATAACCATGCATTTAAATATTATTTTATATATAGCATAATAGTGTGATATAGACACACACACATACGCACACATTTTCTTGAACTTTTTGATAACATGAAAATGCATTTTCTGTAAATTCCCAATTTCTAGAATAGGACCTCCAAGCACAAGGTATTTAATATATACATGTGGAAATAGACCGACTGTTTTGAAAAATCTGCTATGAAACAGGATGTGTACAGAAATAAATAATGCTTCAGGTCACTTGATTCTTCCTGAACTAACAATCATGGTAACATGCTCATAGATTTTTGTACCCATAAGACCGCTTTATTTTATATACCGCATAAAATATAATAATTCTCATGTGATTTTATTTGTGGGAGTTGCCTACTCATTTATAATGCATATATCTTATCTTAGTATTATCTCTATTTTACTTGGGTCCCCTTCAATATGTCATTGCTATATACTTTTCCTGACAATTCCAGTGCAGATTTCTTGTTTGTTTATGCTTCTCCTTTCAGTCTTCTTTGCAGCAAAACAACTATGCTCTACCTTGAATTGGTTTCTTATTAAATTAGGTTTTCTGTAAGAACTGTAGATTTCTACATAACTTCCCTCAAATGTCTAAAAAAAAAAATAAAACAGGTATGTAAAGATTGTTAATAACCCTGCTAATTAGTTAAGTATGTACAGAGATAATAGGACAAGAACATTCTTTGTTTTTTCCCAATAGGGGTAACTGTTCATTTTTTCTAGCTTCTATCTTGTTACGTAACTTTATAATAATATTTTTTCAGTGATCTTTCTGTTTTTACACACCCATAGGTGACACTATTTCTGTAGCAGAGTTCCGTGAGATAATTGCATTTGCTGCAATCAAGACAGAACTGTTTCAAGTTTGCAGGTCTCAGGGAGCGTTATTCCAAATTAGAATTAGATTCCATGTAATTCTGATACTTAAAAGGATGATTCCATAGGATGTAACTCTACAGTAACACTACTCTCCCTCTCCTTACTCGTTACCTCCATCTCCTTACTTGACACCTTCAGTGCTTGAAAGGTAACTGGATAATGAAATATCCCTTTCCTCCTCTCAAATATATTGAAATTCTTAATTAAATTATCTATTCATCACAAGACTTACATAAATCTAGTAAAGAGGAAAGTCGTGTCTAAAATCTTTGTTGCATGATTATAAAATAGCATGCTGTTACTTCTTAGATGCCATTCCGTTAGAGAAGGTCATATTCCAGTGTCTGGCTACTTCTATTACACTATAGCAAGAACATTATTTATAGCCATAAAATGTCATAGAAAATTTTGAACTGGCACATTGATTATCAGGTAATATAATTAGGCTAGCTCTTTTACTTTAATTAATTCTGCTCTATCATACATGATATTGCATAGATTTACCTGGGCACTTAAGAGATATTTATATAAGCTTGTTTAATAATACAGACTTAATGGGTTGTGTTTGGGTTATGTACCTTTCCTGATTTTAATATTAAATATGTGGTAATATTGATCATTCAAAATCAAAAGAATATATTTCTGTGACATAAGGCAATGGTATAAATATCAACACTTGGACATTAAATATTTAATATATTTCCCACTTTATGTTGTAACTTTTATAAAAAACAACAACAAAGGGGTGTTTTCGTATAAATTCTATATAAAATTGTGAAAATTCTTTAAGTTTTGATAGTATACCTTCATAAGTAGGTCAACATATCACCTACATTAAGTCCTACCTTTTTACATAGCAACAAAAAGTGACCTCTTTGAAAAAAGTTGACCTTGTTTTTTTCTCTGTTAAAATTTTTATCAATGGCTACTATTAATATTTTGAATAGAATGCAAATTACTTCTATGGCCTGTAAGGTTCTGTGTGATCCATACTTTGTCTATTAGCAAAGATTCTCTCCTTGACCAATCTTCAGTCAGTCTCCTCCGAGTACTGTTCTCTAATAGGCCTAGACCCTGCCTCACCCCATCCCATCCTATCTTCCATCTGCCTAACCCAGTCTTAGCAGGAGTCTTGCTAACTAACTTTAGTGAGAAACCCCTCACCCTTGCTATCTGATCAAGTTCCTCATCCGCTCACCATTGATGTCTATGTCCTTGACCTTCTTTTAGCAAGAATCTTGTTAGGCGAGTTTAGAAAACATCTTATCCTTATGGTCTCCTCTTAGTAATTTTCCATCTGCTGACCCCTTTACTCTGCTTCTTGGCTACAAATTCCCAGGTGTCTTTACTGAATTGGGAGTTGAATTCCAAATTTCAATGTCTCTATTGCAATAGACTAGAATAATATCTTCCTTGCCATTTTTAAGACACGCCAGAATTATTTTTTTCTTTAGCAGGATCAATCAATTGAATGCTTGCTCCACTCTTCTTGTTCACTATATACTATCTAGACTACTACATGTAACTTTTTGTAACATACGTGTGTTGTCATTTGAGATATATGCCTGGTCTTTCTTTTTGTATTGATTTCTTATCATTCTTTAGGAGAGTATGTTCTTCTTTTAATTTATTTTCATCTTCAAAGTATGTTCTTCTTAGGGAGTCATTCCTGACAATCTTTCACAAACTCCCTTTCAGGCCTCCTCAACCCACCCCCATATATGGTCTTATTTTCTCACTCAGATTTTTGCTGGTTTCATTCATAGCATTAATAACAACATTTTGTTAATTTTTTTATTCTTGCTCATAATACTGGACTGTCATAGCTATAATATATTTTCTTTAGTATACAGCATAGTTCATATTTCATAGCAAGTGCTTAATAGGTATCGTCAAAAAAAAAAAAAAAAGGTCTGAGATCATTTATTTTCTGCTTAAAGCCAATGAGTTAACTTGCCATAGTTTAATGGATGCTGGCAGAAGACAGAAACTCCTGGTAGGGACAAAGGATTTATTACAGCCCAGCTAGCAGCATGAATTTCATATTTGCATCAAATTCCCTTGTCAACCATGTCCCATGAGAGAAACATATGTGGGCTAGATTTCATATACAGTGGATTGAATTGATTTTTAAGAACTGAAATCTTCTAAGGTGAACATTTTTTTTTTCTGTGGACTTCAGTAGAATATTTTGAAAATAGATTTTATGCTTCTTTTTTTGTCCCATGTATAAGGTTTTAGCTAGAAAATGACATTATTTTAGGATAATTTTTAGTGTCTATGAAAATTTATCTATGTGAAGGAACAATCTGGGTTTTCCTTATTTTTATCGTAGGAGACTGGATACACAATGAGGTCAAATTGGAAACTAAGTCTATTGGCCAAGATAACATATTATAAATTAGAAGATATAAACAAAGGTTTGAATAAGCTAACAAACTCCTTATAATCATTGTGCATTTTAAAATTGTGCAATTAATTACCTTTAAGTATCTGATTTCATAGTCAAAGTTACGTTGAAGAATAAAACGATCCGTGTCTCTAATATTTTCCTATCTCTGATGTATGGATGTAATCATGACCATGCCTATGTCAGCATTTAACTACTGAACTTCCTTAACTTATTAGAAACACATACACACACATACACACACACACACACACACACATTTTATTTTGAATCATAAATATGTTAAAATTCATTAATTCTTGTCTTTAGTTATAGTAAATTATCGTTAAATATATCTTTAAGTAGTAGCTATATTGACAGCAATATGCAATTTATTTATTTATTTTTAAGTACGTGCTCTATGAAGGAGAAAACATGATGAAAGTATACCATGCTTTTTGATGTGGTTTTATCCCTCTTTTGTTTTTAATAAAATAAAACGTTGAAAGTCTCTTTTTTTTTCTGAAAAATCAACTTATTAATCTTATTAAGAGAAGAAGTAAGAGAGAAAGAAATGGTATAGTGAAGTTTTGATTTTTACTTAGTGATCAGATTAGTTAAATGCATAAAATCTACTTTCAGTGGAAATACTGTTATCAAAGTTTTATAAACACATATCTCCAAGACATGGCTTATATCAATTTTTAATTATATGTAGGATGAAAAACCTCAACAATAAAAGCTATAACAACAATACACAGAATAAAAAAAGAGTAACTTTCTCCTTTACCCTGATATCAGCCTGAGGTACATCATCTATTGTTTTGAGTGGAAAGACGTGGGAAAGTGTAAGGTTAACTGAAAAACTTATCTTAAAAGAGAAAGTAAGCTCAAGGTCTGCAATTTATAGATACGGCATACCTATACCATCATTTTCCTATCAAAATTTTGTTCAAATAAAATGAATCGGCAGTGTTTGAAAAGATCTGTTAGTAATTTGGCTTAGAGGTCAAACTCAGCAACTTTTAGAAGACACTGTTATTGAGACGTTTTCAAGGTATTACTCCTATTATACATCATGAATTAAAAAAGAAAAAAAGAAGGGAAAAAAAAGGTTACCAGGCATCCATAGAAGAAAGATGTGATGTATGTTTTTAAAAAAGTAAGTGGACACAACTTCCTTATGAGCCAAATTTAGGTAACAGCACACAGATCATCAAAACATATATTGTAACCATATTCATGGACCTAAAGCAAAGGATCAGCCTCAAGTGAACATATGTACATTCATAGTAGAAAATGGGGACCAAATGTAAATGATAGAACTCAACTTATAATGTCTTATATAGAAATTTTGTAAGTAAAAATTAACACAAATTGGAGATTGTATAAGTAATAGTCAATGTCCTTGAACAAATTAAAAGAAAAAATGTCCATACTAGATAAAGAAAAAAGAGTGGGAAAGAGAAAACAGATTTAAAAATGAAAGAATAAATCAGCAAATTAATGATGACAAAGGAAAACATCAAGAGGTGTAACATATATGTGATGGGCATCCCTGAAAAAGGGAAGAGGAAGAATGTGTGTGAGTATAATTTGAGTACATAAAAATATTTATATACTGTGTTATAACATATAAATAATTATTGGCAGCTACGAAATTTAGTGAAAGATATAGATAATCCACACAGAGATTCAAGCAGATAAGAAAAACCCAAGCAGAAATTTTATGAATCACACTATATCTAGAAACATTATTGACCAAAAAAAAAATGCGAATTAAATGTAAAGCATAAAATTTTTGACACAATCAAGGGGAAAAATGAATTAGGAAAATGTAATACAAAGGATGACTGACTTCTAATTACAAAAAAAAACAGGTCAGAAGAAAGTGAAATGACATTTAAAAAAATGCTGAAATTATATGATCATCATCTTCATCATCACTTTAAACAAGTAATTCCTTGTAAAATTAAAGATACCTTTCAAAATGGTTGAAAGAAAGATTTGTTTTAAGATAAACAGATGCTGAAAATGTGTGTTAATAGTAGAACAGCACTATAAAAAATATTACTAAAGAAAAATCTCTAGGCTTAAGGAGAATGACACAAGGGAGAAACTCAAATTCACAGGATGAAATAAAGAAAAAAAAAGAAGTATGAATATCATAGTAAATAATAACATTGCAATGTGGAGCAAATATTATTGTAAATATTAACAATATTACTTACATAGATTTAAATACATGTCATATATGACAGTGATTGCAAAAAAGATGGTAGGTGGTTAAAGGCACTATATATATATTGTAAGTTTCTTAAATTTTGTAAATGGTACAGTAATAACTCTACTTTGCTAATTAAAATATGTCTATTTTAATCCATAGAATAATCACTATAAAAAATCAATTAGTTGTAGTAAAACACTAAAAAAGTGAACAATTGAATATGAGGATTTTAATATTAATATATATGGACACTATATTACCCAGAAATAATCCTTTTAAGAAAAGATTTTCTCTTTTGAGTTAATTTATATTCTCTCAAGTGATTTGTTTTTGAACAAGTGTATGACTATACCGAGAAATACTCTGCCTGCCCAAAGAAATGTCACATATCAGTAGGGAGATAAAGAGGTTGTAAGCGATATGTTGGATAATAAAGGATCATTTTATGACATCACTGAATCCTACCATGTAGATAACTAGTGATTTTGCTAAAGCATAAAAATGAAATAAAAAAATAAATAAACACAAAACAAAATAAAATAAAACAGGTGTGGGATTAGTATGAACTCACTTTGGAGCTGGGGTAGCAAAAAGAAAAAGAATATATATATATATAATATATAATATGTATATGTACGTGTATATATATATATATATATGTGTATATATATATATATATATATATATATATATATATAATCTCCTCATTCTCTTCAATTTGAGAAATTAATATACTTTAAAACAAATAAGCAATTCTCATTTAGTCTAGTTATTTTGTGTTTATCTTTTCCTCTGGCAACTGGAAACCAACTTGTACTCGGTCCTTATTTATTTAGTTACCAGTAACTCCAGTGCATGTGTTTGTCTATGAGGTGTTCTTAATTAATTATTTTATATTAATTAAAACTAAGGGATTAATTAGACTTTTCACTTGGATAAAATACTTTGAAAAAAAAAAGAATGGAAAACTATAGTTCCAAATGCTTGTTATATTTACAGTTTTCTGAAGAAGATGCTTTAGACTTTTGGAATTTCTGTGTATCAAGAAACGAGTCAACAGAATTTTAAAAAGTTCACATCCATTTATATTTTCAAGAATGTAAATTATACTATAAGAAAATAGGAATGCTTACAAATAAGTTGAGTAGAATCTGGATGAAATTTTTGTTAAGTATAAAATAAACTTGAAAAATAAAGAAATATAATGAATTAACTATGTAATTCACTAAAATGTTTTAAACTTGAACTTTATTAATAATATACTCAATTCTCTACATCCCTGGGAATCTATAAACAAAATCCTAGAGATAAGAATGTCGGTATGCAAAGTCATTCTGCAACATTTATGTACATTCATAGATTTGAGAGATTTATTTTTTTAACAAATATGAAACACTTGGTATTTAATTTCATGTGCTCGTAGAGTATAACTTTCTGGTTTTAATAAAATGGCTTATAGAGAGGTTCAGAAATTCTGTGGACATCAAATACCTCCTAAAACACAGTATTTTTATGAGCTGAGTGTAAATGAATCAAAACCATATGGCAATAGTTTCCTTTAAATGAAATGCACATGGTGAAAACACAAAAGAAGAAAGTCCAGGGTAGAATTTACATGAACATAGCCTCAGAATTTTTAAAGTCAATGTTCTTTTTTCCTGGTTCTCGAAAAATATGGGCCAACAAGAAGGACTGATGCTGTTCTTCCTAAAATCAGCTTGCTTAAGACTGGCAGAGCAATGCATGCATTTTTTTCGGTATTTCCATTTCATCAAAGCACTTTTCTTAATTGATTGTGCCTTTATAAAATAGGTTCTTCCAGCCATTGTCTTTCTCTATAGTGTAGCCATAGTCAGAACATGAGAAATGCATGGTGTGAACATGATGATTTGGAGTGAGAAAGACATTTAAATTAGGAAATACCCTCAATATTACAAGATACAAAATTTGGAATTAAATTTTATTTTAAAATTCTTCTGAGGTAAAAGTGTTTTCACTTTGTGAAATGGATGTCCCTATACATACCTCCTCATTTATTTCTCACTAAAATGAATGTTTTTGAAAGTGTTATTGTAAAATCAAAATGTGTAAGGTTTTGAGACTCTCCAACTGAAGTTCCTTCCCAAACATCTTATACATATTATAAGATGTAGACTAATACATATTATGTCTACAACTTAACATATGACTGGTGAAACAACAAAAATAATTTGTGATTAATAGTTTAAAATTTCCATCAACATCACTTTTTTTGGAAAAAAAAAATTTTTTAATTGTTGTTTTAAGCCTAAACTGAAAGTTATTGCATTACCAAATTTAGTACAATAGTTCCTCAGGATACAGAGGGGATTGGTTCAAGAATCCCCATGGATACCAAAACCTGAGCATGCTCAGATCCCTAATAAATGGTGTAGAACAATGCATCAGTTTGCCTTCCTCATTTGTGGATTCCCAGCTGCTAATTGAAAATACTGTTTTTGATTTGAGGTGGTTGAATCCACGGATGTGAAACCTCACATGTGGAGGACACACTGCCTTTTACTTTTGGACTACACAATTGAAAAGGAGGGAAGCAGGGCTGGCTACGTAATTTGACAGGGCCATTGCAAAATGAAAATGTAGGCCAATTAAAAAAAGTTAACAAGATTTCAAGATGATGACAACAGAGAATTATGTCAAATGTGGCACCCTTATAAAAAGTGGAGTCCTGCCTGACAGGTTGCGTGCCCAGAAAGCCAGCCCTGAGACAAGTCATAAAGGAGTGAAAGAAACTGATTTTAAGGAAAATTTAAGTAATCTGCACTTCTATTTTTACTTTTTCAATGTAAAGATGTTAGTGAGATATAAAGAGGATTCTGCAATCATTATGTGGTATGGGGTTTTTAAGGAAAGAGGTATAAAAAGTCCTTTTGCATTTTTAATGTTGCTTTTGGTTGCTGAACTGGAATCCTTGACCACCACACTCCTCTAGAACTGAAAAAAGATATTTCCTCATATTTTATAGCAAAAACGTATTCTAAATGAAATACTTGTTGAATTTGATTTCAAATTATTTTCATAATGGTCACAATTCTTCATTTTACATTTAGATGCAAAATGTTGAGTTCAAATAAAACAAATATATAATCGGGGACATTTCTCCCCTCTCAGTTGATAACAGGACACATGGACCTTAAACTGTAATATAGGTTACAGTTAAAACCCTGCTCAAACCCTCTTATTTAGGGAGTCTTTGAGTCTGTTTGTCATGGTTTACATTCTTTACATCTCATCCCACTTGATTCTCTTCAGATAAAGCCCGCTAAGTTACTTGAAAGATACTTATTTGGAAGATGAAGATAGTGAGTAATGTGACCTGCAAAACATCGAGCTTTCTAAAAAATGCTCTTTATTTAACATTAGGAAATGTGGAATACTAGAATTTAATTTTCAATATCTTATCCTGACCTGCTAATTGACATGCACAATGTCATAAACCAGGGGTGTCCAAACTGTGGCCCGAGGGCCAACTGCGGCCCATGATCCATTGTTAATTGTCCCACAGCAAATTCCAAACATATATTTAGTTTACTCAAATAAACCAGGTGAGGCAATATGTACTTCTCCTCGAGTGAGTTGCCCGGCTGTTTGTGTATTTTACCACATATGGCCCTGGGGAAAAACGTTGAAAAAAGTTCGGACACCCCTGTCATAAACAATTCAATTTAAAATTTTATTATTATACATTTTATTTTTTGTGAATACTTCTAGATAGTTATTTAAAATTAAGTAAGTTGTTTACTTCATTCATGTCTCCATGATGCAAAAACAAAACGACTGTGAAAAAAATTAAAGCCAGAAAATCATTAGAGTAATTTATTCACCAAAGAGAGCCAGAATCAAGTACAGATTTTAGAATGCACAGCAAGGAAGAGCAAGGAAAAGATTCAGGGGAGGGAGGAGAGACTAGAGAAGGGACATGGTGGCTAAAAGTGAATATCCCAAAATACCAGGACTTGTTTGGATATAAGTATATGCCAGGGCTGCCAAAAAAAATGTATACACGTGACTTGTATTCATCTTTTGTTATTGGTATATATTGAGTATTACCATTATAGTACAAGATTTTTCCTTTCTTAAAACATGTATACATTATTTTAGCACCGTCTGGTATATATATATATATATATATATATATATATATATATATATATACATATATATACATATATATACATATATATATATATATATTTTTAATTTGTAAATTATTCTCATATATCAGTAAAAATGATGCCTGATTATTTATTTGCTTTTATTTCTTCACTATTTGATTTCTGACATTCCTAAAATATGTATTTGTTAAAATTATGCCTTTGAAACTAAAGGATATGTACACAGATCATTTGGTCATACTGTTAAAATTATTAACATTATGTACAAGACCAAATGAATAAAGATGAAGTTTCATATAAATCATACATTAATACCATGATAGCTTTGCACATGGATATTCCCCAATTAAACCCCTAGCTTTAATTCCCCAATTAAACCCCTACACATAGCCCAGGTCATATAACTTCAAGTAACTTTATTCATTGAATCGTCTTCAGAATCTTCATGCTTATCATTTCAATCTTACTTAAGAGTTGCTTTTTAGGCCCCCAGTGGACTATATGCATAAATTTTGACTTTTTACCTCATAATTAAATAAATCTATCTAATTTCCACATATGAGCAAATTATAGTGTTTCTGCATTGGCCTAGTATCTTCCAAGTAGAGCTTCCATAATGGTGTTTGTTTCATCTGTGTCTATTGATTAGGTTATACATGTATATTCAATTAGATTCCTTTACTCATGGTAACAGCAAGCTTAGTGTAGCTATCTACTGTGCAGTGATTGAAACTAATAATCTGTGTCAAGGTACATTGGATTTCTCTTTAATCTATTTGCATTTGAAGAAGTTTCGTATGGAAGAAGTTTCAAGATACACGACTAGAGTTCAACTGTGGGGATTTGGGTGCATTGTGGCATTGTAGATGCGGACGTTTAAGGCAAATGTATCATCATCTCTTGTTTTTAACATACATGTTTTTGACTACTTTGTGCAGAGGCTTACTCTAAGGAGTAATTCTGAGTCTTGGAAATATGGTGCTCAATTTCTCATTATTTACAATTCTTCTGGCAAAAATATATAGTACAACTTATGGTATAGTATGGTATTAGAAATAAAAGGTCAAAACAAAACAAAACAAAACATACCATTATTTGTGGAATGCCTGTTTTGGGCTAGATACCATGGTATTCATATTTAGACACTTTATCTTTGTAAAACATAAATACTTTATTTAGATTCTGACCCATGATTTATTTATTTAATTATAAAAGTTTTAAATATCGATCATATAAATTTAAGAATGGAAGTTCCCGGGTATGCTCTGCGGCTCAGGGAGATTAAAGTATTTGTCCAATTTTGCACAGATAGTGTTGATAGATAATACATTTAACATGAACATTTCTTACAACATGCACTTATTATCTGATATATCATTTATTAATACATAGATAAGAATTTAAAAATAAAAAGTCAACCACAGTATGATTTGAATTATTTATTCATTTGTGTTAAAATCCTAACTGGTTGGGTGAAGCTTTCAAAATTAAATAAGGAATATACAGCATTAGCTAACTCAACTTGCTGATTAATTATAGATGATAATTATGTACAATTCAAAATTATGAATATCGAAAGCATCATAATGTATTGAGATTATTCGAAACACAATGCATTTTGTGGATTTACTCTATCATAGTACACCATTTTCAATTATAAGTAATTTTTGCAATAAGATATAGTTGGAAGGCATAGGATAATGAATGAAATGTACAATTAACTTTCTTAAAATCACTTGCTGTAACACTTTCTAAAATTCATAATTTATATTTGTTACTGTGTAGCAAATATAACTTGCCAAGAGCTGTGTTATGTTTTTTATAACTTGTATAATGTGTTTCTAGCCACAACACAGAAAGGCCAGTAACCAAATTTTAGCAGTATAGATTATAACACGGAGGCTCAGATAGGTTAAAGGGTATATCAAAGTTTACAGATCAAGTCAATGAAAACGAAGGACTCAAACTCTGGTAGTTTGATTGTAAACAAATGTTTATTCAAGGTTAGCATCTTATAAAACAGTCAAGGCAATTTGTAGACAAAATTTTACCTTTCTAGCTGTTTGAACTTTATTAAGTGAAATTTTCTTTATCAAATATTTATTTTTTTATTAATGATACTTGTTTCAAAACACGAAAGTTATAGCCTGTAAAAATAAAACTAGTTTCACCCACAGACAACCAAATGGCCTGTACTTTAAAAAAAAATGAAGTGCTAACAAAATTTAAGAGTAAAATGTATAAACATAAGAAAAAAACTTCTACTTTCAATGCCATTTTAAGTAACCTTGTAGAAAAAATTCTCCAGCTATTTATTTCCTCCTGAGTTCATGCTTTGCAAAACTTATTTTATTTTATTCCAGTTGATATACTTACCACACTGTGAAATATATATTCATGATTAATTAGTTGTGGAACAACTACTGGGGACAGCAAACATTTCTTGCAAGACTATCATTTTAAAATCAACTTTTTGATATCATCTTCAAAATGTATAACACATTTTTCTCTCTCTGTCAAGTTATTTCTTTTTTAAAGTATATTATTTGTATATGTTTTGAAGCATTTTTAATTAGCGTGTTTATAGTTAGTTACATTTTTTAAATTAAAGTTTAACAGGGTGACAATTGTTAATAAAGTTACATAGGTTTCGGGTATACAATTCTGTAACACATCATCTCTATATCATGCTTGTGTTTACCACCAGAGTCAGTTCTTCTTCCATTACCATATATTTGATCTCTTTTACACTTGTCTACCATCCCCTCCCCACCTACCCTCTGGTAACTAGTAAACTATTGTCTGTATCTATGAGTTTTTCTTTCTTCATTTGTTTGTCTTGTTCCTTTGTTGTTTTCAGTTTTATATACCACATATCAGTGAAATCATATGGTTCCCTGCTTTTTATGTCTGATTTATTTCATTTAGCATTATAATCTCAAGATCCATCAATGTTGTTGCATATGGTACTATTTCATCTTTTCTTATGGTAGAATAGTATTCCATGGAGTATATATACAACAACTTCTTTATCCAATCACCAACTGAAGGACGCTTTGGTTATTTCCATGTCCTGGCCATTGTAAATAAAGCTCCAACCCAAAAAATCTGAAAACATTTATCTGTAAAGATATATGTGCACCCATATAGATTTAAAGAAGGATACTGTATAACAATAATGGGAAACTGATTTGGCACAATGAAGGACTTTGATCAGATTAATTACTACAGGAATAATTTGGTAGGGAAAAAGAGGCTTTAAATGTTATAAGGAGATTGATATAGTTGTATTATTCACAACTGGTGTTTTTATAAAGCAGTGCTGTGGGGATTGTAGAAGAGAGAGTCCTGGGGGAAGACTAGATATGTGCTTCTGTCCTCTTGAAAAAAAGGCTAATGGAATTACAAGCTTAGAAGGTGCTGTTGAGTAGAGCTCATACAAACAATAACAGAAAGAAGGGATACAAGAGAGGAAAGTTGACAATGATTAACAGATGTTATGAGCCAGAGGATGAGAAACATGTTACTAGCCTGAATGACTAGAAAAAATGTGATAGAATTGCCTGAACTAGCATACGTAGAATGGTAAATTAGACTTCCTCTTCCCTATTCCATCTTTATGTTACCAAATACACTACATTTAATGTGATAACAACACAAGGCACAAGTTGGACTCCCCAACAAGCATTTGGAGGAGCAGAGGAGTCAGTACCATGGGCAGTGCTCAAGTTGGAATCACTCATAAATAAATTACCCCAGAAATGAAGGTGTATTTTATGGGATAAGCCACTATTAAAAATGGGAACAGAAATCTATGCTGTTCCCAGAACAGTGAAACATGGCTAGCAAAGTGAAAGGGGAGTGAGAAAGCTTACGTAGAGATTATCAGGAAGCCTGTGGTGTCAGGTTGACTGGTTTCCAGTTTGGACTCCACCACCATTTAGAATATGGCCTTGTACAAATTGCTCAAATTGTCTGCATCAGTTTTGTCATCTCCAAAGTGGGGATAATACTAGTAACTATCTCATGGTGTTGAGATTAGTCTTAAATGCTTAAATGCATATGTAGCTCCTAGCATAGTGTCAGGCTCATTGAAGTTGCCCAAGAAATCTCCATTACATGGGAGAAAAAAAAAATGATAAGAATCTCAAAGGAAGAGGTGTATTCAAGAAAGTTGGCAGCTAGGAAAGAATATATATATTTTCAAAATCACAGTATAACTCTTCAGTCTTTCTTCATTAAGCTTCAAACTTCAACTACACTTTACATTTCCTTTTTGAGAAAGAAGCATGAGAAAGCCACATAATTTGCAATGTCAACTAATAACAGACAGGCAGGGTTGGATAGTAAGTTTATTATATAAGATAATAAGGAAAACCTTTTACAAAGATCTTTTCTATGTGATTCCATAGCACTGTTTTCTCAGCTGTCCTGTATTTAACACAGGGTAATCTAATTGTCCATTTAGTTTGGTGATCCTCTGAATATTGTGACAATAAATTTCCTGGTTTTAGGTTAGTGGATCTATAGCTCTTGATAAATATACATTGACCTGGTAAATATACTCGACATTCTGTATACCAGGAATGATCTATCCTTCCCTTCCTGATTATAACAGTTTGTTCATATTATAAAATTAATTGATCATCTGTCTCACAAAAGTATGAAATCGATAAGCATCACTTGCATAAACACCTTTGGTGAGACATTGAACAATTGCTATAAAAAGACAGATAATTGTGCATTGAATCATTGCCAAGAATGTATATTACTGTAGGAAAGATAAAATAAATCACACACATATGAAATAAATATGAACATTTAGTAAATATTTTGATAATAATAAGACATCTGAAACATACACAATTTACATATAAATGATGAATGAATGGAAAACAGGAGGGAACCACTTCATATTTCAACTGTGTTTAAGGCAATTTTGATAGAGCAAACCGGTATTAGTTTGGCCCCAGATGAAGGATTGGATCTGATTGGACAGTGAGAAGAAAGGGAGATGGTCCAGGTGATAGTCTAAGACAAAGACGATTGTTAATCATGTATTTTTCAGAGGGAGGTTTTGCCAAAAATCAACTTAGCTCATTAAAAAAACTTTCCACATACACTTTGAAATTAACACTCTACCCATTCCTCATGAATGTAAGGACATTTCATAATGGTTTTCATTAGTTTACAATTATTACATAAAATCAAGTAGCTGTTTGGAAATTAATAACATATACATGTACTTTTATTTGTTTGCAAAATGCCAAAGTGTTAAAATAAAACATATGTGAATATATTGATTATTTAAACCTAATCATAGCCAAATCTCCACTAATTATGATCCCTAGAAAAACCCAGCTTTTGTCACCTCCTTATTCTGGAGATTTTCATACTAGTAATAATAAAGGGGTTTTCTTGATACATAGACAAGCAAGATGAGTGGTTGCTAATGCCATTTTTGAAATTGCTATAAACTAGCACTGGAAAAAATGTTTCTTTAATACTTTAAATTTAATGGAACATAAACTCATTTAGTGCTGTCAAAGTCTCATTATTTGGTTTGTCTGGAAAAGCTGATTGCCGCTAAAATATTTGTATATTTTAATTGCTATTTATCTCAAAAGCTTCAACTTTGTATAGAAACAAAAGAAAGCAATTAAAATATCTGCAGAGGATGGCAGAGCAGAGCTGATAGCTGATGTCAGTACTAAACTATCACAGTCAGTAATAGGAAAGTGTGCTATGGTCCAGTAATCATGTGAGAAGAAGAAATGACTAATAACTTTCCTCATGAACTAACATTGCAGAGAAATTGCTGTACTGTTTTCAGTTCTTCTGTTATGTAACATTGAAAACTCATATATATGTGTGTGTTTGCATGTACGTACATACACATACACTCATATTTAACGATGGTGGCCTCTTAATAGTTTTAGGCAGCTCATTTGAGATATTCATTTTTAATAGGAAACTCGCACAAATCACAGAAGAAACTAAATAGCTCCTTAATAATAACCAGTCTGGTTAACCTCTCAAAGAGGCTAAGAGTGTGGTATAGCAAATGACAATAACTGGAAGTCGATCTCCCAGATGAGAATATCTTCTGATTTTTGATCCACATCAAATTATATTTTTATTGACTTATACTACCAGAGCTAAGATTTCTGAGTACCTTGGGGAACTTAAACCATTTTGATAATTTACTCCTTGTAGATCTTTTTCTCCCATAAATATCCCATTTATAGACTGGCAACTCTCAGTGACTTATGGGAAGTTATCTTAAGAGGTTATGTGATTTTGGCAAAGTTCCTCAGAAAACACTTATGGATACAAAATTAGTTTATTATTCTTAGGGAAAGCAACATGTGGGCATCTTCCTTCATGCTGCAAAGTTTAGGGTCAGTGAGTGAAAAATGCAACCTGAAAGTCTTGTGTGGCTTGAGGCTTGACCTGGTGGGCAGTGGGTACCAAGTATTTAAATAAAAAGTATCTGTGGTAACAAGATAAAACTCAAATGTATCATAAGTACAGAGGGTGCCAAAAATATGTCTACACATTTTAAAAAAGGAGAAAAACTATATTAAAATTGTAATACTCAATACATACTGATAGCAATAGATGAATACAAGCCATGTGTATGCATTTTTTTTTTTTGGCACCCTGATATAATACTATAGGCTATAAAGCCAATCTGTTATCACAATATTACCATATGTCCTGTGCCTATTCAATTTTGTGGCTTTAAGAGCACTTGTCATAGTTTCTATTTAGAATTTCAGTTCATGTTAAAAACTATTGTGGTTTAAACTTTAAGTAATAGATAAATATATCAGAACTAGGGAAATCATTAAAGCTTATTTCTCCCATGACTCTCCCCTTGCCCTCCTGGTTATCTGTTGTAATTAGGTAGTATTTTCAATTATTACTGACATGAAATTGTGTCCTGTGGATGATAGGGAAAATTAAACTGTTTACTGAAACCACATACTACGATGAGGTAAGAGAAAGATAATCATTACTTAAATTGAATGGATAGAACATACTTGTAAATTCAGATCCCACCTGCAACACGGAATTAAGAAATCGTTTATTATAGCACCACCGTAATATTTATTAGTGACTCCTCAAACAACTCAAAATATTTTATAAGAATGCATGTGGAGCCACTGATAGATAAAATTTACAAAAAAATGAATACGTGAGAAGACACAGACTAAAGAAAAACCAAAGAAAAATAAAATAAAACCAGAGTGAGTCTAAAAATCAAAATGCATGTCATAATAGAGGTGAGGCGCCTTTTTGGCTCTTGTTTTTTAATATATAATGATTACAGTGCGGTATCACAAATTAATTTCTGATTTGAATGCAATTTTGAATGGTGCTGAGAACAGATTCATTAATTTAATTCATTAATTTCATTAATTTGTTCATTAAACAAAGATATGTTGAGAACCAAAGGTATTTCACTCACCTATAAAGAAGAAATAATATATGATATAATATAACATGGTATAATATTGGGAACAACGCCCAGGAAATTCTTCTCAGTTTCAAATTAGTAAACAGTTCCAAAGCACTGTTCCTTAGACCTTCCATTAGTATGGAACATGGCAATGAAGATGTGATTCAATAAGAATAGATTATGTGCACATTGGTCCAGTGATCTCATTAATTCTAGGCTTTAATTACATGTAATGATAGATACCAGGATTTTGGCTCAGGGAATGGTAACAATGAATGCTAATAATAGAGGAACACAATAAGGTGGTTAAGTGGGCACACAGACACATATCAAAATTTAGACTCTCTAATCATCATGATTGTCAAAGAAAATGCAGATATCTGTATTAACTGTTACCTGTTTTATTTATTGACTTATTTGCATTTAAATGTTATGTCCCTTGTTACACTTCTTGATTTTATTATGTTCAATTTTTATTTTTTGTTTTATTTATAAAATTGGATATTTTTCTATTTATAATTTTTTTTAAAATTTTATGTAAATGGTGCTTTTTTTACTTTTTCACTAACACTATTCTAAGATTTTTTTTTTTGTGTGTGTGTGTGACAGAAAAAAAAGAAAACCTGTTAAAGGTTTCCTTCAGTTTGAAAATACTTACTTTATGAAAAACAAAAAGAAAGAAACACTAAATATTCCTTATTTTTCTCCTTGTACCTTAAGTCAGTGGACACTCTTGCATGTATTGGCTGATTGCTTAAAAAAACACTGGGCTTTGGAATGAATTACTACATATAATTCAGTTAATTCTCCATAAATACATTTGCTTTAGCTAAGCTTTGATAATTATTGACCAGACTTGAGTTCAAGCTTTAATAGTACTTGGCAAGTAACTGGAGGGCAGCTAATTATGTTGTAAATCAGTAAATTCATATTAAAAAAAAAAATAGAAGAGTCACTCAGCATCGTCTTTGAAAGCTGAGGAGCCTTCTAAGAAAATATAAGTAGATTCCACTGATCACCCCATAAAGGTTGATTGTGCTAACGCCACAAAAATAACTGAGTTTATCCTTGTACAGTGATTTGGGATCCACTCTAGGACATACACAGAAACATGATACAAGTTCCAGAGTGATGCAATAGAGTATATAGCAGAATAAACATACACTTTGCAATATTTTTAAAACAGATGTAACCATACTCCTCTCACTCATTAAAAGATAATTTCAAACAATAGCAGCAATTTGGTAAATCACGAATTAAACATTCAGCTTTGACCAATGTAATATGCTGTGTGTAAATACAAAAATAAGTGGGTCACAAAATGTAGTTACATAACTGAACAAAATAACTGTATGATTTAAACGATGGAAAAATCTTTAAAGGGAGGTTTATCTGAAGATATTTACAATGAGGATATTTCTTTTTGATCTAGAATTGGTTTGACATTGGAATGCTAGGTAAATGCCCTTTTTGCAAAAATCTCAACTGCCAAATCTTTAGAGTGCTGGTGTTTATTTTAAATTTTCCTCCAGGCTTCAAATCTGCAAAACACATGTTATCCATGTATATTGTGTTATTTGACCTGAACTTCTTTTTCCTCAGCAATTTAGTTAGTCATGAAGAAAACTGCAAGTCCTCAAATTGAGCCTTCATAAAATAAAACCAAATCTGAATTCAAACAGAAAATGCACTCAAGTCCATTTCAACACAATTCAAAAAATCACTGTAAATGGACATTACAGTTTTGCCACTCTAACCATCCTGACCAAAAGCCCAGCTATTGGGTGAATCATATTTTATAGTCTGAAGTCTGTCTAGGCATTTGTCTAGTTTCAGAACAGGCTATCCATTCACAGTGTGTATCAATCCTGACCTACTTAACTCTTTAAACTTTAGTCAGTAATGGTGGTGTTTTCAGGTGGTAGTGGATGGATGTCTGTGAGATCTAAGCATGCTACTTCTACCACTGCTTCTTAAACCTGGTACTACCTAGGTGATCAGTTTCTACTATCTGAATCTTCATTCTTGATTATCTCTATCCCTGTCCCATTTCCTTTACACTGGATTATTCACAAGCCTTCTCTGTTTTCAATTGTTTTTTTTTTCTTTGAAAGAGATGTAAATTGAAATGTTCATATCCCCTCACATGTGTATGATTTTTTTTATTTATATGTTAACTGCATTCTCACATAACCTCATATTTCCCTATCAACAATGTTTTTAAATAGTTGTAATTTTCTCTGATTAAAGGTAAATTTAATGTTTTAGCAAATAGATGGATTATATTTTTCACTATGTCATAGAGTGGTCCTGCACAAAAACAGGGAAGATTGAAATGCATCAGCCTAGTGGGATTTTGTTCTTCTGCACATTTCTTACAAGTTATCCTACATTTTAATTCAGTAGAGATCATACACATACACACACACACACACACACACACACACACTCACACACACACACACACACACACACACACGTCTATTTATTTATGACCATTGGTGCAATGGGAAAGTTCACGACAGATGATTACATACCTTAATTTTATGCCATATTCATAAATTTAGAAAACTTTATTCTCTGGGGTAATATAACATATTGGTCTATTATTAAATATCTCAGAAGACTGTCTTGTGCCACACACCTTTCCTAGCCCCCCGCCCCCACATTCCAGCAGTGTTAAACTATTTTGATTTTTGGCTGGCCAGAGCATGGTGAAAGGACATGTAGAAGTCATAATCATATAGATTCCTAATGCAGGCATGCATGGAGATTATATGAAAACCTAGAAAATATTAATGTTTTGAAATGGCAGTTCTAAAATACCCTACTTTTCATTCCAAATATGCAAATTTTGTCAAATATTTAACTAGGGTGCTTGTTCAAAATCTTTAAGCTTCTGAAAGAGTACATAATATTCTACATAATAATGCACAGTTGACCATAATCATAGGCAAGCAATGAAAGCACACAGTAAGCTTTTACTACAAAGAATATTTTTCCCCACCAATAAGGAGTTAATGAAAATATACTTTAATTGCTAAGTTATTTCATTTTTCCCTAGAGAAACATTTTTTCTAATTTTTTTTCAGCTAGAGTTTCTCTTCTTATTTGTACACAAATATCATTAGCCATTCTTTCTTTTTTTTTTTTTTTTTTTTTTTCCCCTCACCTAGACAGGAACGTAATCACCATTGGCTTAAATTTTTTCAGCTAAAAAATGTAACTGGATGCCAACTCATGCCCAAGTACTATTCTAGATGTTGTTGTACCAAAACTAGTATGAGGATTCTGTTTAATGAAATTGGAGGCATGGCTGGATTGACCCATATGAGGGAGAGGTTGACCCAGTGCTAAGATTTTTGGGATCCTCAAAATGGTCACTTTTTTCATTAAATACATGAGCTCTACCAACTGTCTACCTACTGATAATAGATGTCAGTTTAACGAGAGACAAAATCTTGATAGATATAATAAATAGATTTCAATTCATACTGGGGTAAACATTATGACAAAAACATTTTATTCCGCAGAACAAGTTTAATTTTGAGGAAGAAATATTTCACAGCATGGTGTGACTACATAGCTCCACAGAAACAGAATAAAGATAGGGATAAAATAGGTTCCCAAGGAAAACAAAAACAAACTTAGACCACATTTGTATTGATTCTTATTTAATATTTGGTTTAAATTTAGATATAAAAGACATATACATTCCCTCTCCTAGTTTACAACTTTTATATTTTCCAAGACATTGATACAAGCTATATTATTGGTAAGAGTTCCAAATAATGTCCAAGGACTTTGCTGTTAATGATTTTCTCTCAATTTTTATTGCACACGGTCAATTCACAATAGGGACTTTTATGATACATTAGTGTTTTATATTTTGCCCATATTTTTTCCATTCACTTTTATTTCCCATTTTGTAACGGATATTATTTTGTAAGATTTAATTTTTATTTTTCCAATGTCTATATATATATATTATTCTCCTTATATTTAATGAGACCTATGGACATTTATATCTTCTAATGTTATTAAATGTTCCCAAGATATTAATTATAGAATTAACAGATCATGAATTTGTCCTTAAAAATAAGAAAGGTGAACACCAAAGAATTTTTAAAACCTTTCATTTCTTTGTGTTTGTAAATATCATGTATTATTGAAAACTTCCTTTGATCTTACGCATTTTTTGGCAGAGACTTATAAAATTTAAATAAATCTCCTGGTTTTCATTTTCCTGATACTGTAGTTTATCTCTTAGTCACATAGTAACTTGGAATTTTATTTAAAACATCACAAAAATACATGTTTAGATGCACAACTTTGTCATATAAGTGATATATTACGAGCAATTAGGTTTTCAGTTACAAAACATGATTAGGAAGGTAAGTAGGGAGATGATAATGCAATACCAAGAATATATTAGACCAATGCTACTGTTTCATTTTTGAAGGTGGAATCATCTCTATACATTATTCTGACATGCAATTTGAGAGACATTCATACAGTTTAAAGAATAAATGACTTTCCCTAAAAATATGAGTCAATTTTTAAAATATTTTTGGAAAATATGATATAATTTATCTTGCATTTTGTACAAATTATCAATAGAGCTGTAGAGTTTTTACCTTGAATTGTGACTATTAGACAAACTCTGTTAAGATTTCTAGTACATATAGACATTTCTGGTATTTTCCTCCATCTTATCTGTAATACACATAAAGAGAGGAAAAGTAAAAAACACTCTGACAGTGTGGGGGCAGAGCCCCAGAAAGTAGTTTGCAGGCTCTCAGCCTCACATAGACAGGTGCTGGCTCAGGTAGTAAATGGCCAACTGTGATTGCATGGCCATCAGCTGTGGCTAGTTGGCCGTCAGCTGTAACCAGTGAGCCATTGGCCACTAATATAACTGCTGTGGCTACGCTAGCAGGGAGAGGAGAGAATGGGGGCTAGCAAGAGGATGGCGGCTGGGCTGGCGAGTGTGGATGGCGGTTTGCGGACAGTGTGGATCCAGCCTCCAGTGAGAGTATAGTGCTGCCAGAGAGAATATAGTGGTATGACTCCCCTACCTATGGCTCCGTGGGTGTTCCTTTTCGGCCTCACCATATCCTGCCTTCTTGTATGGGGAGCGGGAGCAGAGACCCCACAGGCCGTCCGGCATGACAAATGGTGCAATGAGCAGGGTCTCCCCACACGACAAATGGCGCAGCGAGCAGGGTATGGTGCCAGCCAAAGCTCTCCAAAGGACGGTGGAGCAGTCTGTGTGTATGAACACCCAGTCTGAGGAAGACCAGGAGGAGCAGCTGCCGGAGAGCTGGACCCCCGTGGAGGGGTGGGAGGACGTGGACAGTTCTCCCACCAGCACAGGAAAAGCCATGCAGCTGCTGGAGAGATGGAGCCCCGTGGAGAGGTGGAAAGATGTGGACGGTTCCCCAACCAGCACAGGCCGGAGAAAGCAAAGGTCGTTGCAGCCCTGTGGGCCGGGAAGTTCCTGGTCAGGCAGCCCGGATGCAGGACTTGTCCCAGGAGGAAAGGCTTGCTGAGTCCTCCATGGGAAATGAGGGTGAGGTCAAGGTCATCCCTCACCCCCAGGACAGCCCTGGTGAATGACTATGGACTATGGGGAATTGCCTTCCATTCCTAATTTAATGGACAGCTTGACTGTTTGTTTGGGAACTGTTGTTAGTGGAACTGGGGGATATTTGCTTTTGTGTCTTGACTGGCTACCATTGAGAATATGTAAGCACCTTGATTGTGAGTTGCTGTTGTTCCAGCAGGGTACCCTGAGAGGCCCAGAGAGAGTGGCAGTGCCCTGAGAGCCCTGGCCGAGCCCAGGAAGTGTGGCTGTGCCCACAGAGAGTGGCAGTGCCTTGAGAGCCCTGGCTGAGTCCAGGAAGTCTGGCTGAGCCCTGAAGATACCCTGGCTGTGCCCAGGAAGTCGGGCTGTTCCCAGAGAGAGTGGCAGTGCCCTGAGAGCCCTGGCTGTGTCCAGGAAGTGTAGCTGTGCCCACAGAGAGTGGCAGTGCCCTGAAAGCCCTGGCTGAGTCCAGGAAGTGTGGCTGTGCCCACAGAGAATGGCAGTGCCCTGAGAGCCCTGGCTGTGTCCAGGAAGTGTGGCTGTGCCCACAGAGAGTGGCAGTGCCCTGAAAAATCCTAGCTGTGCCCGGGGAAACTAGTGGTACCCTAAGAAGTCCAGGAAGTCTGGCCGTGCCCAGAAGTACTGGTGGTGCCCTGAGAAACCCTGGCTGTGTCCGGGAAGACAGGTGGTACCCTAAGAAGTCCAGGAAGTCTGGCCGTGTCCAGAAGCACTGGTGGTGCCCTGAGAAACCCTGGCTGTGTCCGGGAAGACAGGTGGTACCCTAAGAATTCCAGGAAGTCTGGCTGTGCCCAGAAGTACTGGTGGTGCCCTGAGAAACCCTGGCTGTGCCCAGAGAGCCTGGCTGTGTCTAGGATGTTGCGTTCACCTCCAGGCTCCTCGCACAGGTCCCCTCGCGGAAGACGCTTGTCGCATAGATTGTGAGGCGAGAGCCTGTAGGGGTGGAGTGTCGGGGCAGAGCCCCAGAAAGTAGTTTGCAGGCTCTCAGCCTCACATAGACAGGTGCTGGCTCAGGTAGTAAATGGCCAACTGTGATTGCATGGCCATCAGCTGTGGCTAGTTGGCCGTCAGCTGTAACCAGTGAGCCATTGGCCACTAATATAACTGCTGTGGCTACGCTAGAGAGAAGAAGAGAAGAATGGGGGCTAGCAAGAGGATGGCGGCTGGGCTGGCAAGTGTGGATGGCGGTTTGCGGACAGTGTGGATCCAGCCTCCAGTGAGAGTATAGTGCTGCCAGAGAGAATATAGTGGTATGACTCCCCTACCTATGGCTCCGTGGGTGTTCCTTTTTGGCCTCACCATATCCTGCCTTCTTGTATGGGGAGCGGGAGCAGAGACCCCACAGGCCGTCCGGCATGACAAATGGTGCAATGAGCAGGGTCTCCCCGCACGACAAATGGCGCAGCGAGCAGGGTCTCCCCGCACGACAGACAGTATGGAATATTTACAGTGACGGAAAGTTTATTTTCAATTTCTAAAATGAATTTCACAACTAAACTCTCTCTATAGGTTGATTAAATATACAAACAAATGGAGAAAAACAAAATATTATATCTTGGTGGATAGGTTCTGGTTTGTGATTCTAGAACCAAATATACAGAACCATGGAAATAGGCTTAGATGGGTTAATATTATATGAACTTAACATTTTATGACAATATTTTGATAGGTTAAATACAAATTACAGTGAGTGGATTTTACCAGTTTTGCCTTCAATTTCTGAAGATTTTATTTCTAGGAGCCCAAGTCCATAGCGCAGTTAAAACAGCACCTCAATTTCCTAATGACTCACACTGGGAGTAGAGCTCCAAATGTCTTGCTAGAGGAATCAGGCAGTTTCTTAACCCCGTTTGTCTATTAGAACCAGCCAGAAGCTTTCAACAACCATTATGTTCTGGTCCCACCTAAAACCAATTAATGCAGACCATTGGGGCATGAAGCCAGGGCAGAGGTAGTTGCAAAAGCTTCCTGGGTGATTCGAATTTTCAATTTGGGTTAAAATCACTAACACTGAATTATAACCTTCTGCTTTTTAACCTATGAACTTACGACGGGTACAGAATTGACCGTATTAGAACAAAGATTCTAACAACTGATATTTCAAATTGAATCTTAGGCATTTTTTAAAACCAAAGCATCCTTAAAGACCTCAAGGGAATGTATAAGATGAAAGGAATAACGATATATGGCTTCCGGGATGAGTAACTTCTCTCCAGTGATACCCAACACAGATGGCTGCCAGGTTCAAAGCAGCAAAGAAGTAGAAGGTGATTTGAGTCAGAGGAAGCTTACAGGTAGGTGAGTCTCAATCATGTTTTTCTGTTGTCCTATATTCAGAGATCTTTCACTGTCATGTTATTGTTTTACAACCTAGCAGATCCAGGATAAAATTGCTTCTGAAATCTTATGTTTCTCCTGAATTTCTCTGAGTTTCTGGCTAAACCCACACCAGTCAAGGCTGAAAAGTAGCCTGAATTATTGCCCCTTGAAAATAAGCCTGAGTGCCAGTGAAAAGGAACATGGTTTTATTAAGGTAAATGATACACATGTAATTTAGTGATTTTTGTGATCAAATGAAGAGAAATTACATATATGTAATATACATACATTTTAAGAGGGACTAATAGGCCCTATAGGACTTTTGTTGCTGGAGTAGAAGCCTTGTATCTAAGCCCCAAACTTCTCCCAAATCACCTATAATGTTTTCCTAAGATCTAAGCATCAGACCGTTAGGGCACTCTCGTTATATTTGAGATGTTTTGTATAAATTGGCATTATTAATAACATATTATTAAACTTAGCATCCCCATTTTTTCCATTGTAGAAAAAAATTAATAAGAAACAGCTTAACATGTACTAAATTTAATGTAGGCTAGAAATCCAGTTTCGCCTTTCTTAAATATATAACATGCAATTAAATGGCTTCTGCGTTTGAGTTTAAACTATCAATGAGGAGGACTTCTCAAGGTGCCAGAATGAAATGAAAACAGCTACTATGGGATATCTGCTCTAACAAAATAAAGCAGCATCTTCCAGGGCTATAACTGGAGTAAAGAGAATAAAGAATTCAATTTTAAATTACTGAAGGGATAGTAAGTAGTATACACAGCCTCATTAGGTACTAGTGTCTGGAAGATACTCCATTTTAGGTAAGTGATTTAATCCAATTAATGACCATGTTTTTATACCATACTTCTAAAAATGGAGTCATTGTAGACTGTGGGTAAATATAATAGATTTTGTTGTTACAAAGTTCACCCACATACCTTCATCTCTCCACAAATGTCCTGTGACCTCGAGATCCTTAACCACGAAATGGAGATAGAAAATGAATTACTTGATTGGAATGTTGTGAGTTTTACATAGGCAATGAGTGAAACGCTTTTTACAATGTTTGGCAGATAGTTAAAAATAAGTACTGCCTACTCTTAGTATTCACTTTTTACTACCCTTACATCTGTGTGTTTTCATCTCTGCTGCTAACAACCAGCCCAAACCCGCAAACACTATTCAACCATACTATTTTAAAAAGCTACTAAAACTCCTCATGTTCCTCAAATACTGAGCCATTTTTACCCTCTACTTTAAAAGTAGAATGTTTTTTTTAAAATTGCAAATCTGATTCTTTCCCTTTTCTGTTTTAAAACTATGTATCCCACTACCCTAATGTTCAAGTCCCAAATGTGGCCTATAGGACACTAAGTAACCTTGATCTTTAGTCTGTCTTTTGCCATCAGCAAGCCTTCCACCATAGCATACCTGCTAACATGCTATCTAGCCTTTGTTTGTTTAATGCCATGCTATTTCTTCTACTGACCTTCTCACTAGCAATTCCCCCACCTAAAACTTATAGTTTGCTCCTTTTTTCCATCTCTTCATACCTAGCTACCCTTCATATTTGTTTTTCACTTAACCAGATAATATTCACTAAATACTTCAGCCCCACCCCCAGTATAGCATGTGTACCTGAATTATCTATCTCTTGTGACTCTCTGTATATCCTATGTGACACTCATCATACTTGTATTTACTTGTTGCATATATATATATTTATATATATATACATATATATATATATATATATATATATATATATATATATATATAAAAGATATATATATATATATCTTTTCTTAGGCATGTGGATTACTTCGGTCAGTATAATGAGTAACAAATAGGTACATGTTTGATTTTGAATACATGGCTGGACTTGTCTTCTTGAATTTGTGACTTTTGCCATGAGAATACCTTGCTTTAGTTAGCCAGTGTTTTAAAGATATGAGAGATATATGCAGCAATGAGAGTCCCACCCATAGTTTGGAATCAGTCTCTGACAACCCAGACAACAATAGAAAAATCCCAGCTGCTCAATAGATAAGAGACTAATAAATTAACGCTTATTGTAGTATGTCAATGAGTTCCGGTGTGGTTTGGTGTGCAAAAAGTGTATATATATATATATATATATATATATATATATATATATATATGTTTGTGTATATAAATAAATATATAAATATATGTATCTCACTGAAAGTGGGACAACCAAGTATTGGAAATATATTTAAATTGATAGTAATTTCTCCTAAGGGTATCATGTATCCTGAGAAGTCTTATTTTGTAAAAAACGTATATAAACTCATTCTGTTTCTAATCTTCCTGTGTCCCCATCCTGTCCTCAGAACATAAAATTAAAGATAAAATAGCCAAGATAATAATACTGGAAGTACAGTAACAAATCTAGTCCTCTTAGAGTTGGGGTGCTCTGTGGATCTTTTTACTTCTCGGTAAATCTAATTCTTCCTTGACTTCTTTCATCATTGCAGATTTATTCATGACAAGATTTTATACAACAAAGACTAGGGATGTGATTTTTCACCTTCATTAAAATAGGCCTGGCATCTATTCCAAGCAAGAGATCTAGAAATTATAAGCACCTATTTCATTATAAAGAATTTTAGTTTAGAGTGGCTTAATAGTTATATAACAGCCCCAAGTCTTCATGTTATAATTTAATTTATTAAACCTTATCTCCCACATACTATACCCAAATTGATTTTGTTTCTTTGATGCTTATGTTGTTTTTCAGGGAGGGTTGCTAAGTAAACCATATAAATGTATTCTAGTAAACTTTGCCTTGCTATATTTAGCTCATTGTTTGAAACAGTTTTGTCTTCTGTGGTATCTCTGTGTGTGTGTGTGTGGGGGGGGAGTTTTCTTAATATACATTTTATCAAAAATTATTTCTCCTTTTAAATGTTTCAGTATTTCATCTAAATATTTGATAAGCATGGCATCAATTGTCTTCATTACAGTATTTCATAAAACAATGAACTGGAAAAATCTAAACATAGAGCCCTTTATTACATATCAGCAGCTCAGAAATTATTAGATATCATGGATTTAAACTGTTTAAATACTTAATTTCATATTTACTTCTACTGTTTCACAGGTTGATCTTGGGTGTTTAGAGATTTTTGGCAGTGTTTAATCTTGGAGAGCATCCAGATATTCTAAAATTAAATATCTAGTCAGACTTTTGAACGTTTCAAATATAAAGATAGACATTTTTTTTACTATAAATGTAAGAGATGATGCTATATCATTTATATATACTATTTTAAAACCTTCATCCTGTATACAGTGAAGAAAATGAGAATGTGGTTTTCATTATAAAGTAGAATGGGTAGTTTTTCAGGAGATTCATAGTAAAGTTCATGGCTATTTTGTAAATATTGCACAGTAAACATTTAAATTCCTCATAGTGACTCCACTTCAGGAAACAAAACAAAAATAATACACTGTTAAAAAGATTTTGAATGAACTATATAGAATTCCCTTATGTTCTATACTGTGGTAACAGCTAGGAATACTGAGGACAATTACTATAGCAACTCTTCTGCGATCATTTTGATGCATTGAAAATGATACCCAAATAACCTAACATGTTTTTACCTGAACAATATACATTTGTCATTACTTCATTTCAGAGAGATACATATGTTTTAATCATATTACATTGTTCTTTATATTTGAATAAAGCTCAACAAAGGAATAAATTAGATTTGACTGGAGTATTGATTTGATGAACGTTGATCTGTTCATCATAAAATATATAATTAATTATCTGTTTATAAAATGTCATATTATCCATTCATTAAGAGTCTTTAATATATTAAGTATATATGAACAAATAGCTACTCTCAGTAAACTGTTCTTTGAAAGATAAAATGAATTTGTTAGCTTTTTCCTTCTACCTACTAAAGTAGAGGGAAAAAATCTAGAAATTTTGTCATTTGTCCTTGATAGTCAAGATAAAATTTCATCATTAAAGGTAAAAGAACTGCAAACACATGGCTAGACATTGGTTTTTCATGGTCTTACTTAGTGTGGAACACTTTACAAAACTACCCTGTTTAAGTATATTGTCCTTGTAAAAATAGTAAATTACAATACTTTCCACATTAAATATAAGTATTTTAGGAAGAGGTAAAGAAACATCATGAGTTAGCAACCAGCAAGAAAAGTGACATCAATTGCAAATGCATATTGTGCATTTTGTGCACTCTACAAATGTGACAGACTTACAGATTGGGGAGTTTCTTTCGTTCTTAGTTTGTTGCTGATACTCACCAGTGCCTGTTTCAGGTAAAGCTGTTATTAACATCAAGGGTTTGGCTTAAATTTTGATTGAACTGACAAGACTTATCTGAAAGTCTTTAATATTTGTTTCATAAAGCAAAAAGAATTAAAGAACACCAAGAAACAGTATGGTGTCCTTGGAAAGAAAGACAGCACTCTGGGAACTTAGATCTCTGCAAAACATGACCAGAGGTGAGCTAGATCCAATTAAAATGAAGCCTTTGAATACAAGTTAACCCAGCCTCAAAAGAACAGCATGCTATATCTAGACATAGTTAAAAAAAATAAAAGAAAAATAAGAGAATAGGTAAAATGTTAGGATATGTATAAACATAAAAAGTAATTTTAATAGTTTAAATACATTTGATTTATTTAAAAATATTGTTTGTGATTAGTGTTCAAATTCCTAGATTGTTCATAAATTATTTGAGAATTTTAATGATTTAAAAATGAAAACGCATTAAATTATATTAAGCAGTGACAGCTGCTTATAACATGATCACACTGTAGAAAACCCCATAAAATCACTTCCTTAAAGATTATACACACCAAAGAAAAATCAGAGAAATGTTACTCTTGCACTGGACAGAAAGTCAAAGCCCGTATAAGGGTGGTAACATGCTAAGAAAAATAAATTTCCATGGAAGGCTATATCCTGGGGAGGAAATAGTAATTTCATAATACAACACCACTGACAGAGTTGCCATCATCCTCTTTGCAGCCCATTGATGTGTGTATGATTAAATCCTTTCATAGAGTATATCACATGTCATTTATTAAATTAATCTTCACTAAAATGGCAACTGGCAACAATACACTGCCAAGAAATAATATATTAAAAATAATACTTTTATTCAATTTCCAGCATCAAGAAAATTGCAGAAATTATTATTTTCTTCCTATTCCTAACATGAGCTCTTTGTCAATCAAATTCCTAATGAAGGGGACAAGAGTTTGCCATCCCAAAATATTACTTTGGGGGTATTGATTATGTTAAGCTGGTTATTTTTAAGCAACAAAAGATTCAAGAGAACTTTTAATCCTCCCCCTTTACCTGCCTAAAGAAATTCAGATATGAAAACAAACAAACAAACAAACAAACAACAACAACAACAACAACAACAACAAAACTGTTTAATGGAAGAGAACTATCACCTTGGCATAGTATACTTAAATGTGTCAGACAAGGAGGAACCTAGCTAAGTCTGTTTGTTAGATTCTCCTCTGTATGCCATTGTTTCTGGGTGGCCCAGCAAAAAGTTGTTTAACAAACATTTGCTCCCTCTTGTCTATGTGTAAATTGCCTACATTCCCCTTTGAAGTCCAAACCACTACCCTCCTTGCTCCTTCATTATGAGGACATAAGCTTCAACTGCCCAATTTGTCTGGGGCTTAAATATAATCAGGGAACCCCCATATGTACATACATAATACATTTGGTTATTTTCTCCTGTTAGTCTGCCTCATTCAATTTGATTGTTAGACCAGACAGAAGTACTTAGAAGGGTAGAAGGAAAATATGTTTCCTCCCCAACAGTAACAATATAAAATAAAATAAAATAAAGAGATATAACACACAGAGGTATTAAATTAACCATTTCTGCCAGTGAATATTATTGAGTAGAACATATACAGTACGCTTAAGATATGAAAAGTATTACAATTTTACATGTTACCAAATTTTGCTGAAAATGTGTGTGGGGGGAACAACAATAGAATTAATTATGCTCTATGACAGTTTTAAAGTTGGTTGTTATAGAATTTGCCTTAGCATTTTGTTGGTTTTTGCTTTTGTTTTCGTCCTGTTAATATTAACAGAATACTTTACTAAATGTAAACATTCCAAAGATATCACCATTTTTTTTATTCCAGAATTTTCTCTCTTCCTTGCTCTCACTTTCACTCCCTGAATATATCAGAAATCAGAAATCTGAATATATCAGAACTCTAAAATAACATATATGGTTGAGCACCTCCCATCTGTTGATAGCTTATTTTCCTCCCATTGTTGGTTCAGTTTTACAGTTGATTTTAATACAGTTTTAGGTTGAGGATTATTTTGTAGGGTTTACATTTATTTCATTGTTATTGTTTTTAAGAGTTTAATTTATATCACTGAATTTACAGTTGCTTGTACAGTTTTACAAATTTTGGCAAATGAGTACAGTCATATAAACCCAACATGATCAAGATATAGAACCATTTTATTACACTTGTCTGTTTGTTGTACATTTCTCCCGTATATGGCACTTGTAGAGACTTTTCCTCCTCCTTTACCTGCCTAAAGGAATTCAGGTAGAATTAAAACTGTTTAAAGGAAGACAACTATCGCCTTAGTATAATGTACCTAAGTGTGTAAGACAAGGAGTAACCTAACAAAATCTGTTTGTTACAATACCCTCTGTATACCATCATTTCTGTCCATATAGCTTTGTCTTTACAAGAATGTCATGTAAATAGAATCATACAATATGTAGCCTCTTGAGTCTGACATTTTTTCATTCAACATAAGGCATTTGAGACCCATCCATGCTGGTAGAGGTAACACTCATTTATCCTTTGTATTGCTGGATATCATTCCATTGTATAGATATATAAGGGTTTGTTTATCCATTCCCCAGTTGAGTGATATTTGGGTTATTTCCAATTTGGGGTGATTACAAATAAGCCGCTATTAATATTCATTTTAAAGTTTTTGTGTAAATGTAGATTTTTATTTCACTTGGCTAAATACCTAGCAGTGAAATTGCTGGGTTATATACTAAGTACATGATTAATTTTATAATAAATCACCAACCTGTTATCCAAACTTGCTACAATGTTGTGCACTTGTATTAGCAGAGATTGGGAGTTCCAGTTTTCAGATGTCCTCTAAAATAGTTGGTATAATTTATCTTGATAATTTGATAATTATCAAGTTGATAAGTTGATAATTTATCTTCATTTTAGACATTCTACGATATACATAGCAAGATCTCATTTTGGTTTAATTTGAATTAATGACTAAGAATGTGAAATATATTTTCCCATGTTTTTTTTGCCACCTCTGGATCACCTCTGGTGAAGGGTCTTTTCCAATTATTTGCCCATTTAAATAATTAGGTTGTTTGGGTTCTTATTACTGAGTTTTGAGATTTTATATATATATATATATATATATATATATATATATATATATATATATATATATATATATATATAATAGATATAAGTCTTTTTTCAGAGTTATGATTTGCAAATATTTTCTGAGTGTCTGTCTTCTCTTTTAATTATCTTAATAATGGATTTCACAGAGCAGAATTTCCTAATATTGATGAAGTGCAATTTATCATTCATGGGCCATGCTTTTACTGTCATCTCTAAACTTCTGACTGCAGGTCACAGATTTCTCCAGTGTTACTTTTCAGGAAAATTTGCAGTTTTAATTTTTAGCCCATGATCTACTTTGAGTAATTGTTGTATGTGGTGCAGAGTTTGGATTGAGGATAACTGTATTGTACTTGGATATCTCATTGTTCCAGCACCATTTGTTAAAAATGCCTATACTTTGTCCAAAAAGTTGTCTTTGCAACTTTTTCAAAAATCAGTTGATTATATCGGGTTTATTTCTAGACTCTACTTTTCGTCTATAAGTCTATCCTTTCTTCATTATAATATCCTGATTACAGTAGTTTTATGCTAAGTCTGGATGTCAGGCAGTGGGTTTTTTAAATGTATGCTCCTTTTTTCAGAATTATATAAATTTGAAGAAAGGTAGCACATATGTTTCAGAATGAGCTTGTCTGACTCTATGAATAGAATCCTGCATAGATGCTGACTTAAATTGCATTGAACCTATTGTTAATTTTATGGATAATTGACGTCTTAACAATAATGAGTTTTTTCAATCCATGAAAATGATACATTTCTCCATTTATTTAGGTATTGTTTGATTTCTCACATTATCATCTTATTTTCCAGCACAAAGCTCCTACGCATATTTATATTTGTGTGCTTTATAATTGTGTGAATGTGCTAATATATATGATACTGTTTAATTTGCCTTGATTTCCAAATTTTAATTAATAGTATATACAATTATGATTGAATTTTTGTATTGGTTTTTGTTGTGCAATCTTGATAAACTTTTAACTACTTTATTTAATCATAAAGTTTTAAAAATATAATGTCTGACAATAATTAGACATTAAAAATGACCTCAGGGAAGTTGGACATTTAATGATTATAATTGTGAATTGATTAGTAGAATCAGTAAATTTGAGAAACTTTGAGCTAACAACACAATTATAAAAATGCAATGTTACATAGATTAATTGGAAATATTGGATAAAATTTTCAATTATCTGCCTTGAAAACACTAAACATATAAACATCTCATCCAAATTAAACCTGTTTCGTGTGTTAGTTTACAGAAACTTCAGTGGTTTACCTGCAATATTACTTTTTCACTGACTGCTAAGTGAGATAATTTATCTCTAATTGAGAGTTTAGGGCGGGAGGATACTTCCTCTGTTAGCTTATGTCCAGTCTGCATCTGAGTTAAACATTATATTTTGCTAGACATGTAAATTAGTTTTAAAAATAAGTAACTTCATGCAGGTAATTGTAAGATCTCAAGCTTTTAAAGTTCACATAGAGGAAATGTGGTGTCTTTCTGAATTAATGAGTGTTTAGATAGTCACATAAAGGAGAGGTAGGGAAAATATCTCTTCAAAGAATGTGTTCTCACTCCTAAAAAAAAAATTAATGTAGATTATATTAAAATTTTAATATTTTCAAGGTGATTTTTTTCCTTCATTTCTAAGTTGTAATTGAGAATGATTTGACAAAGTTGATTGGGTCTAGTAGGTAGACATGGACACAATTTTGTGTTTTTTGTTTGATTTGGGCTTTTATTTTGGTATTTTTCGTCTATATCTTAGTTGATTATGAATGTCTGTGTGTGTGTGTGTGTGTGTGTGTGTGCTATGCACACGCTTTATAAGTCAAGTAATTGAAAAAAATACTTGTCTCCAAAATTGTGTTGTTTTACTTCTGGACATTAGCAAAGTATATTGTGTATTGGTAAATCCAACAATTTGATTTGAATAATAAATCAAGCAGCAGAGATGGAAGGACATTGCTGAAAAATAGCCTGCATCCTCAGGTATGTAGCCTGATCTGTTTATAAGTAATAGGCACTCTGTCAACCTTTCTGTTATAAAGTGTTAGAAACAAAAATCACGTTTGTGTAAAAATTTTTAATTTCTCTTGATAGGAAACAGAAAAAAGCATAAACTGTTTGTCCCTGGGGCAACAATTAGATGAACACATTTATATTCTTACCAGGATTTAACACAAGGCTTGTCTTTAAATATACCTTATAGGATCAGAGAGCAATGTTTTAAAATCTCTATTGGCACTAGTATTTAATATAGGTTTATTTTTTAAATGCAAATGCTTTTATTTATTATAAAAGACCTGAGATAATTGAGGATTGAAAAAAAAGTTTTCTCTTCTCTACCAGATCTGCATATGTGTATCTCATTGAATGTATGTTGTCATGAGATTTTAAACCTTGAAACACAGACTTCATATTCAATGTTAAATTTGTTTTAAAAATTAGTTACATAAATTCCCAGTGATGTTTTTTCCTAAAAAGTTAGAGGTCCAATGATTTTTCACTCTTGCCCTCCCACCACATCCTCTTTTGTCACAAGTATGATAAACTTGTTTTCTCATGTGTTGTATCATCACTTCCGAGAATGCTAAATTTTAAAATTCTGTAGCTTGAGTAAATTATGAAATAGTTTTTAATAAAATTAGCATTTGCATAAAAAAATCAAGCATTCACATTTAGTTCAAGAGCGTATATTGTGCTCTCTTTGTATAAAATAATGACTAATGTTCTGAGGCCTTGCAGTCCACCATTCATTTTATTTGTTTCATCATCGTCTGGGTTAGTCATTGTTCTTCTCTGTTTGAAACACTTGCCTAGATTTTTAGGTTGAGGAGTGATGGATGAAGAAATGGTCCTGTGGCACCATCCCATGTGCTCCTCCATATACAGTGTTTAATGTGTTGATGTGTAAAGCTAAATAATTTTAGCTTTCAAATTCCAAATTAAATCCTATTTAGTGTAACTAAAGTTACAAGCAGCATTTTAAACTTATTATCCTATCTTCCAACATAACAATTTTTCTCATTAAAAAAAGTAGAAGAGAAATCCAGTTTTCCTTTGAAAAATTTTCATGTCTCTACTGAGTTGTGACTTTAACCAGAGATAAATAGACTATATATATATATATATTTTTAATTCTCCTTTCTTAAGAACTGACTTATCTGTTTAGCAATTAGAGTCACACAACTTCCTAAATAAAAGGCAACTTTAAAGTTTTATAAATGTCTACTGTAAACGCTCTCTATTAAAAGAAAATTTTACTCCAAAGGTTTAAAACTAAAAATTAGACAGCTATAATATTGTTTAAGACTGTATAATATCAAGATAATTGTATTTTAATCCAAAATTCACTTAACGCTTCTATGTAAATTAAATTCCTTAGCAAATTGAATTTTTAATAGGCTTTAGTTTAAACATGGCTATATATTTTATTTCTATTGCAATAGTGAAGTTAATGCAGAGTAAAATGGGTAATAAGCATTACATTTAATTCACACAGACTTTCGGATTTAGCACAATGCTAGAATGCGTAAAGCTTTTTAAAAGATCACATATTTGTTGTGTAGGCCATGTAAGTTGTCTAAATTCATATTTAGGAGAAAGGTAAATATGTTTTATACCTAAATTATTATAATTTAAATAAGCAATGTCTTATAAATAAGTTCTTGAAAAACTAAGCTTATACTGCAAATGATGGGCTTTTACAATTATTCTATTTAAAAGAAAACATTCTGGATCTGACTCTCCATATACATATATATTTATTTGTTTTAGTTGCTACTATTTTCCTGATATATTTTAATATCAACTTTTTAACATTTCATTTTAATAGTGATCTAGGTATATATTCTGAAAATCAAAATGAGTTTCAGAATATTAGGAATGTTATACCAAGATATTTTATGCTAATTGAGGTGAAGACTCTTGAAATGATAAAAAGTGTATTTCTTCCAATTCACAATAAAAGAAAGTTGAACACTTAACACTAATAGGTCTGTACATATCAATACTTAATATATTTGCCTATGTGGATATGAATATTACAGTTAACCAGATACATAATTTTAGACAAGGACAAGAGTGTTAGAAACAAAATTACATCAGTCAATTTAAAAAAATTTAATTACTCTTGTTGTTAGAAAAAATAATTATGTATATTCTCTCTTTAATCAATGATGATACAAGTTATAATAAGCAATTGTTACAGGAGCAGGTTTTTACTATAATGTAGAATATCAACTTTTTCTTAATTGTCACCTAATATTCTGAGGCCTAATATTCGGTAAAAGATAGCTATTAAATTCAAGAAGTGAGGACATTTTAATCTAGAAACATGCCTTTGAACCACTGTACTAAAAAAGTGCTTAATCGGTAATTATAGAACTCCCGATGCATATAATTCTCTATATGATATCAATAATCACATCATAACTATAGAAATACTGGTCACTACTATTAATAATTAAAATAAACTGTTTTTAAAATTTAATTTTATATTTATTTCATTAAAATTTTTATTTCTCTATGTTTTATTATATAATATATATCAAAGAGCACTTATAATAAATATGCACTATTTGCATAATTGAATATTGGTGCTAAATTGAATATGGCCACTAATGAAAGCATTTTAAAAAACATTGTAATCTTTGTATTCATTAGCAAACTCTTCCTATTCCTCTGTTACTCTTTTATTGTCCCCAGTTCAAGAAGATAGGTGTTGCCTTATTTTCTCTCAGATGCATCCTAAAAATCTAGAAGCATATAATAGTCACTCAAAGTTTGTGTTGACAAATAAGTAAACATTTATTTAGTGTTTAGGACATTGATGATGATTTATATCATTGCTCTATTTTCTTTATATATATGTATGAATGTATGCATTGTAAAATATAAATGTATTTTATATATATATATATATATACATTTACATATATGTATGTATAATATTTCATAAACCAAAATTTATTTGCTAGTGTTCACATTTAGCAGCATTTGAGTTTATTCCAATTTGTGCAATTTTAATTCATCCTACTATGAACATCTTTATGCATGTACCCTGGAGTAACCAGATTAGAACTTTAAGAAGATATATTGATGTATTGTCTTATGTAATATCATCAAGTCGAAGTGCCTATATATTCCCATGAAAGTATATTTAAGCAACTTAAGCTACCCATTGTCAAAAAATTTTGAAATATAGGCAAATGAGCTTTAGATATTCTCATACATTCCAGTTTTTACAGGTAGTATTTCTATTTTATAGACAGATTTACTTGATGCTTCTTTCAATTGTCATCAGATTTCTGGGGACAAGTAACAACTTGTTAATCTCCCATTCTCAGTATTTCTTTGATCTTAGTATCTCTATTGTTCAATCAGTACCTCTAGACTTAGACATTTCCAAGTCCCCAAGATATGTTGTGGCTTCAGTTGGAGTGACATATAAACTATTTCATACTATAATTCATTTCCTTATATATGGGAAATATGTTTCCAAAGATGACAAGAAAGGTTATACCAAAACAAAACTAAAAATTAATAACAAACATATTAAAAGGAACATTTAAAAGTAAATGATGACAAATAATATTAAAAAATTGAATAGTAACAGATTTGCCCACTAAAGATCAAAATTGGCTATGTATTTATTATTATTTCAGGGGGAAAAAAACAGAAATATGTGGGGATTGTGAGTAGGGGTAAGTTGTATTCTTCAGATTAAAAAAAAAATCATTAAACATTGTTGTGTTTTTTTTTTTTTTTTTCTTTTGCTGAGACAGCCAAATTTCATGCCACAAAGCATAAAAGCAAAATTTTACTTGTAATACTTTTAAGTGCAGATGTTACTAGATACCAAATACAGAAACTCCTAAAGAGTTGATATAGATTCATATTTTGCTTTCTGAGTTGCGTTTTATATCTTATAATTCCAGTAATATAAATAGTTTTGGTTAATAATATGCAAACGTATAAACTCTTAAGTTGTCAGAGTTGAGTCCAATTGTTTATCGGATATATAGTAAAAGCCTAGAAATATTTATATAATTATATAATCTTGGATCCTTTCAGATAAGATTTATATAAAATGTTATCTCAGTAATGCCTTATGATTCGATTTGGCCTTTTTAGGAATCCTTAATAATGCAAGCTATTTAAAAAGAAACAGAAATGTAGGCATTGATGGCCATAATTATAAAATCAGTAGAAATTGTTTCTTTGCTGTCATGCCATCTGATAAATGAGATAAATCATCCTACCCCTACATGGCAGCTCAAGCAGAACTCTGGAGACTATTTCTATTTCAAAAGGTTAATCATCATATTGGAGATACCTTTGCTCTTTACCATTTTTCTTTTCAAATTCTGAATTATGACTATGAGTCCAGAAATCTATTTACATAGCAGAAGATCAGAATAATTTGAAAGTAAAAATAATATTTTAAGATAGATACTATATATAGATACATGATGAGGTAACCAATGTTTGTGAACCACTATTTGAAAGTAAAATATAAGATTTTCTTATTAATTCTAATGGCAATTAAAATATTTAGAATTTTAAGCATTTGTTTCCATTATAGGTATAATAATATAAAGTTATAAGACAATCAACTACATTGTAAATATTTGAAGGAGAAGCAAATGATGGGTTGGGCATACACATTGGTACATGCCCATATTAAAAATTACCAATAATTTTCTTCTGAGAGAGTAGTAGGTTTTACAAGTAATATTTCTTTTAATTCTACTTCCCAAATGTTAACTGATATAATGCTTTTCTTTAACACAAAATAATGTCTAATATCCGTATTAAATAATATATGAAATATAGCAAATATAGTAAAAGTAAAATTAAATATAATTAAATATAAAATATTTAGTTAATGGCAGAGATCTTTTGGGAGTAGTTATTGGTCTAAACTTTGAGCTTATGCAGGACTTCAGTGTGCTGGCTGTGGAGAGAGATTCCTAGGATGCTTCACAGAGAATTAGTTGGGTGCTGCTTCTCTTGCCTGTTGTCCTGATTTTGCTCAGATAGAATCTCAGTCATAAAAATCATGTAACTGAGGAATGAGGCAAATTTTAGTCTGTCATTGAGTGTGAGTGAGCAGAACCACAAGTCAAACCAGCATGTAGAAATTAATAAGTAAGGGATAAGAACACTTAACATATGTCAAAAAATGGGGATAAGTACAATGGAGATTAATATATATATATATATCCTTAATTGAAAAAAAATAAAGATAAAGAACGTAATTGCTCCTTAGTCTTTATTTCAGCTAGAGCCTTGCTTTTTAAAATACATATGCATTTGAACATATGGTGACGGGATAAGCATTACAAAGCAATAGAGAGAGTTTTAGGGGGAGAAAAAAGGTGAACTATGTGTAAATATAATGATGCTCTAATTTCAGTTACCTTTTGACAGTCACTTAGTAGCTCTGCATTGAGTTAGATTAATCATATTCCAGTCTTCAAAAATCAGTTGGTTCTGTTACAGAGTTCAGTGCCTCTGAAAACTTAGGAATAATATTTATACCTACACTTTTACAGTTGTAAAAATATATTTCTACATTTTCCTCTATCTATATCAACATGTATCCCCAACAGTATATATAAAATAGGTATAGGAATGAAATTTTTACAAGTACTGAGTGCATTTTTTAAAGATAAGCACTTTATTAACAGTAAGTATATAGATGTACACCGAAATCAGCACAATCATTCATATTTTTGATATAAAAATCATAATGTGTTATTTTACTGAAACTATAATTATTTGCTGCCACAATCCCTAAAAAGTTTAGTCTGATTCAAGTGGCTTTCTTTATTTGAAGAAACCAAATATAATTAATGTGAATACATACCAAGTACTTCTATTTTTTTTGTTTGTTTGTTTTGTTTTGTTTTTTAGATTTAACTGTGGTTGCTTCCAAAGAGGCTAAATTCCACAATAGATCATGTACTTTTGAAATTTTACTTTTTTGATGAATGGATAAAAGTAATTGCACATAACAACATGTTACAGACAGGAAGGTAGCCCCCCATCATCCCTGCCTCTTATTATTCAACCCTCTGTGTAATCCCTTCTACTTAAATATGGCCAGGACCTGCAACTTGCTTCTAACTAGTAGGATATGGCAAAGGTAATGTGATGTCATTTCTATCATTACATTACCTTATATAACACTCCATCTTGCTAGTGTATTCACCCTAGTAAATGTCTTTGATGGTTTGATGAGCTAACGAGCCATGTTGGAAATGCCATGAAGCCAGGAACTAAGGACACCTTCTAGGAACTGTGGATGTTGTACAGCAAAAAGCCAGGACATTCAGTCCCACAATAGCAAGGAAATCAAACCTGCCAACAACCTGGAGGATCATTGCCACAATCCTCCAGGTGAGAGTGCAGTCCTGCTGATGTTTTGATTATAGCCTTGTGGGAACTTAAACAAATAACACTGCTGAGCCATGGCTAGAACACTGAGCCACAGAATCTGTGAGGTAGTAAATATGTGTTGTTTTAAACTGCTAAGTTATTGGTGATTTTTTACAGCAATATACAACTCATGAATGTCTCAATGAAGACATTTCCAAATCTATTTATTGAACAAATATGTTTTATATTTCCATTCTATGTGAATCAAGAACATGGCAGATGGGAATGCAACAGAATTCAATAAATACAATCCCTGACCTTGAGGAGCTCAAATTAGTGAGAATGGATTATATAAATAAGAGCTACAGTAGAAGTAAGATTAATGTTATAGGCATAGAAGTAAGAGTTCATGGGAGAGTTCCTGTCAACATTGCATTTGTTTATTATTTTCTTAAATTTCTTGTAATCGAGAATCATCCCCTCACTTTCTTTTTTTATATATCATTGTTTTGTTGAGGAAACCTGGTCTATTTTGCTATGCAGCTGTTCATTTACTTTTTTTTTATTATGTTATTAATGTTTTCCTCTATCTCCTGTATTTCCTACGAATTAGACTTAGCTCTAAAAGCTTAATGAGATCCAAGTTGTTCTGTGTGTGTGTGTGTGTGTGTATGTGTGTTATTTCTGCAAGAATACAGTCTCAGTGGTGTTTTAGTACATGTACATCCTATCAAAAAAGTACATAATGCCTGGTTGTCTTCTAAAAAGTATGAGTGACTTAATTGGTGACATACTGATTGCTTCATTGCAAAATTTCTCTTAAATCTTCCATCTTATAATATCATCTATTGATAATTGTGGTTTGAATCATTTATTTAACTAGTCACAAATAGTGATCTTCAAATCCTTATATCTCTTTCACCTTTATTAGTTGAATTTCCTTTTGTAAAGCAACCTTTCTTTCACCAGCTAAAGTTATTTCATTACCTTGAGATGTAACTTACCCTAGAAAAGCAGAATAAATGCTTTATTTTTCCCTGTAATTTCAAAATTTTAAAGTAAGCAGTTAATGCTTCAGTGGTGACCAGCAAGTTTCAGTTTGTGTTTTATTATTTTTCTTTTTAAAATATTATACTTGTCTTGTCATGGATTATATATAGTCAATCTGTTTTAATCACTGTTCACAGTCATTATTTTTTATTTTAAAACTGCCCCATTTTGGGCCAAATGGGTACTTCATGTTGATGCATTTTCCCTTCAACATGCTACTTGCTATGACAGCTTTTCACCTTTTGACAAAAGTTGTTCTAGGATCACCAGTCGTCCTAAGATCCCTGTCTCACTTTTGTGGGAAATCACAGTTGGAGTCCCACAGTTTGCCCTCTAGTGGGTGATCTTAACTGCTATTGAAAGGTTATTGCTTCTTGTCTTTCTGAGTAAGCAGAAGTAAGAAATACATATTTTCAAAAAATAAATTATCATATCTACTTCAGTTTTAACATTTCATGGTTTTTACCTAATTTCTTTCTTCATAAACCCTGTTAAAGGATAAACTGAGACATAAAAATTTTAAAAATTTTTAAAATTTTAAGCATTTGCCTGAGTGAAAATCGGTTAGAATTGGGCAGCACCAAACTGGTTAGGAGCCCTCTGCCAACTGGAGTCAGGGGAAAGACTTCTATAAAGTGTGGAAGCAAAGGAAGGAAATTATTTGATTGACTATAACTTAAAGTCTAGTTGGCTATTTGTGACTGGTTGGTTATCCTTAGCAGGCTTAGATTTTGATTTTCTTAGGCTACCACGGAATTAGAGCTACATCAGTCTGATACTCTTCTTGTTTAAGTAATTTAACACCCTTTAAAATACTTATTTCTTTATAATGATATTTACAATTACATGTACAATAGTATATCAGAATTTCAAAATAAAATCACTTGTACAGTTGCCGTGCAGGGGACCCTGCTCACTGCACCATTTGTCATGTGAGGCGGCCTGCAGGGTCTCTGCTCCCGCTCCTCACATAAGAACGCAGGATATAGCTACGCCAAAAAGGAACACCCACGGAGCCATAGATAGGGGAGTCATACGACTATAGTCTCACTGGTGGCACTGTGGTCTCACTGGAGGCTGGGTCCACATGACCTGCAACCTGCTGTCTGCTTTTCTGCCTGCCAACCAACCAACCGACTGACCAACCAAAGCAGCCATTGCAGTTATATCAGTGACTAATTGGCTAACTGGTTACAGCTGACAGACAACTAGCCACAACTGATGGCCATCTACTACCCGAACCAGCACCTTTCCATATGAGGCAGAGAGCCTGGAAACTGCTCTCTGGGACTCTGTCTCCACAACAGTGATAAAAGTAAAGATTTCAGTTTAAGCTATATTTGTTCTTTGAACATATCTCACTATGGATGTAAAATCAAAATTGTCTTGTTATATTACTTGAAATAATATTTTCTCTATTTAATTTTATTACCGACTTGAAACACTGGCTTATTCATTTTGTTACTTTCAATTTTAGAAAGTAGTTTTCTTTTTATGGCTTTAGATTTATATTTTAATTACATAAAATATTTTGCATAGTTTTAAAGTCCAATTGTACAGTATAATATAATCAGAGATGTTTCATTTACATTCCTGCCTCTTCCATCTTGATTTCTATCATTCACAGCTGATCCTAATACATACATGTATTGATAGGTTGTCAAAAGACCTCACATGCCACAACACTCCATTTATCTTTGACATGCATAAACAAGAAAATATTTTCACTTTTAGACAGAGTTGAAGTCATGTCTTTATTGTCTATTATTCTCATTACTATGTTCTGGATTTATTTTCCTTTCTGGATTTTGGAATTTTTACAATTTTTTTTTCATGATTAATTAATATATACAATGTCTAGGATTAGTGATTTTTATTGAATATTTTGGTTAATGATAATTATGGTAAAGCAGCGAAATATAAGTTTAAAATATGTCTTTTTAATGGAATTTGACAATTCTCTACTTCTGATTTTACCACCATAATGACTAGATCATGGAATTAGTCAAATTGTGACATCAGATCATGATCTAGTCATTATGGTGGTAAAATCAGACGTAGAGAATTGTCAAATTCCATTAAAAAGACATATTTTAAACTTATATTTTGTTGACTGTAGTTAGAAAAATCACAAGAGAGAAGTATTTTTTTTAAGGACATATTGCCTTTAATGAACAAAGACTACCAACTATTTTGGAATTATATAATAGAAATAGCAGATGTCACAATTTGACTAATTCCATGATCTAGTCATTATGGTGGTAAAATCAGAAGTAGAGAATTGTCAAATTCCATTAAAAAGACATATTTTAAACTTATACTTTGTTGACTGTAGTTAGAAAAATCACAAGAGAGAAGTATTTTTTTTTAAGGACATATTGCCTTTAATGAACAAAGACTTCCAACTATTTTGGAATTATATTATAGAAATAGCAGTTTTTCTCCTGATAAACCAGAAAAAAATGCCTAAGGCAATTTAATCTGTTCCAACAGCAATGTATTAAGAAGATATTTGCTAAACCTATGAAAACTTAAGTCATGAAAATATCTGAAAGTTAATATTCATTTCAGGGAATTAGAAAATGCCTGAATATATAAAATGATACATTCATAATTTTAAAACTGTTTTCTAATCAGTGTGTTTTCTTCTTAGTAGGAATCAGCTTTCTTTGAGAGTAAATTCTTAGTTTCTTTTACATTAATATGAAATTGAGTTGTATTTCTCAATTAATGGGGACAATCTGTGTGGAAATTAAAATTTACCTACACATTAATCCTAATTATTTTGTTTTCTTTTTTTTTCCTTTAAAGTTTATGGGGACGGCAATTATTAGTAAAGTTACATAGATTTCAGTTGTACAATTCTGTAATACATTATCTATATCTCACATTGAGTGTTCACCACCCAGAATCAGTTCTCTTTCCATCATCATATATTAGACCCCATGTACCTCTTCTAGAGACCTGCTCCATCCCTTCCCCCTTACCCTCTGGTACCCCCTAAACTATTGTCTATGTCTATGAGTTTTTCTTCTTTCACTTGTTTGTCTTGTTCTTTTGTTGTTTTCAGTTTATATACCACAAATGAGTGAAATCATATGGTTCTCTACTTTTTCTGTCTGACTTATTTCACTTAGCATTATAATTTCAAGGTCCATCTATGTTGTCAAAAATGGTCCTATTTCATCTTTTCTTACCACCGAATAGTATTCCATTGTGTATATATACCACAACTTCTTTATCCATTCATCTATCGAAGGACATTTTGGTTGTTTCCATGTCTTGGCCACCGTAAACAAAGCTGCAATGAACATTGGAGTACATGTGTCTTTATGTATACATGTTTTCAGATTTTTTGGTAGATACCCAGGAGAGGGATTGCTGGGTCCTATGGTAATTCTATTCGTAATTTTTTGAGGCACCTCCACACTGCCTTCCATAGTGACTGTACCAATCTGCATTCCCACCAACAGCTTATGTGGGTTCCTTTTTCTCCACAGCTTCTCCAAGACTTGTTACTATTTGTCTTGTTGACGATAGCCATTTTGACTGGGGTGAGGTGGTATCTCATTGTGGTTTTTATGTGCATTTCTCTGATGATTAGTGATGTTGAGTATTTTTTCATATGTCTATTTGTCATTTGTGTGTCCTCTTTGGAGAAATGTCTCTTCAGCTCCTCTGCTCATTTTTCAATTGGGTTGTTTGTTTTTTTGTTATTGAGTTCTAGGAGTTCCTTTTATATTTTAGATATTAGCCATTATCGGAGGTACTGTTTGCAAAAATCTTCTCCCATTCAGTTGGTTGCCTCTTTATTTTGTCTATGGTTTCTTTTGCTGTGCAGAAGCTTTTAAGTTTGATATAGTCCCATTCATTTCTTTTAGCTTTTACTTCCCTTGCCTTTGGAGTCAAATTCATAAAATGCTCTTGAACCCAATTTCCATAAGTTTCGTTCCTATGTTTTCTTCTATGCAGTTTATTGTGTCAGATCTATGCTTAAGTCTTTGATCCATTTTGAATTAATTTTGGTACATGGTGACAGATAGCAGTCCAGTTTCATTTATTTGCACATGGCTATCCAATTCTCCCAGTACCGTTTATTGAAGAGACTGTCTTTTCTCCATTGTATGTTTTTTACTTCTTTGTCAAAAATTATCTCTCCATATTTATGTGGTTTTATTTCTCGGTTCTCAATTGTATTCCATTGGTCTATGTGTCTGTTTTTCTGCGAATACCATACTGTTTTGTTTATTGTGGCCCTGTAGTACAAGCTAAAGTCAGGGAGTGTGGTACCTCCAGTATTGTTCTTTTTTTTTAAGAATGCTTTGGCTATTTGGGGTCTATTGTGGTTCCAAACAAATCTGATGATTTTTTGTTCTATTTCTTTAAAAAATGCCTTTGGGATTTTGATAAGAATTACATTAAATCTGTATATTGCTTTGGGCAATTTTAACTATTTTGATTCTTCCAATCCATGAGCATGAAATGTCTTTCCATTTCTTTGTGTCTTCTTCAATTTCTTTGTAAAACGTCTTATAGTTTTCAGCATATAGGTCTTTCACATCCTCAGTTAAGTTTATTCCTACATATTTTATTCTTTTTGCTGCAATTGCAAAAGTATTTATTTATTTATTTTTTTGTATTTCTTTTTCTGAGATTTCATTGTTAGTATATAGGAATGCAATGGACTTTTTAACATTGATTTTGTAGCCAGCATCTTTACTGTATTCATGATTGTTTCTAATAGCTTTTTGGTGGAGTCTTTAGGGTTTTCTATATATTGCATCCTGTCTTCTACAAAGAGTGACAATTTAACTTTTTCATTCCCAATTTGGATGTCTTTTATTTATTTCTCTTGCCTGATTACTCTGGCAAGGACTTCCAACACTACGTTGAAAAGCAGAGGTTATAAGGGACAGCCCTGTCATGTTCCTGGACGTAGAGCAAAGGGCTTCAGTTTTTCATCGTTAATTATGAGATAAGCTGAGGGTTTGTCATGTATGGCCTTTATTATATTAAGATATTTTCCTTCTATACCTATTTTATTGTTTTAATCATAAATGGATGTTGTACCTTGCAAATGCTTTTTCTGTATCAATTGATATTATATGATTTTGTCCTTTATTTTATTTATGTGATATATCACATTGATGTATTTGCATATGTTAAATCATCCTTGTGCCACTGGGATGAACCCCACTCGGTTGTGATGTATAATCTTTTTAATGTATTGTTGCATTTAATTTGCTATAATTTTGTTTAGGATTTTTACGTCTGTATTCATCAGAGATATTGGTCTGTAGTTTTCTTTTTTTGTGTTAAACTTACCAGGTTTTGGTGTCAGGGTGATTTTGTCCTCATAAAATGAGTTAGGGAGTATTGTCTCGTCTTCAATTTTTTTGGAAGTGTTTGAGTGGACAGGTATTAGATCCTCTATGAAGGTTTTGTAGAATTCACTAGTGAAAGCCATCTGGTCCAGGACTTTTGCTTTTGGGAAGGTTTCACATGACTGATTCCATTTCCTTACTGGTGGTCGTTCTATATAGATTTTCCAATTCTTCATGATTATGAAATGTCCATCTTTGTCTCTTGTTACCTTTTTTATCCTGAAGTTTGTTTCATCTGATATCAGTATGACTACACTTGATTTTCTCTGGATACCATTTACTTGGAGTGTCAATTTCCACTCTTTCACTTTGAGTCTATGCTTGTCCTTGTAGCTGAGATGTGTCTCTTGGAGGCAGCATATGGTTGCATTTAGTTTTTTGATCCAATCTGCTACTCTGTGCCTTTTTATTGGTGAGTTCAGTCCACTTACATTTAGGATGATTATTGATATGTGAGAATTTCCTATCATTCTATCTTTAGTTTTCTGGAAAGACTGTGTCTCCGTTGTTTCTTTGCCTTTTTGTTATTGTCTATTATTTCTGCATGGTGTTACTCTATTATTTTTCCTTCTGTTTCTTCTTTTATTACATTATTTCAGTTCTGGATTTTTCTTTAAGTGGTTTATGTAAAAGAAATTTTATGCAAACTTTATGTAAAAGAAAGTTTCATATTTAGTTATTCCATTTTCTTTAGTATGCTTACTTTCTCCATTCCCATTTCTGATTCAGGCCTCTACTCTCCCCCCTTTTATGTTTCGGTTGTCACAAATTATCTCTATTGATGCTGGTCGTATAGCCTTTTGCAGTATTTCTTGTAGTGCAGGTCGTATGTTAGAAAATTCCCTCGGCTTCTGTATGTCTGGAAAGGTCTTTATTCTTCCTTCATGTCTAAAGGATATATTTGCTGGGGATATTATTCTTGGATCATAATTTCTCTCTGTTTCAATAGTTTGAATATTTGGTTCAACTCCCTCCTGGCTTGTAGAGTTTCTGCTGAAAAATCTGATGATATTCTAATGGGCTTTCCATTGTAGGTTGCCATCTTCTTTACCCTGGTTGCCTCAAGGATTCTTTCGTTGTTGTTGATTTTTGCCAGCTTCAATACAATGTGCTTTGGGGAAGGCCTGTTGGGGTTAAGGTAATTAGGTGTTCTATTTGCTTCTTGGATTCGAGGATCCAGATCTTCCCACAAGTTTGGGAAGTTCTCATCGACTATTTGTTTGAATATACTCTCTGTTCCCTTCTTTCTTTCTTCTCCTTGTGGTATGATGATTATTCTTATATTGTTCTTTCTTTCAGAAACTTCTTGTAGAGTTCTGTCATTTCTTTTAAGTCTCAAGTCTCTCTCTCCTTCCATCCTTGTCATTTCCAGATTTCTATATTCAGTGTCACTGATTATTTCCTCCATCTGGTCAACTCTACTACCTAAGCTGGCTATTTCATTCTTCATTTCTTTTATTGAGTTCTTAATCTCCAGAAATTCTATTTGGCTATTTTTGAAAATTTCAACCTCTTTTTAAAAATGTTCATTTTGTTTTTTGATTGTGTTTCTAAATTAATTAAACTGCCTGTCTGTGTTTTTCTTGCATTTCATTGATGCTTTTCAGCACTGCAATCTTGAATTCTCTGTCATTTAAGTCACGTGTTTCCATATCTTGAAGTTCATTTTCAGGAGACTTTTTATTTTGTTTCCGAGCTGTCTTGTTGCCTTGGTTTCATGGAAATTAATGATTTATTATTTCTCTTCCTAGACATCTACAGGAGTGTGTTCTGCAACAAGTTGATAGAAAGAGGTCTTTCTTTTGTTTTTCAGTAAGTGTTGGTAGAATGTTTTATTTTCTCTCCGACTGCAGCCTTTTATTCTCTCTCACACTGTAGTGTTATGTTTTCTTTGCACTATTCTGTCTTCTCACCCAATGGGGGGATTCCCTGGAAGGTGGGCTTCTCCTCTGTGAACAGTTCACCTGGGTCACAGGGTGCCGCCTCCGTGGGGAGATGTGGAGAACTTCTGAAGTTCCAAAGCTCTTCCTGCACCAGATTCAGAGCTTGTGTTTTTCAGCAGCTCTTTTTACTCCTGCAGGGATCCACCCAGATAGGTGGGTCAGGGGCAGGGTGGGTTGTAAGAAGTGGCCCAGAACAATGGTAACAACCACCACCATAGCCAGTCCTGCTTCCACAGCTCCCTTCCCTTTGCTGGAACTAGTTGGGCTGAGAGTCCATATCTGTGGACCACAGTTCTCAGAACTGCAAATATTCTGTTATTTTGATCTGACACTGCTACTGTTCTGCTTCTAGCACTGGGCAGGTGGGAGTGGAGTGAGCTCTGGGAGGGGTGGCTAAGCTCAGTGCCTAAGGCTTCTGTTCTCTGCTCAGAAGTGAGGGCTTAAACCACTGTTTTCAGCATTCTTCCCTCAGTCTTTGCTCCGAGGTCTCTGCCATTAGTGTTGGATTCAGCTGTGTTATATGCTGCCCCCTCAGTCCTGTGGGCCATAAGCAGAGTTCAAACAGTCTGAGTTCTTCCCTCTCCCATAACTGCAGTAGTTCCACAATGCAGCGAGGTGGGAGCACCGAGCTAAGTCTATGCCCTGCGCCCACGCAGCCCTGTCTCCATACTTCTACCTTCCCTCCTCCCCAGTTTGTGCAATTTACCCACCTATAGGTGATTTCAATAGTGCACCTCTTCATCTTGCTTGTCTGCTGAGAACGGAGTCCTTTGTGGAGTTATAGTTGTTCAATTTGTTGTAAATTCTAGGGGAGGTTTCAAGAGGCTCACCCCATGCCGCCTTTTTTATGACATCACCTTGTTTCATTTTCTGTCTTTGTAACTTTGTCAAGCAACAGTTTCTTGATCCTTAATGATTTAATCTATAAAATGAATACAGCATTCTTTTTATGACACTTTAGAAAGAGTAAATGAAAAAAACATTTTATTAATTATAAGAGAAACATTACTTTTCATATCAAGAACTAGGGTTTCAGTTAAACTGATGAAATATTATTTGGATTTTTTTTTCTTTTCTGCTTAGACAAATTTAACAAATGATGAAATTTTGACTTGAAGTAATATGGTATGTACACTGACTAATACAATATTCCACACATAGTTATGTTTTACAAATGGAAATATATATTATGGCCCACTGTTTTGTTTGTTTGTTTGTTTGTTTGTTTTTTCCCAGTGTAGCCAGCCACTTTCAAGGGGAACATCAAGAAACTATTGAGCTATTGATTTTTCAGTCAAATTATTCTATGCTCAAACAAAAACTATCAAAATACAAAAATAATGAATTTTTATTTACTTCTTCCTTAATTACTTCTACTTCAACGTCTTATTCCTAGGAACATGCCTTTAGAAATTCCATTGCTGAGAAAACCTTGCATAGATGTGTGTGTGTGTGTGTGTGTGTGTGTGTGTCATTGCTAATAAACTGTAATGTTCATGGAGATAGATATTATGATATACATCATTATATCTGAGATAGCGCTGTTGACTTGCAGCAGGAGCTCTCCTTCATCACTGGTAGGAACTTTATCACAGACACTTTGGAAGATACTTTTGTGGTTTCTTGCACTAAAAATAATCTTACCATATGGTTCAGTAATTGTTTTCCTTGATGTTTACCCAAATAAGCTAAAATCTATAACCACACAAAAACCTGTGCATGGATGTTTAAAGAACCTTTAATCATAATTGTCAAAACTTGGAAATGACCAAGATGTCTTTCAGTAGTTGAAAGGTTAAATAAATTATGGTATATTCAGAAAATAGAATACCATTAATCAATGAAAAGAAGTGAACAATTAAGCCATGAAAGACATGGAGGAACTTTAAATGCATATTATCGAGTGAAAGAAGCCAATCTGGAAAAGCTGCATACTGTATGATTCCAAATATGTGATATTTATAGAAAAGGCAAAATTGTAGACAATAAAAAGATCAGTGCTTCCCAGGGGTGGTAAGGGGCAGGGGAAAGATGAATAGACAGAGAACAGAGGATTGGGGATGGGGGGTGGTAGGGATAGTCTGCATGACATGTAATGCTCAGTACATGTCATTATACATTTATCCAAACCCATAGAATGTACAAAATCAACAGTGAACCCTAGTGTAACCTATGGATTTTGGGTGATTATTATGTGTTATATAGATTCATCCTTAGAAAAATGTGTACCATTCTGGTGAGTGATATTGGTAATGGGGGCAGCTATGTATGCACGGGAGTAGGAGTAGATGGAAAATCTTTGTAGTTTTCATTCAATTTTACTGTGTACCCAAAACCACTATAAAAATAGTTTACTATTTAGAAAAAAATAAATTCAGAAAGAAATACTATCTAAAATTAACATTTTGAATATGAAGCAAAAACACATTAGTATTTATATAAATAAAAATACATAAAAATCATTATACAACAAATAATGTTTATTCAACAACTAGTCAAAGAAAGAAAATATTTTCATTATTTTAGTATCTTTTATATTTCTTATATATTCCATCTATTCCTTCTTTCCTCGGGTTTTATCAGGATTTGATCTTATAGATTTGTATCAGTAAAATGTTGTTTAATTCTGAATGTTTTTAAATGCTGCATAACAGGAATAATGTTAGATGTCTTTTATTTTAATTTTTGCCTCTGATAGAAACATTGCTATGCCCAGTGTGTCTTATATACATATATTTAATTTAAATATGCAAGTGAAACATACCCCTTTTCCATATGCCCTCATTATGTGGACATATCATAATAAATCCATTGCTGGACGTGTCTCAGTGCTAATGTTCCTACCATCTTAGTTGCATTGGGAGTAATATTCCCTTTATATGGAATGACAGTGAGAATAACATCTTCTCTTACGTAGATACCTGCATCGGATAACAAATATCCCAAGTTCTCTCTTTTGTTTTCTAATGTTAGTCAGTGAAACGAGATTGATATCATCCTGATATGTGTGCCTAGTGAAAGGTTCAAAAAGTAATGCCTGCCTAGGTTTTTCATTGGACATTCAGATTTAACTTGAAATGCCTAGATACCTGACTATACACGGCACTATAGCCTTTTAATGGAAGATACTACTGCCTCTATCCTCAGTGAAATATGATAGCTTGGCATGCCAATTTATGTTTACTGGCCATTGCAGAGTGGACACTCATGAACAGCATTTGAAAAATGATTTAACAATTAAATTATTATCAAAAAAAGAAAAATAAAACCAAAAACAAACAGAAATAAGCAAAACAAAACACTTTAACATAATCAGCAACTTTTAAAATTCTTCCAAAATGAAAGAAAAAAAAAAAAAGAAAATAAAAGACTGGTCTAATATTTTGTCTTAGTGATGTTTAGATTGCAAGTGACAAAAAATTCACCTCTAAAAGACAAAATAGGTAATGTTTTATCACCGGATCAGTCCTTTGATCAACATGTATTTGTTATTGCAAATCTGAATCATGTTCTCATACCTGTGACCAAAGGGCAGACCACTGAGTTTAAAATTTCCCAGGGCACTTACATCATTGGAATCAGGGAAATAAATGCTAAATGAAGGGGGCATTCTGCTGGATTTTCCTGGTTTAGACTCAGGGTTAAGGCTCTCGCTTTCATTAAGAATGAATTACTGTCCTTGTCCTATACCCTAATTCAAAGAGGGAAATATTTTACCCAGTTGTGTAAGTAATGGGAGGCCATTGTACTTCAATCTTCCCAGTTTACATAGTTTTGTTTTGTACATTTTTTTTTATCTCAATCTCTAGTAAATCCTTTGTTAGAATCAAATCACAGTTCCAGGTGCTCTGGGCACCCCTGTAACATAAAGAGAGTATTGGACATTCTTTTGCGTATTCTCACTCTCCTATTGTTATTGATAATCATGGAATATCACCCATTGGATTCTTCATAATGAAGGTCTTATGGTAGACGCCCATTCCTAGATTCCTCTTAGAGATGAGGGAATTAACATAAGCAATTTAATGTTAGAAAACTCAACTTTAAAAGAACACTTTCAAATCTTTTAAGCCAAAATGGCTGACAACTCTTAGGTCCCAGTGTGATGGCACCACAGATAAACACACCAGGGTAGGAATGGGAGTTATTTCCCCACATGAAAATGAAGAAAACATTACTTTTCCCTCTCTTTTCCTGCCTACAGAATATTGTCTTAGAGATAAATAGAAATATACCCAGGCCAATAGAGCCTTCTAAAATGAGAAGCAGTCTCATAAACAAGTGATTCAGTGCTGCTTGTTGTTAATTAGCTTGGGGGAATGGGATCTTTTGGCATTGTTTTTAATGGCCTTTTAAAATGGTTTTGTGGTCACTGGACTATTTAACTAAAGGTCTCTTTACTGACTCAGTGTCTGATCTTCCCACAGACTATTCATAACTATGTAGTATTTATGACTTAGGTCTAATACTTTCCAAAATTTAACTAACTAATGTTCAGCAGTTAAAATTATTCATCACATTTTTAGTATCATCTTTAAATTTTGCTCACAGATTTCATTATATTCTGTAGTAGCATTATTGCAACATTCTCTATATTCTTTAGTAAAATATTAGAAATAAATATTTATGGAAGAATGCAGAAGATGCACAGAGTATTTTTGATCTCTCTGTCTTTCTCTCTGTGTGTAAACACACACACACACTCACACACACACACACGCATACACACACAGTTTTCAAAATGTATGTTCCATTCATTAAGGAAACTCTCAACAACTCAGGATTTTTTATATAAAAAATGTAGACTTAAACATAAAAGACTTTCCTCTTCTATTAATTAGTGGCTTCAGACTTATTTTTCACCTCCCTTAATGTATTTTTGTTTCTCTATTGTTCTTAAAGTAATGAGCTAGTCAAGTTTATTACCTTATTGCTCTATACTCTCTAACAGTGCTCTGAAAGATTTGCTGGTTAACTTTCAATGTGAAGCCTAAATCGGATAGAGACATAATCATGTTTTCATATTTATATAACCTAGCTTCTGTTACTCTAATTTATAAATAACATACTCGCATGCATGCTTTTAATTACCAATTACTGTAAGTTCATTTTCTTGTAGGGATTGGCTCCTTTTATTCATTATTGAGAAAGTTGCAAATACTCAAGTTAGGGAGGTCACATTTTAACTGTCAGTTACCAGTTTAAGTAAAGATGGTATTTCATGAAAATACTACTGTTTAGCTCACAATTCAAACAATCCTACAGGTTGTTTTTTGTTTGTGTGTTTGTTTGTTTTTGTTTGTTTTCATTTGTTGCTTGTTTTGTAACAGAAGTGCTTTATGTAGACTTCACATTTTTATTTTCACAAAGTATATTAAAACAATGTATACTAGAGACCAGGAATTAATGAAATTAAATAAATGATAATACTTAGTAAATTTTATGTTTAATATAGTTTCCTCACAACCACCTATAGGTTAAACTGGCATCTTCCCCCTGGAACTATTTAGGAGTATGGAATACATTGACTAATATAACTGTTTGGTTTCTGCTTTAGTGCTGGAGAAGCTGCCAGCAGCTTTACCCACCACTGTTTATGCATTGTTAGTGAAAATGTCAATAGTGAAAACAAAAAGATTGTCTTACTATCATAAGGACAACGTTTTGACCTTGCACCCCTAAAAGGGCTCAGTTGACAATCAGGGATTTGCAGACCAAATGTTAAGAATAAATAGTCTAGGGAACTTAGCTCTATCTGTTGTTCTGCAGACTCACAGTATTGGAATGTCGAGTAGCTTTTGTCCCTGAAGTATTCTTTTCTCTTCTTTGAAGTATCTCAACATAATAAAACAGAAGAGTGTTCCTTGCTGAATCCAAGTTTCATGTGATATTGGTGAAACTCCAAGGTAGTTGTTTTCCATTTAGCAGTAATTTTGGCTGCTTTGTTCATGCTGTATCTTTTCTCAACACATACTTTCAAGTTTGCTGAGACAAGGGAAAAGAGTACAAGAAGCAATGGCAGTTAATAGTCTTGGCCCATAGAAGACACATGTTATTTCTACCAGTTATCCATTAGCTAGAATTGGTCGTATGACCCCACATAACTTCAAAGTCACTGGAAACGTAACATGCTCTGTTCACAGACATCATGGAGAAACAGATAAGAACCCTAAAATAACTCTATTATACCTAAATGTTCTGCATGCAGTGTTTCACATGCTACGTATATGAGGTATAAGAACACAGATAGATCCATTGGCTTTGACTACCTGGAAAGGTTGCTAACCTTCACAGGAACAATTTCTGTGGGGCCATGGTAATTAAATGGGATCCTCCTAAAATTAAAATAAAGGAGAGATACATTTATAAAGAACAGATATTCATAGAGTATTTAAATGAATCTGGGGGATATTTTGAAGAATTGCCATAAAGACAATGAAGGGCCATAAGGGCAATATACTAGGGAAAGTCGTAAGAAATTAAGAATAGAAGAAAGTAATTAAAGTGGGGCCAAAATAAAGCTTGCTTTTTGCATGTTGGGCATAGTAGTTTTTGGCAAAATGCCAATTTCCAGATTCTCATCAAACTATTCCTTTAGAATTAAAGTTTTTTTTGTTGTTGTTGTTGTTGTGGTTTTTCTTTTTCTTTCTTTTTTTTTTTTTTTTTTTTTTTTCCTTTCACTATCTGTTATGCATGCTGAACATGAACTTGAATGTCAAATCTGCTTTACTTTGATCATGGATGGGCCATTGTTTGGCAAAGAGACTTGAAGTTTAAACTTGCAACAGAGGCTTTCTGCTGAAAGAAGAGATGTATGCTCTTCTGTCAAGCAAACAACAGAAGGGGTTTTGTGTAAGGCCACATGAGCATAAAAATGGCAGATGCCCTTACTTTCAGCAGCTTAAAGTGTTCAGTCTGAACAAAGCACTCATCATTGAGCATACAATGAAGACTTCTAGATGTCAAAGGAAGAGATGGTTGGATGATTAGGGTGCCATTTCATCAAGCAACAAACTAGTTTCATTCACTTTCAGTATAATTGTCCTTTTTTTCTTAAATTTCAGGACACTATCTCTACACTTTCAACAAAACAAAGAACAAAGACTTTGATTGTTAGCGCTATTTTTAATCATTGTCCAAACAGGAAAAAAAATAAGTTAATGATTAGTTAATAAAGTAGTATCAATAAATAAAGTTTGTTTTGCTACTTAAGTGAATTTTAAAAAGGAACACCATTATCTTTACAAAAAATATACGTAAGCATTTTTAAAAATGAAGTTGCATGCTGTAACCTAAGTTTATTTCTCTGTGACTTTGAGAAATATGTTGAAATTTAAAATAAACACAGTATAAAAATGCAGCAGTTACATTGTAATGCCATAATACCTGAATTCTGTGAGAATGAGACATTTATTTTCATATGCATAGATATGTTTGTGTGTGTTTGAGTGCTTACAGGTTTTTATTGATATTGAGGAATAATTTTTATATGTCTGTATTCTCTTGATGAATCACCTGTTGAAGTAAAATATTATAGAAGACTAAAGTTTGACTCTTTCAGAAAAAATAATTAATAACCTATGAGGGCTCGGGTAATTTTTCAATTATCTTTTCTATCAACTCATTCTTAATTCGTTTTTCAGTCTTAAACTCATATTTATCCAGAAATGTATCTTCTTCTGCCAGAAAAAAATATGTTTCTCCAATTCCTGATGAATCAAAATAGGTCTATCAATGTGCAATTTTTAAGTGAAAATATTGACAATTTTATTAATCCAGCCATTCCTTACAGAATGAATCCCTCTGTTACTATATCATTTACCACTGGTGTTGTTTTCCATAACTCCAACATATGGAAAAGATGAGATCCTTGGAATTAGGCAGACTTGTGTTCATATTCTGAATCCTGTACTTACTAAACCTTTAAATTTAGATAAGTTACCTAACTCAGATATATAAAGTGTCATAAGATTTCCCTGGCTAAATAAAGACTACTTGATGCATTGTATACAAAATATTTCAAAAAACATAGATATACAGTAAGCATTCAGTAAATCATAGTTATTATTTTTCCTATTGATATCATCTTTTTACCTGAAAAACAGGTGTATCCAGGGTAACACAATGAGAATGTAAAAATACATGAAGGAAATGCTTTAGAAATTTAGAATCAAAACATATTTGCTTGACTATGATAATTTACCATGTTTCTTGCTCAAGCATTTTTAACATGATAGGAAAATAATAATAATAATAATAATAATAATAATAATAATAATACAATGCATACTCATAAGGATAAAATAATATGAAAATAATTAACAGCAGACAGACACATTAAGTGTTTTGGTAAAGAAGATAAAAATGAGAGCTAAGTACTTTCATAGAACAAGAATTATCAAAACAAAACAATTTTGCAAATCCCCCAAAAGACTTTGAAAACTGAGATATCAGAAATTATAAAGTTTTGGATGAACTTGAAGCAAATTATGTATGTGGTAGAAGTTAGATTTTTGAATTATCTCCCTAAACATTTCAGCTCCCAACTCCATAGGAGACTCCTCCCAACTCCATAGGAGACCTGACACTCATTCTCTGGAACCTGTAAACCTAAGTGGTGCTAGATTATGTAGGAGTAATACAAATGGTGACGTTTCCTAAATTGAAATCTGCTCCACAAGAGGAGAAACATAACAGTCTTCCCAAGCTCTAGCCCTAGACCATTGGTGGTAAATTGTATATAACCAAAGGTACAAGACTTTTTTTCCTAAAAGTCTAATATTTTCCCTGAGAAAGAGATAAACATGGACGTTTGGAGATCTGATAATGGAGGGATTTTCTTTTTAACCCAATTAATCTACAGCACAGACCTCAAACATATAGTTAAGAGTAGGCTATGTTTAAATTATTTAAAAAAAAACATAATCAGAAAACCAAAAATTGCTAAACATTCAAACAATGCTACTAAAGTAAAGACAGACACCAAACATTAACAATAAATAAATAAATAAGTTAATTAATTAATTAATAATAAAAATATGTAAAGGTATAGAAATAATTTAAAGAGTATAACTAAACTTAAACAAAAATAAATCCTCAGTTATGTAATAAACAATATTGAATTTGAATCTTTTAGGAGAAACTGAATCACACTGTGGAAGGAAAAGGAAAAATACCTCAGTGGCATAAGAAAATGAAGATGTATATAATTACTCATCATCACCATCATCATCACCATTTACCATTGCTGTGGTGTTAGTGGTGGTGGCGATGATAGTAATAATAGCAGTAATAGCAGTAGTAATAGTAGTATTAGCAGTAGTAGTAGTAATAGTAGTAGTAGTAATATTGCTTGAATGTTCACTCTAGGTACAGATGACTCTCAGCACCACACAATATGCAAGTTGGTAGAGACTCTAGCATATTATAGGTGTACAACCTGTACACACATAATTTTTCAACTGCGTGGGTAATCACATTACTGAAAAGTTTTTACATCAGTAATTAAATGCTCAGAAACAAAGGAAAAGCACATTAGTGCTCACTGAACCCGTTGGACAGCACTAGTCACATGGCACCATCTATCTTCAAAGAAAATGCAAAAGTAGAGTCCTTCCATTGATTTGGAAAGGAAGCATGTGTAGTTTCTAACAAAATTTTAAATATAAATATGATAGTAGCAACTAAGATATCTAAAATCAAGATAGTTCTTATATGTTGTAATTGTGACAGAAGAAAATAATTCAGTTGTGAAATAAGAAAGCAAAAATATAGAAGTCTCACAGATTGCAGAAAAATACTGAAGAAATTACTGTAATAGAAGATAAATACGAAATTAGAAATTTCAGAGAGAATAGAATAAAGAGTATAGTCATCAAAGAAATAATTCATGGAAAGATTATCTCTGAATCAAACAGCCTCATTTTTATTAATAAATGATGACTAGAAAGACACACTCCAAGATGTTTCATTGTAAAATATTAGAAGAGTTACTTCCATAGAGGAACAAAATCATTTTCAAAATAATTGAAATGAAAATGAAATGTCATTAGAATTCTCAAATGTAACATTGGATTGTAGAAGATAATTGAGTAATTTCTTCAAATTTCTGAGAAAAAATGATTTTAGAATTATAAACTAGCATCATTCTCTTTTGAAAGTATAATAAAGACATTTATATATTGGTGACAAAGAAGTGAAAATTGCCCAACTATCCCTTTTCCTAGGAAGCCACTAGAACTTGAACTATAACAGGAAAGGGAATTAATTTTTGTAAAAAGGAAGATACATGATCAAGAAAGAAAATAAAATTCTGTTCAGTAAAAAGGAAGTCCCACAGTGAGATCCTGCACATAGAGTAAATTTAATCTGGCTCAGAGCGGGAACTAGTATGTTGAAGAAGGGAAAGACATCAGCATTAACAGCAATAATAACAGGAAAAAAAACAGCACCAAATTTGGGGGAAAAACACGGGGGAACTGATATTGAGAATTTTAAAATGTGTTTGATCACTCAGAAAAAAATACATATAGAAAACATGAATGGACTATATATAATATAAACATCAAATATTTTATCAAAATTATTATAAACATAGATACGACAGGCTAAACCATGTGAAGAATTTAAAATAGCTAAATATTAAAACACTGCAAAGAAAGTAAATAGGTAAGTTCAGAATAAAATTGCTTTTAAATATAGAAGAAAAATAACATTGACATAGCTAAAAAAATTGAAGTTTTGTGGAAACATGGGACAGGTACTGCTGTATTTCGTTATAATTTTTAAAATTGTAGATGGATAGCTTTATACAGCTTGGATAGAAATGAGATTATTAAAAAGGCAACAAACATATAGACTTAAAACCTACTTTTCCGACAGTTGCCTTCCATGACTTCTAAAATATAAGCTGCTTTTATCTTATGTTTATGTGGTAAATTTTAGATAAAACAAAGATGATATACTATATTAAAATGAATTTTAGGGGTGGTATTCTGCAAAAGATAAGAAATTTGGTAATTGATTATTCTAAATCTCAGGTAGCTAGGTGGACGAGAGGAAGAATGTTCAGAGACTAGTAAGTGAGTTTTATTAAATGTGGACTATGCTTAACTTCCTGTAGTTTTGTTGTTGTTGTTTTGTATTTTTTTTTAAGTACATGGAAGAAATTGATATGAACATGATATAATTGTCAATTGAAACACACAATTTGGTAACTAAAATCCCTAAGGTATTATTTCCTAATCAATAGATTAATACAGGGATTGGCAAAATGCAACCACAGGCCAAATCTGTCTCCAATTTTTGTAAATAAAGTTTTGTTAGAAGAAAGCTATGGCAACTTATTATTTATTTTCTATGGCAGCTTTCCAGCTACACAGGACAAGTTGATTGCTTCATACAGAAAATGTATGGTCCATAGAGCATAAAATATTCAGCATCCTGTGCTTTACAGAAAAAGTTTACCAATCTCTAAACTGGCAGACAATAATTACTTTTGCTCTATTTTATTTAGTTTGCTGCATTTTCAGATCAACATGAAATAACTGTATCTGAAAAAAGGATTGCCATAATTATCCTAACATTTTGGTCAAAGTGCAGAGTTCACTTGAATTTGTATGTGGTTCCTGGAATTAATATTTCTTACTAAATCTCACAAAATAACAATTACAAGGTGAGATATATATTTTTTTTGAGCAGAAGTTGTTAGATTGTGTTTTGTCTTTGTCTTAATTTTTTCAAGAACAAAATGAAAAAGTTAACCTATTAAACAACCAAAGAAAATCAGTATTGTTTTTTAATATAATTATTTTTAATGCCTCCAAAGAGACCAAAAGATTGATAATGTAAAGAGAAAATAAAAATATATATAGAGAGTGAATGTTTATATTTAGCAAATGTGAATTCTGATTGTATATAAAGTGCTCCCAGTGGAATTTTATTGAACATACTCTAGTTCTATGAACATGGCCAGCATACATGCAAAAATGCAAATTCTAAATATAATGACATATAAATTGGTTATATTATGCATTTGTTGGAAGTCTAAATTTGTTCACCTATAAGTAACTATATTGAAGTGTTCAGTTCACCTTTTTATACATTTAAAGTTATCCCTATCCTAGTGCGAACAGCAAAATGTATGTGTTCAGGAAAATAATTGTGTGTTTGTGTGTGTGTGTGTGAGAGAGAGAGAGAGAGAGAGAGAGAGAGAGAGAGAGAGAGAGAGAGAGATTGATTTTAACTGTTTGGCTTTGATATAGCTAATCGCTGTCTAAACTCTCAATTGCAGATAAAACTGGTCCAACTTATTCAGTATTATCAGAAAGCAAAATGGAAGATTTACTTATCTCAGTAAAAATGTGAAGCATTGCAATAATCAGCAAAATCAGTCCCCAAACTGTTTGCTCAAAATTCCAAATATTTCAGAAAATTATGTGTCTGCTGGATCTCTTGTTTTAATGTGGAAACAATATAATTGAGTGAGTTTCTAGGACATGACATAATGACATTTCCTGGGTGGAGATCTCGCCATTACTAATACAAGTGCTGCCACAGTTAGCCATGGCCTCGGTGATATACACTCATCCTGTATGCCTTACAGTATTGGAAATAAGGCATTGCTTTTAGCTTCATTCTTATTTTCAATCTGCATGTTATTGTCTTCCACTGTCTGTGTCCATTAATTAATATTTCAAAAACTTAAATCATACCAGATATATATGCCTTTTTAGAACTGAGACTATTAATATAGGACTAAATTCTGTTGGGGAAAACTACTGTTGCTGAGTTTGTCCAAGTCTTTTCTCTAATATTATTTAACTTATGTGAAGCACGTTAATTTGTTGACAAAACACACACATTAAGAAAAAAAAGAGCCTATCGTCTTATTTTAAATATTCACTTAATTGATAAAGCATGAAAAGTGCATACACAGATAAGAACTGGTATATAAAATTTGTGTTCTGATTTTATCCCAGAGAATGTATTTTGGGAAATGAAGAAAAAGTCACGCAGTGAAAAGTTTCAGTTTGAATTTCCAATTCAACAAGGTAGAAATAATCCAACCAAAGAAATTAGATTTAGATGCTATACAGAAAACAAAACAAAACAAAAATAAAACCTGTTAATTTCTCTCTAATATACTATCAAGATTTCTATGATATTCATAATAATGGATAATTGCTTCATTGGACCTTTAGTAAACTTAATTCATTTAGCTTAAATTCCAAATGAATAATTATTTGAAAACATGCTTTGAGAATAAATTTGTTCTATTTTCATTATTTTCACACAAAAAGTTCAAACTGTATCTCCTGTGTATGTATATATACATATATTTATATATATATTTCAAATTTAGAAGAGAGTAGTCTAATTAAAAAAAAAAAAAAAGGTGAAATAAAAGAATTATGTTTCTCCAGGGAGAGAAATGGAAAGGAAAACTGTTCTCTTATTTTTGGGAAATGTTACTGCACATTTAAAATATTTAGTTTGCATTTTTAAGTGGCTGGCTCTGCTTAAATGTGGCATACTTTTTGGAAATGTTGTTGCACATTTAAAATATACTAACTGCTTAAAAGTATTATGTGTACTATAATTATAATTATTTACAAAAGAGATATATGTGAAACATGTTATAAAACATCTTTTATGTTTTTGTACGTGGGTTTATATGGATATTATCACAGATTAAATAGATTTGTAGCAGTTCTGGCCTTAAACTTCATATTTCTTCTGGAATAAAAAATATGCTTTTAAAAAATCATGAAGATAATTTGTTTTTTCCATGTTTTGTCCAAGGGAGATATAAGTGCTGAATTTTCCAATAAAAACTAATTATTGTTTACATAAAATTTGTAAGATCATTCTAAGAAATGACAAGCTTTCATAGCCTTAGTAAAAAATGATCTTAAATTTAAATTCATTTAGGAATATATTCATTACATATTGGAAGGGTTGTTTTTGACATGTATTCTTCCTACTTTAATTCTACATGGCATCATGTTATGGAAATAAAATACTTTTTTTTTTTTTTTTTCCAGGAAGCTATTATGGTGCTGATATTCATATCAAAGCCTGCTTCCTTAATTTTCTTTTCCTGCTACAACTCAGACTTGTTTTTGATAAAAAGTGATGATCAAATGCTGAGGCTATAATAGTGCCATATTATCTCAGTCATCAGGAAGAAAAAAATCCTTTCAAAAATATAATGAGATTGAATCTCACATCCTGCCTAGATCCATTTTTGGAGAAAATTGTCTCACTGTGTTTTTACAATGTAAAGCCTTGTGATGTAAAATGTCTCACTAAATTTCACAGGTCTGTATAATATTTTCACTTGTAAGGCCCCAGCCTCTCTGGAAACATGATAGTTAATAGCTATGTCTAATGGTTTTAAATCATAATATTCCATTTTTTAAAAAACTAACATTTTATCAATGGCAAAAAATACAAATAGGCAGAATATAACGAGTATATATAAATTTAAATACCTATATGTAAAGCTAACTAAATCTGATCCACTATTCTCAAGCATATGGGGTATATATACCTTCAATATAATGGCTATTGGTAACTGAATGTAGGACATCATAAATAATCTTAATATAAATGGTTTTAGTATTACTAATACATTAGTAGCTTTCATTAGGTTTATGTAACACATTTCCATGAGTGAAGGCCCTGCTGAAAGCATGGTATAGAAGAAGATTTGCTCTGCCTTACCCTTTTTAAGTGTGTCATTTTAAATTCATTACAATAGCCAGCGTGCTGCACTTGATGTTTGGAACAGGTTTTGTCTTCAACTCAAGTACAAAAATCAGCTTATAATAATATTATATAAAGAAAACAGAAAAAGCAATAGTTGTTACAAGAACAGGATGCCTTTCAATCCAAAAAATATCTAAACAGCACAACATGAAATAATTTACTTTGCTTGGCACAAGTTGCCCTACACAAAATTGAATTGTAGGTCAATATTTTTAACTGTACATATATCTGAACATTCGAGGAGGTAAAAACAGATTTTAAATACTATTTGACTAGGTGGAATCTAGTGTCAACTTGGAGATGCTCTATGACATATATGATCATTTGTTTCTCTTTCTGAACACAGTTTCCCATGATTCCATCTCCTAATTTGTGGTAAATCCACATTTCGTATATTTCAAAGTGCAACCACTGCTTTTCCTCTTTTCTTTCTATTTCAATTTATTATTTTTTGAAGGAATTACAATTTATCATTCGGAGTTAGCAATTATTTAATGGGAGAAATTGATCTTCCGAATCATTAAGTTATAGCCCATATTCTCAATTGCATTCAATAGTAATTTGATCTCACACATGCATGATCGTTCCCTTTTCATCTCTAAACACCAAGATACAAGCCTAAATTAGTTCAAACTCTAAAAAGATCAGATCTTGCTACCATCCACCAGACCAAGCATCCCCAAAAGTATCTGGGTATTACCAATATTACTTTAAAAATTTTTATTGAGTCTAAGTAAATTTTAGTTACTTTCAAATAATAACCATTTAAAATGAAATAGATACAGAATTAAGGGTAACATTATCACCAGTTTTACAGGATATGGAAATGATATTTCATACTTTTTGTGTTTTCTCTATTTGTAATTCTATTATTGCAACATATTTATTTATCAGTATATCAATTTAATTTACATGTAAATACAAATATTTTTTTAAAATTTTAAAACACGTTGCAAAAAATAAATATAATGTATTTCATATATGTGAAACATATTATAAAACATCTTTTATGTTTCTGTACACGGGTTTATATGAATAGTATCACAGATGAAATAGATTGGTAGCAGTTCTGGACTTAAACTTCAGATTACCTCTGCAATAAAAAGTAAGCTTTTAAAAAAACATGAATAAAAAACATGAAATAGATAATTTGTTTTGTCCAAATCCATTAAAAATATTAGAATATATGCATATGTATTAAGTTTAAAACATTCTAGAAAAGCAGAAAATAAGTAAACATAATTCACCATAATACTTAATTATTTTAAAAATCAATTTAAAAATAATGCATTGAAATACATATTCAGATTTAATAGTTCTCTAAAATTTTAATGCATTCATGTTACAGGTAGACATATAGAACTATTAAAATCAGCTCTACAACTTTCTCTAATCATCTTCCCACCCAATATGGTTTTATTGAATTCATTCCTTGAAGTCAATTTTATTTCGAGTTACACCCAAGAATGTTTTTATTAAATTCCAAGATATTATTGTGCTAAAATTAGACAAATTACATATTACATTAATCCTAAATCTCACTGCATGTCAAATGAGATCATACAATCCTTTGGGATAACTGAATTTGCTCGAAAATAATGAATGTGAAAGTTCACATCAGTTCAAAGTCAATTATCCATTCTTCCCTATGATGAGAACACTTTTTGAATAATATATAGTTCATTGTTAATTGTAAGAAATTGCTCTCTGAATTTTTCACTTTTTGGCTTATTATTGAAGAATAAAAATATAGAGAGATTAAAATCATAAATATGTTTTCTATCATTTGATTATATTATTTATCCTAGTTTATGAAACATGACAAGTATAATAGTTTTCAAAGCAAAGATTATCTTATTTTAAATTTATTAGAAAAAATGGAGAAATATATATTTTGTGAATATACACTTATCTTTGTGTTCCATAGTCTAACCACTTATATATGTGTTATTTATTTGTTTATTTATTCATTTAAGATTTTTATTAAAATACAGCTAACATACAATATTATGTTAGTTTCAGGTGTACATCCCAGTTATTCAACAGTACCCACCTGACACTACACATAGTTATTACCATATTATTGATTATATTCCTTATACTTTAAATCCCCAGGACTATATTATAGCTACCAATTTGTATTTCTTAATCCCATCACCTTTTTTACCCTGCCCTCAAAACGTCTACCATCTATCACCCTGATAGACCTAGTACCTATCTGATTCCATACAGTTATTACAATATTATTGACTGTATTCCTTATGCCACACCTTACATCCCCATGATTACTCTGTAACAACTAATTTATACTTAATCCCTTCTTTTTCACCTCTCCCAATGCCCCTCCCATATGACAACCATCAAAATGTTCTCTGCATCTATGAATTTGTTTCTGTTTCACTTGTTTGTTTATTGTGTTCTTTAGATTCCACTTATAAGTGATTATGTGAGACTTGTCTTTCACTTGTCTGACATATAACATGCAGCACACTACCCTCTAGATCCATCCATGTTGTTGTGATGGCAAGATTTTTTTTATGGCTGAGTAATATTCCGTTGTATATATGTACCACCTCTTCTTTATTCATTCATCCATTCAGGGACACCCAGGTTGCCTTCATATCTTGGCCTTTATAAATAATGCTTCAATGAACATGTGGATGAGTACATCCCCTCAAAGTAGCATTTTGGGTTTCTTTGAATAAATACCCAGAAGTGAGATTACTAGGTCCTTCTTTGTCTCTTGTTATATAGTCTTTATTTTAAAGTCTATTTTGTTGGAATAAGTATTGCTACCTCAGCTTTTTATTTATTTGTTTCCATTTTCATGAAATCTTTTTCATCCCTTTACTTTCAATCTGTGAGTGTCTTCAATCTCTAGTGAGTCTCTTGTAGGCAGCATATGTAAGAGTCTTGTTTTCTTGTACATTAAATCTCCTATCTTTTGATTGGAGCATTTAATCCATTTACATTAAAAGTAATTGTTGATAGGTGTGTAGTTATCGCCATTATATATATGTGTGTGTGTGTGTATATATATATATATATATATATATATATATATATATATATATTTTTTTTTTTTTTTTTTTCTCCCCATCTTAAAGAAGTCCCTCTAAGATTCCTTTTAATATGAACTCCTTTTGCTTTTTCTTGTCTGGGAAGCTTTTTATCCTTTGATTCTAAACGATAGTGTTGCTGGGTAGACTAGTCTCGGTTGTGGGTCCCTGCTTTTCATCACTTTGAATATTCTGTGCCAGTCTCTTCTGGCCTGCAAAGTTGCTATTGAGAAATCACCTGATAGTCTTATGGAAGCTCCCTTGTAGGTAACTAACTGCTTTTCTGTTGCTGTTTTTAAAGATTGTTTCTTTTTCTTAACATGTGGCATTTTAATTATGATGTGTCTTGGTGTTGGCCTTTCTGTGTTCATCTCAGTTGGGTGTGACAGGTTCTCAGAATCTTCAGGGCAAGGTTTTCTATGCTTCAAATAGGTTTTCAATTTCTTGCTCTTTTTCTCCTCCTTCTGGTATTCCTACAATGTAATGTTGGTAAACTTGATGTTGTCCCAGAGGCCCCTTAAACTGTTCTAATGTTCTATGGATTATTTTTATTATGTATTTATTTTATTATATATATTTTTTTCTGCTCTGTTTGGGTGATTTCTGTTACCTTAATTTCTAAATCACTGATTTGACCCTTAGCTTCATCTAATCTACTGTTGAATCCCTCTAATGTATTCTTAATTTCAGTTTATATATATATATATATATATATACACACACACACACACACACATATATATATACACATATATACATATATGTATATATGTACATATATATGTATATATATACAATTTTTTATTTTTTTTTTCTGACTGGTTCTTCTTTTATGTTTTCTACCTCCATTTTTATGTTTCCTATCTGTTTGTTGAAGTTCGCCCTGACATCATTGAGCATTATAAACAGAGGTTTGGAACTCTATGCCTGTTAGATTGCTCATCTCCATTTTGTATAGTTATTTTTCTGGAGCTTTGTTCCGTTCTTTCATCTGGAGCATGTTTCTTTGGCTGCCCATTTGGCTGTCTCAGTGTGTTTGTTTCTATGTATTAGGTAGGGCTGCTATGTCTCCTGGTCTTAGTAGACTAGCCTTAGTAGTAGGTGTGCTGTGGGACTCAGTGGTGTAGCCTTCCTGATAACAGAGCCAGATACTCCAGGTGTGTCCTTTATGTGGGTTTTGTGTGCCCTGCTGGTGTAGATGAGCCTTGGTTGCTGTTTGCATGTCATTAGGAGAAATTGACCCTCAATCTCATTGTTTGTGAGGACTCGCCATTACTACGTGGAGTTGTTGTACAGGGGCTGATCCTACAGATCAGGATCTACTTCAGCAGGGTTCTAGTGCTGGTCCAATCCACCCATTGGGTGTGGCATCCTTGGAGGCAGCTCGGTGATGTTTTAGGTCCTTCGAAGCTGGCCACTGGGTATGCCAGCCCAGGGCCCTCTTGGAGGGCACTTCCTGCAGGTCAAGTTCAGCGGTAGCTCATGCCTTACCCAGGCCCACCCAGTAGCAGCCACAAAGTAATCCACTGTTGGCTCTGCCTGCACTATGCTTGGAGGTGCCTTGAGAGGCCAAGCTATGAACCAAGTCTCGCTGCCACTAATGCCGGCTTAGGGCTGCTCAGGTAGAGGCACAGCACATACTCAACTAGATGCTTTTTGTCTGGGATCTATGAACATTTGAGAGACCCTAGGAAAGTCTAGAGCATGGACCAAAGAAGGCAGTTTGTGAAAAAGCCATCGAAGTGGCTTGGGTGTGCCCCAAAATTGAGTGGGGCAGGTTCTCAGAATCATCAGGACAAGGCCAGGTTGAAGGATACTCAAATATCACAACTGCCTTCATCTGCACACCAGATAGAGGGATGGCTCAACAAAGAAAAAAACATCTTCTGCCAGCTCCTCTGTCTGGGAGGAAGCTGCCCCTCTAGCCCTCGTCTTAAAGGCAGGTACCTCAGTTCTCCACTATATATCTCTGTCACCTCTCTAGCTGCTGCCCCAACACTGGAGTTCAGAGCCAGTGATTTGATTGGTGAATAAGTCTGTGCATGGTCCCTTTAAGAGGAATACTTGGGTGTACTTATGTAGTATTCTTGACCATTGTCATGCTAATAAATTTTAATTAAAAGATAAATAAATAAAGAGGAGTATTTGGGACTCTAGCCACTCTCTGTCTCACTCAGCCATAATCTCCGCTCGTTTTACAACAAGAAATTAGGGTGACTTCTCTCCCTGGCATTGGAACCCTTGGCTTGGGAGCCTGGTGTAGCACTGGGTCCCCTTTTTCCTCTGCTGCTGAGATATCTCTCCTGATTTTTTTAATGGTCACACATAGGTGTGGGGCCAGCCCACTCTACGTCTCTGCATCTCCTACCAGTCTCGAGGTGGCTACTTCTGCATGTCCTTAGTTGCAGGTTTTCAGTTCAGCAAGATTTCAGGTAATTCTCAATGAAGGTTGTTTTGTACTTTATTTGTAATTTTGATGTGGTGGTGAGAGAAGTCAAGCAAAACCTTTACCTACTCTGATCTCTTGACCGGAACCTCCCATATGTGTTTTTTTTTTTTCTTCTTTCAACTACTGTAATGTTAAAATGAGGTTTTCTAAATATATGTAATATAATGGCTATATTTAAAAGGGTTTGGATTTTTATTTGTTTTTTTTCTTATACAGTTATTGTTTGGACATCTGATAAATAAATTGTTCAGGCCCCTGGATGAAAATTACTAAGAACTTTGTTGAATTGATCAATTCAACCTTCCAAATAATGCATTTGCATTTAATAATGAAGACAAGATACCTCACCAGTGAAATTCCAGGGGAAAAAGAAACAAACAAACAAACAAATCTAATTTAGATACTTGGGTAATTTTTGGTTGAGCCATCCTCCTTACTTTTTACATTTGAGGGAAATGAATGAAGAGAAGTTTGTTGATTAGCAATAGGTGCAAAAAAAGCGTGGTGGAAAACAGAGTTGTAAGTTATTTTAAAATACTTTCAAACAAAACTTAAACAATAAGTATAAGATTCTCTGTTAATAGTAACTGAACTTCTCAGCACTGGAAGTATACAACCTGAGCTCTGTGTGAAGGTGAAGTGAACTTGAGGAGACACTTCTTGTACTAGGCAAATATTTGTCATAGGTGACCTCAAACATATCTCTAATACAAATGACTGTTTTTGGAGTATAGTTGGGGAATCTCTCCCATTAAGAGTAGTTGGAGCTAAAATTAAAAGTGAAGGGTAGTGTTATAATAACTGATTAATTGTATTACATGTTTTAATATTATTTCTCAATGCATCTTTTTTTATTTTTTTTATTCGTAAGGTGAAATATATTAAATAAGGAAATAAGTTAAATGTGATCAAGTAACAAGGGGAATGATATAGGATGCTTTAGAAAGTTATAAGATTGTATGGGGGGCATGATGCTGGTAAACCTAGGCACTCAAGAAAGGCATTACAAAGGAGGTAACCTTGTTTCAACTTAAATCTTAGGAGGACAGGAGGAGACTTAAGAAAAAGGTTTGTAGTAATATCTATTTGAGGACTGAGGAACAATGAAAATATCAGCTTCATGAAAACAGAGAGTCTCATAAGAATACTGGATGATAAACAAATTGAATTAATTGTTGTGCAATTCTTTTGTGGAGAATATTAAGTGCTAAAATTAAGGAGTATGACCTAGAGCCATTATTGGTTTTAAAAAATGAAAAGATATTTTCTTCCTGAAGTAGATCTATCTGCTAAACCAAGTTGTATTCAGAAGGTCCCTTGGTGAGCTATCAATGCATCATTTTCTTTTAGCTTGGTACTTACAGACTAACCAATTCTTGTCAAGACTTCACCAACCATTGCTTGGAGCTATGTAGAAAGATTGTATACATGGTACTACATTTAAAGAATTACCACGTCACACGTACTAAGGAGCTACCTTGATTATTTCCTGACTAATGCCCTCTTTTCACAGTACACAGTAAATCACCTTTTATATTTTCGCAGAAACAATGTCCATATTTCCCTTCAAGCACTATATGCTTGCCAAAACAGACTATAGATTATGCTATCTTCTAATCATCGAATACAAAACAGTGGCTGTTATTGGTTGAATGTGCATGAAAAACACCCAGAGGGTCTCTTTTGATATTTATGTTCTCATTCTAACCCCAAAAATTCAGATTCAGAAGGTTTGGACTGTGGCCCCAGATTACTGTAATCCAGATTGCCTATAGCATGGATTTGGGAGAGACAGAACACTATTTACTGTATTCTAAATAAAGTATTGAGTACTTTAAATGTCATGTTTAAGGTGCTCTAAAAAAACACACGTGAAACTATGTCTTCAGAATGTCTGAGCCTGGGATATATTCAGTAATTCAGCAATTAAATGAGCAGATTAAGAAAAGGCTGCTGCCATATACATTATGGCAAGGTTAAGGGAAAACAAAAAATCTATGAGACAATCCAAGTTACATTTTGTAAACTATGGCTTGCTTTATAAGGAAAGCATTAAACTCACATCATATTACCTCCTTCAAATCTCCATGGGAAATTCTATTTTCAAAATTTGACTTCAAGGAACTGACAAAGAGGGCAAGAGCCCAAAGCAAATTATAGCTTCATAAATGCCGAAATAATAGCTATAAGCACATTTGATCAGAAAAAACTTCAAAACTATTACTATAAAATTCAAAAATTTGTTCAGAGATTCAGAATATCATCTGCTGCAGGGTCCAATTAAAATTTATGCGTGGTTTCAGAGACTTAATTTTTTTTTCCTCCACCCTTATTTATTAGACATAATCCCATGGAGAAATGTGAATCTTCAGTTTAATATACAAAAATGTTTAAAAAATATGTCAATCATTCATGAAAACAGTAAAGTTAATTCAAGGGAAAGCACGTCTATATTTAAATATAATAATTGCATTCTCCATTGTTCTCTCTTATTTTTGCATATTCTTCAATTAAATAAGAGAAGTCAATCAAAGAGAGTGGTTTGAGATATATTTTTTAAATATTCACTTATAAATGTCTACTTTGAGCTTTCAAGCAGATTTTTCTCAAGCTTTACAGGCTCAGGTTGCCAACATTACACCATTGCAGTATATAGGAAATTTGAGATTGGTAGATATGAAAAAGGAGACAAAGAAAACCTTGAGATGAGAATGAATTACTAAAAGAAAGTTATTATATATAACTTTTTATTATATAATGTATAATAGTATACATTATAGTATAATATAGTATACATTATATAATGTATATAATATATATTATATATATTTATCTATCTATACCTACATATATCTAGCTTGAGGTGTATATATTTATATATCTATCAATCTATATTTGTGTCAATACATAGTCATAGATAAAGATACATACACACACACTATATATATTTTTTTCATATGCAAAAAACATTATTTTTTTGGATTTGACTATAAACCTGATTTAATACCAAACAAACCCTTGTTTTGTTTTGTTTCATTTTTAGATACTTTCATAAATGCATACATGAGAATTAAAAAAAAAAAGGGATGTTATTTTAGATTGATTAGTTCAAACGAGGGTCCTATAACTCAATAAATTAATTCAAAAAGAGGTATATATTGTAAGGTGTGGTGATGCATTTTGGGTACATATTTAAAAATGTGTGTGTGTGCTATTCCATGGCAATAAAAATAGTTTAACCACATAAAATTTAACCACAGAGTTTTAAAGAGAGTTTGTTAATAGTTCTATAATTTTTGCATTGATGTTCATGTAGAAATGTATTGTATTTGATTATTAATGTGTGTTTAATTTATATATCATCTTATGTTTCTAATTTCTTTATTTGCCATGAGACTATTTTAAAAAGTAGAGTAGTGTGATGGAAGCTCTTAAAAAATAGGGAGAAAGATGAATCTGATTAGAGATAATCTAAGGGAACATTTGTTTGAAATAGTCACAAAGCTTTTGGGAACATTCATATGCAACTTTGTGCATTTTAAATATGTTTAAATATTACTGCTGTTCCTGGGGAATATGTTTAATGTTGTTAAATGTTTAAAATGCTGAATAATTTTCTTGACTGACTCTCTACTTCTATGAACACATCCATGTTCATCATCTATTTCTTAAAATCAGTATCAAAGGAAAATCAATAGATTGTCCAAACCCCAATGTACTACTTTAATTTGTTCATCATGGATTTTTGCAAAGTAGAAGCCAAGCCCGTTTGAATTACACTCCTGTTTTTCAGTGAAACAGATCCTGATGAAATTAAATGTAAAGTATTTTAACGTAACATCTTTAAATAAGTTTTTTTTTGTCTTTTCGATTGTAATTTAATATTTATTCCCATTCATTTGGAAGTAGTTAAACTATTTTATATTTAATAGTTAGCATAATTCAGGATCCCTCTAGGCCACTCTCACTTCTGATACAACTGCAAGTTCAAATGTCCCAAAGATTACCCTCAGGTTTGATAATTTCCTAGAGTCACTGAATTCTTCACAGCTGTTATACTTGTGATGGTATATTACAGTGAAAAGATACTGGTGAATATTTGTCACAGGGAGAGATGCATTGGACAGGGTCCAGGAGATGCCTAAACATGATCTTCTTGTTCATGGGAGCTCCCAGCGCAATCATGCAAACAGTGCTTGTTTCTTCCCACAGTGAAATGTGGTAACACATGTGGAGTATAGCCAGACAGGAATAGTCACCTGAGCCTTGAGTCCTGAGTTTTTATTGGTAGTCAGTCATGAAGATGTGGTAGACAACCTGTATGACCTTTGTATCCAGCCCCTCTAGAAGTCAAGTGAAATTGCATGGTCAAAGCCCCCAGCATAAATTACATGGTTAACATAGATCACTCAGTTTGTGCTAAGGCTCCAAGGTAAACAAAGGTACTCATCAAGCAGGACATTCTACTGCTTAAAGATCACCTCCCAAGAGCTGAGGGAAATGGTTAAACCTCTCTTTGGCAAGATTAGTCTTTTACTGCATAGAAACTTACTTTTAATTTATTGAATTGCATATTTGTATGCACGGCTGCAGAGCTATGTGAAATAAATAAATAAATAAATAAATAAATGAATGAATGAATGAATGAATAAATGTACTTACAAGTTTTCATTGAACCCAAAGCATCATTATTTTTTCCTAGAAGTTGCTAAATAAGAAAATCTATGGAGAATCTCACCACTATAATGTTAATTATTTTTCTTCCTCGTTAGTTTGTAAATAGATCAGCATAATAATAATAAAAAAAAATGTTGGACTAATACACATCAAATTCTTATGTCTTATCACATGAAATTATGCTATGACCTCTTGCCATATAAACTGACATAAAGAAAATAAACAAATAAGTAAATTGAACTTTAATTTTAAAATTTCACTGTAAGAATTAGGAGACTAGAACTCTTATCCTGGTTTTGTGACTAATTTGTTAGATGATTTGGTCAAATAGCTTAACCTTTCTAAAACTCAATTAGCACCTGTATAATTAGTGAATAGATTGAAGTAGATTTATTTTAAATCCCTTCACTACCTTCAAAATTTTGCATATTCATACTCACAGAAAAATAATGAGACCTATTTGAGACTTACTTAACCAAAACAAAGATAAAATAAAGTCATTAAAAGACGCACTCTTCATGTATTAAAAGGACCCAGAGAAATGTCAGAAATTTGAGTTATTTCTATGTTCTCATCACCATGGTTGACCTGGTTTTTATTAAAAACTCTTCCTGATAACCCCTAGGTAAATGAAAACATGGACATTTAAAACAAATCCTCATCAAATTAAATCAGATAATTAATAAACTTATTAATTATGTTCAGGGTCAAAAAATAGACCTTTGCTCACAATGCTTGAAAATTATTGATTTGCCTTAATTTTCAGGTTCCTTACATGATTCACAACTTTATTTGTAGCTAAGGTTAACAAGTTAAGGTACTCATTCTTTTATTCAACTTAATTTTCCCTAGCTTCAATATACTGCTGAAATATCAATTATCAAATCAGTAATATTGAAATGTAGACACATAACATACTAATTCTCCATTCTTTATACATTTTTGTGTTCTGTCTGCAATCAGTTTTTTTTTGTTTGTTTTTTTCTTGTATGTACCTTGAAATGGCCTATTTACCCTGGCCAAGATTTCTCAAGTAAAATATTTATTTCAGCTAAGAAAATGTTTTATTTGGGTATTTCCTCATAGGCCCAATGTTAGTTTCAGTAGCAAACATTTGTTCTTCCAGAAAATGTTTCCAAAACGGACTATTACTTTCAAGTCTTTTGGCAACTGTGTAATACAGGCAGTAGGTTTAGCCAACTGTCTTTCCATCTGCTACTCCTGCTTCTCTACAATTTTTTCCCAATTAGTCAGAAATGCTTTAGAGTTCCCAGTAGCTCCCTGGAAAAAAATCATATTTGAACACTTGTTCCGCTAGGGTAAATCAAACATTTACAACAATCCACACTTGGTGAAATCTTACAAAGAGATATTACCTATTATTTTAATGTTTTTTAAGTTAGTGAACTTTCTGTAACATTTCATTTTCAAGTGAATATGTAGCCTTTTTAAAAATAATCTAGTAGAAAAAAATTTAAAAATTTAAGAGACAATTAGTTCTCTCTCTCTCTCTCTCTATATATATATATATATATATATATATAGAGAGAGAGAGAGAAAGACAGATGATAGATAGATAGATAATTTAAGATCAGATATATATATATATATCCGATCTTAAATTAGAAACACAATTTGGAAGTTAAAAACTTGCTGGCTGAATTTCCTCGTAAAAATCTAAACTGATTTGTATTTACTAACAACACAAATATATATTCACAGATACAAAATAAATATTTTAATTAAAATTTTAACCATTTCTGGAATAGGAAATCTATTATTTTACATATGTTATTTTATATAATTTTATTTCGATGTCTTATTTAACTAGGTTTCTGTATAAATTAATATAAAATTTAACAAATTTATTCAATCAATTACACTATAATAATTATATAGGAGGAGATAGGGAAAGTATATTCAGGGTACATTAATTTTTATGTACATTATAGAAAGAAGGTGGCAAGTACTGAGTGGAAATGGAAAGAGTACCCACTTTTTTTTTTCTGGTCTTTTAAAACAATACTCTTAAAGAAATTTTGGCTACTGCTTCAATCTCAAGCATGCCAACAAGACAGCCCTCTTCTGAATCTCTGTCACATTGTTTCCCACTCTCATATCCCTGGCTCCTTAATTAATTGCTCCATACTTGTATACCACAAATCCACTTTGGTCCCCTTCTTTCTGTGATCTCTCCTCTCTAACTTAACCAAATTCAAAACTCAGTCTCCAAGATTAAAACTCTAACTTGGCCTAGATTCTTAATCCTGAAGTGCCTCAAGTATTTAATTAAGAAATTTTTCTTTATTTTTTTATTCTTTTCTTTTTATACTTATTTTCTACCTTCCTTCTGCCCACCCTTCCTTCTTTTCTTTCCTTCCTTCCTTCCTTCCTTCCTTCCTTCCTTCCTTCCTTCCTTCCTTCCTTCCTTCCTTCCTTTTTTTCTTTCTTTCCCTCTCTTAAGAGTTAATGTATAACTTTCTATGTGGAAGGATTGGTAATATAATTTAGTTTTACAGCCATTGATTTTAGATGGTTTCCATATTGATATGGAGATGGTATACTCTTACTCAATTGTATGAAATAAATATTATCTTGATAATATTTTAAGAGCTCAACAGATATGACACATCTTCTCCATCTGGGTTCTGAGTTAATTGAGAAAGAAAAGAACAGAATCAGTAGATGGAACATAAAACATCATCATAATTACTAATAAATCTAGATTATACTAGAGCATAGTTAGCGTAGACTAACTCCTACACCCACTTCTGTTAGAACTGGAATAGAAAACTGAGGGAAATTTTTATACATATTTCCTACCTTCCTTCTGCCCACCCTTCCTCCTTTCCTTCCTTCCTTCCTTCCTTCCTTCCTTCCTTCCTTCCTTCCTTCCTTCCTTCCTTCCTTCCTTCCTTCCATCCATCCATCCTTTTTTTCTTTCTTTCCCTCTCTTAAGGGTTAATGTATAACTTTCTATGTGGAAGGATTGGTAATATAATTTAGTTTTCCACTGACCCTCTCAATGGGGTCAGTGGAAAAGGAAAGAGACTAGTTCTCACATTTGTGATTTTTTAATAGATTAGCTCTATCCAACTGATTGGAATAGACAAAGTATAACCTTTTACTAATACGATATTTTGAGGAGTAAGAGGGTAGACAAAATGCTAAAATGCCAGAAGTTTAAAGCAATTCCTTCTTTTTTAAAACTCAATAATGGGAAAAACAAATTCCTAGATTGTCTTCTCCTACCTTCCTGAGCTGAGGTTTTAAATCTGTGGTTAACCATTAGTGCAGTTCTGCCTCACAGGGTAAGAGCATCAGTTTTTCAGGGCAATACTGCTCCCACATTCATGAAGAGCTCCTTCTTTCAGCATTGACCTGGGACTACTAGTAAACAAACAAACAAACAAATAAAACTGCTAGTGAAGATGTTCCCCCAAACCTCAGAAATGAATCAGAACAATGCATAAATAAAATTCATTCAATAGGATCTTCTTTACTCCCTATTTGCCTTATCACTTATTTGTATGAAGGCAGTTTCCAAGTTTTGCATCTCAACAACTTGGTCATTTCTTCAAATCCTATACATGGTAAGTATTAATTCTGTCTGATTCCTTAGTACTGATATCCCTGAACTCCACTCTTTTTTCTAAATGACCACAGATTTTATCTCTATTTTAACAGTTATGTTCTTAGAAAGGTTATATCAGGTTATATAATGGTCCAGAACACTGATGACACCCTGCTTATATCTACCTTAAAGGAGGGGAAAAAAGTAATGGATCAGTCAAGACTCAAACATTAAAGTAAGCTGCACACATTGTAAACTTTGTCCAAAAATGCTTTCCTGTAGTGAAACACTTTTTAATACGTACTGGCCAGAATTCACTGGCTTCATCTAAGCCTGCAAAATTTCTTGCCAAAGATGCCCTTGAAGCAAATCATGACCATATATACTAGATTAGCTCTCCACTCTACATGTAGATAACTGATATCGCCACAATGAAGAGATCCAGAACTGCCTTTTCTTATTATTCTCATGTTTTTCCTAACCAGCCTCAGCTTTCTAATTAGAGTAGTGTACATTATGGTGATAACATATGGCAATATGTTGGCGAAATTCATAACTTTACAACTTGGATGACAACAGTCACATGTTCTCCAAACAAGCCCTGGATCTCATTAGAGCATGGACAGTTGATTTCAATTTCCTGAGGCCCCAAAAATGTTATCAACTGCATTCTGCCTATGACTGTACTCAAGGTTTTGTCTTCCTATTTTTCTTCATCATCCTTCTGTTCTACATGTCTGTTTGTTAAAAATCTTGAGCATTCATCTGTGCTTTCTCTCTTTCTATGAATTACTATGTTTGTTGTCAAATCCTTCAAATATAAACATATAGTTTAAATGCCAGTAAAAATGTCATATGTATGTATGTAACTTCTTAAGTTCTGGTTAATTCAGGAATATCCATTGCTTAGAATTTCCAAATAATTTCCTACTATGAATATTTCTCCTATAGCTTGAGCTATTCTGATTGTATCTAATTTCATTGAGGTTTTGATTTTTAATCCATTGTCTATAATCTTGAATTATTTCTATTGTGACCCTCCTAAAGCTTGAGTTATTCTGATGGTGTCTTCTATTTTTCCTAATTTCACGAATTTTATAAATATGTTTCCTCAATGCCCACATCTCTGTCCTCAATAAAAAATAAAAATAAAAATAAAAATAAAATTACCGTGAAGATGATCCAGCAAAGTCTAGTGTTTAAAACCAATCATATAGCCCTCCCTTTCATATCTGTTCACATCTTATATAACCATTTGGTAGAGTTATTTTAGTGTTCAAGGAAGGACAGCTTGCCCAATAACTCTTACTGTGAAAATAATCTAATTTTAAGAGGAATTCTGTGGTTTCCTGCATCCCAGTTTCCTCTGAGAAAGTTGTTGAGTTGCTTTTCTTCAGCTCTATCCATTGCTTTTCCCAGAATTTCTGTTGGCTACTGGTAGTTTTCCTTAGATAGAAACACCTATAAGCTCTTTCTTGGGTTTATCTTTAGCAGTATACAATTTGAACATATTTTAATTCAATCTCTCTCTCTCTCTCTCTCTCTCTCTCTCTCTCTCTCTCTCTCTCTCTCTGTCTCTCTCGCTGTCTCTCCCTCCTCCTCCTCCTCTTCCCCTTCCCCCTCCCTCCCTCCCTCCCTTTCACTCTCTCCATTTCTATAAATATCCAAAAAATATTAAAAGCTTAAGACTGTTTGAAACAAGATTTTCTTCTCCTTCATCGTTAGGTATTTCCTTATTACATAATTCATCTATTATCCATCTTCTGTCATCTATAAAACCAAGCTTATTACATAATATGTCATAGTGCACATATACAGTTTTTTTTATTATCTCTCTCTAAGTGATAGTTATATTGCCATGGTAGATATTTCTAGTTTATATACATATAAACTAGATTTCTAGTTTATATACATTTTAAATTTATAAAGATAATCACATATCTGTGAAAGTAATTGCTATCTGTCTCCTCTAAAATCATAAAAGTATTTACCACATTCCAGAGAAGTATATCCTTAGAGGAAATAGGAAGGAGATAAGCCATATGTTTTCCTAGTAATAAGACCTACTTTGCCCTCCTTATGCATTGTAAGCATTAGTCACAAAATATAATCCAATAGTTTAGATCATACACTGAAGAAAAAAGCCTAAAGTGTAAAACTAATAAATATATCGAATCCTCATTAGGTATACTCAGAAAAACAGAACCAATAGGAGATTATATATATTCATTATTGGTTCATCATATATACACATATATTCATTATTGGACTTGATGTATGTAATTATGGAAGCTAAGAAGTTCCAAGAAATGCTGCCTACAAGCTGGACAACCAGGAAAGCTAGGGGTGCGATTCAGTCTGAATATGAAGGCCTGAGAAACAGGAGCTCTGATGTTTGAGAGCAGGTGAAAATGGAATGTCCCAGTTCAAGAAGAGAGAAAGACTTTCCCTGCCTCCACTATTGTAGTCGTTCGGGGCCCTAACTGGACTGGATAATGCCCCCTCACCTTGGTGAGTGTGGATCATCTTTACTCAGTCTGCTGATTCAAAGGCTCTTCTCCTCCATAGACACCCTCACAGAAATATACAGAAATCACATCTTACCAGCTATCTGGTCATCCCTAAGCCCAGTCAAATTAACACATAAAATTAATCACTATGCTAATAGATTTTATCAACCAAGAAAACCTTTAGAAGATCAAGCAGAGAGCAAGTATCCAGAGTTTTCATAAGCTATTTACACTGTGTACAGGGAATAAAATCCACCAATTTCTCTAAATGATACCAGATTACCTCCCTCTATCTTCTCAATCTATACGTCTCTTTTTCTATTCCCTCCCAAAGTTCCTAAAACAATTTGCATCAAGATTCTCTTGGATAATCTTCCGGTATTTCTACGACTTTCCCCCCCAATTTATAATATGCATCTGAAGCACCAATTTCTTTCATCTCTTTGTAAAAATTTGGAATTACTTTTTATACCTGTTTAAGTAGTATTACTTCATAAATTAGAAAAATCTTAATACCATTTTTTTAATACAGTGGATATTAAAAGGCTACTTAAGTGGACTATTTAAATCTTGAGTATGCTCCCTCTCATGAGTCATTTTTGCTTCATTTATATGGTAACTTTATTCTAGGACCAGAAATGCAAAATATAACTGAATAATTATGGTCTGTCTTTGATATCTACAGGAAGTAATACTTAAATTCTTAACCTTTGGGATTACTGATATGCCAATTGTCATCTTACTCTATTTTCTTTTATATTTAAAATATTAAAATGGTTCGTACCATGTCCAGAGTCTCTTTGGAATCATAAATATACTTCAACAGCTTTAGCCATTGTTCAACCTCATGTTGGAAAATAAAATTTTGAAGCAGAAAAAATAATTGCTGCTTACTGTGCCTTTAGTTAAATATGTGTAAAAAACATATTGAAAAGAAAATTAATAGTACACATAAACACAGCATTCTCCATCTGTTTGCTTTTCAAGCAGTTTTGTTTTTCATAATATCCATAATTCAGTATGTAGTTGATAATATAAGTTGTATAATAGCTCTTTAAGAGAAGGTACATAGATAAACATTTCTATCATGGCCTTCTTTGTGGGTTCACTTCTAGTGTACCTGAATCTATATACATGTATTCTGCCAGAATATATCACATTCTTGATTAAGTCTGGGGGCACAAGGCGCTCTGAAGTCCTGCTTGAAAATCTGCTCTTAGCACTATATTGTCTGTGTGATGTGCAGAATTCCTTTTCTTCTGAAATTTGCTTGGGATGAAGTAGGTCAGGTCACAGCAAGAAAATACAGACCTCTTAGATGACATACAGCTCTGTAAGATCACAGTGAGAGCCTTTAAATTCTCCTGTGGGCAGTGTTACAGCAGGAAAAATGTGAAGTTATATCAGGAAACTATTCAGCTTTGTGGGACTTTTTGAATCTTGATGAATATGGTGGAGAAAACCCAATGCAATATATAGATGATGTATTATAGAAATGTACACTTAAAACCTATATAATTTTACTAACCAATATCACCCCAATAAATTTAATAAAGAGAAAATGAAATACAATGGCACACATTTCATATACACATATGTATATTTTTATATGTATATATGCATATATGTATATATGTACATATATACGTGTGTGCATATATATACACATATATACATGCATATATACGTGTATGCATACGTATATATACATATATATAGCTGACATCTGAAACTAGTAAATGTATGCTGCGTATTCTGTTTTTCGTGGGTCTTAATTTTTAAAAATATTTTTGTAGTCATATTTTTATTTTAGATAATTTCATCAGATTTATGTTCTAGTTTTCTATTTCTTTCTTCAACTGTATATAATCTGCAATTACAAATCAGCCATCTTAAAATTTTCTCAGCAAGATATGCACAAGAGCTAATTTTAAAGTGAGAAAACAAAGAAATTGGCAGTTCACCCCGAGGTATTCCATGGAAACGACCCTATAAGTTTTACAACATGTCCATTAGGATGAGACACAGCATGCATCACCTCTGCAGAGCTTAGTCAGAGACCAGTTGTTACCCAGTCAGGGTCTGCATATATATATATTTTACATTACATATATATATATATATATATATATATATATATATATATATATATATATACATTTTTTATCATAGTTGACATTCAATATTATTCTACTTAAGCTTGAGGTGTATGGCACAGTGGTCAGGCATCTACACAGTCTATGAATTGATCTCCCTGATAAATCCAGTGCCCATCTAGCACCCTACAGAGTCTTTACAACATTGTTGATTATATTTCCATATTATATTTTTTATCTCCATGATTGTATTGTGACTACTACTTTCTATTTTCTAATCCCTTCACTGTCTTCCCTATCCCCAAACCCTCAGGTACCAACCATCAGGTTGTTGTTTTTTTCCCTATATCTCTGAGCCTATTTCTGCTTTGTTTATTCTGTTCTTTAGATCCCACGTGTAAGTGAGATCATATGGTATCTGTCTTTCTCAGTCTGACTTATTTCACTTAGCATAATATTCTCTAGGTCCATTCATGTTGTTGCAAATGGTAAGATTTTATTCTTTTTTATGGCCGAGTAATACTTCATTGTATAAATGTGCCATAGTTTCTTTATCCAATCATCAATCAATGGGCATTTCTGTTGTTTCCATAGCTTGGCTATTGTGAATATAGTTTCAATGAACATCAGGGTGAATCTATTTTTTCAAATTTGTTTTTTTCAATTTTGTTGGATAGATACCCAGGAATGGAATTGCTAGGACATAAGGAAGTTCCATTTTCATTTTTTTGAGATACCTCCATACTGATTTTCATAGTGGCTGCACCAATCTGCAATCTTACCAACAGTGCACCCAGGTTCCCTTTTCTTCACATCTTTGCCAGCACTTTTTTGTTGATTTATTGATGATAGCCATTCTAACTGGGGTGAGGTGGTATCTCATTGTGGCTTTTATGTGCATTTCTCTAATTATTAGTGAAGTTAAGCATTTTTTCATATGTCTGTTGGCCATCTGTATATCCTTTTTATGGAGGTATCTCTTTATGTCCTCTGCTCATTTGTTAATTGGGTTGTTTGATTTTTGGTGTTGAGTTTTATAACTTTTCATAAATTTTGGATATTAACCACTTATCAGATGTATTTTTGCCAAATATCTTATCCCATTCATTAGGATGTCTTTTTGTTTTATTGATGGTTTCCTTTGTTGTGAAAAAACTTTTCAGTGTGATGTAGTCCCACATGTTTCTTTCTGTTTTGTTTTTTTTTTTCTTTTGCTTCCCTTGCCCGAGGGCATATATCAGAAAACATATTACTAAGGGCAATGTCTGCTAGTTTACTTCCTATATTTTCTTCTTGAAGGTTTATGGTTTCAGGTCTTATATTTACATCTTTAATCCATTTTGAATTTATTCTTATATATGATGTAAGAAGGTGGTCCAGTTTCATTTTTTTGCATGTATCTGTCCAGTTTTCCCAGAACCTTTTATTAAATAGACTCATTTTACCCTAATGTAAATTATTTCTTCCATTGTCATAGATTAAATGACCATATAGGCATGTGGGGATAGGAAGAAGAGCGAGAACACGGTTTCCAGAAGGGACTGATATTAGAAATAAGATACCATTAGATCCTTTCCAACAAAGTTACAAAAATAGTTATTTGCCAAGTTAACTCCAACGGAAGTCTAAATTACATGGTTTTTCAAAACTACCGTGCTTTACTTTTCCCCATTTACTGTATTCATTATAAGTTTGGAAAAAAATTAGAAACTTGAATTAGCCAAAGTTTTGATCTTTAAACTACTCATGGATGTGTGTTCTAATTTTATGCATGAAAAAATATGTATATATCCTCTTACGTAGTCCATTTAAGCTGCTGTAACAGAATACCAAAGACTGGGTGACTTAAAAGCAACAGAAATTTATTACTTTCATTTTGAAGGCTGGGAAGTCCAAGATCAAGGTGCCTGCAGATTTTGTGTCTGGCAAGGGCAACTTCTTGATTCATAGACTGCTGTTTTCTTGTTGTGTCCTCACATGGCAGAATGGGAGAAAGAGCTCTCTGGGGTCTCTTTATAAGAATACTATTTTGACTCATAAGGGCTAAGTCAACTCTGAAAGGCACCCCTCCATATACCATCACATTGGAGGCTAGCATTTCAACATATGAATTTTAGGGGGACAAAAACATTCAGCTTAACACCCATGTATGTTTTATGTGTGTGTTATTTTCATGAATTGTAATGCACCACATTGAAATAAGAATGCATTGTTATAATATAATGTTGATTTTACTAGTAGTGAAAAGGTTTCAGAATAACTATCAACGAACTTCTATTTAAAAAAAGAATTATTTATTTTAATGGAAAAAAAACTCAAGATCCATCCATGTTGTTACAAATAGTACAATTTCATCTTTTCTTATGGTATTACATTATGTATATATAGCACATCTTCTTTATCCAATCTATGGAAGGACACTTTGGTTGTTTCCATGTCTTGGCCACCGTAAATAAAGCTTCAATGAACATTGGAGCACATGTATCTTTACAGATAAATGTTTTCAGATTTCGTTAGGCTTAATTCTATGTGATCCTCAGAAAAGCCAAAGGTGACTTAGCATATTTTATAATTAATTTATCTTGCTTTTGAACCTACATTTTACTTTGTGATTTCAGAAGAGTTACACCTCCTATAGTCTATTGTTTTGGTGTAAAAATGGATCATAAAATGATTGTGTGATAGAAAATAGCTTATACTGTTACATTTCTGCCTAACTGGAGCTTCAATATAATATAGTTTATGCCTTGATTAATGCGCCGTCATAGTAGAAGTCACATTGTTAGTGATTTCTGTGCTTGATAACATGAATCATGTTCATCATAAATGTAAACTTTCAGAACATTTTCTATTTGTTGTGCCTGGTTAGGTGGGGGATGCTAAGGTGCTTAACCGTGAAATAAATCTTTTCTCTATTTAGTACAAAACTACCTTGAACTAAAGTTGTGATGATAATAATAGTTGTTGAAAGAATATAAATAGTATGGTTTGCCTGTCCAGTGATTTACATGCCTTTCTTTCAGCAGTCTTTACGTAACAGTATAAACATTTTCTAAAAGGTTCCTTGATTCTAGTACTTAGTTTTCAGAATTGTTTTTTCAAATTTGTCCTAAATCACTATATTGATTTTTTTTAAGATTATATTTTATTTGATTTACTTTCTACATTTAAAAATAATTATACCTTCTAATAAAAGTGGGTTATTACTATCTCTGGGAAGAGATGGAAAAATGAAGGTCAAAAGCTATGAGATTATCATACTGATAATAGTTTATAGTTGACCCTTGAACGAAATCGTTTTAACTGTGCAAGTCCACTTATATACTTGTACATATTTCAATAAATATGTACATTATTATAAATGTATTTTCTCGTGTAATGTTCTTAACAATATTTCATTATCTCTATCTTATACTTTATTGTAATAATATATTATATAATACATGTAACATACAAAATGTGTGTTAATCAGCTGTTTATGTTATCAGTAAGTCTTCAGTCAACAGTAGGCAATTAGTAGTCAAGTTTTTAAGGAGTCAAAAGTAATATTTCAACTTTTCACATTTTTGACTGAACTGGGGGTTGGTACTACTAACCTCCTAATTGTCCATGGGTCAACTCTTATTATTCTATTCCATTCATTCTAGTTTAATCTATGCTATGCTATGCTATGCTATGCTATGCTATGCTATGCTATGCTATGCTATGCTATAATTTTATTCCTGGAAAACATTGTGTTCTTTTTAAATAATATTTGTGCATTAAATTTTTTGTGAATTCAGAAAATGTCTTGGAAAAGTTCTTACTTGAATTGGGAAGAAGAGATGGTTAGAAAAGCTGGCCTCTCATAACTCTTCTTCAGTGTCTTTCTACTAATTTAGTATAAGTGATTAAGCAAAACCCAGAATGTATCAGCCCTTACCAATCTAACCATTCTAGTGCTAGGCAATTCTATTTTGTATAGTCATATTGTTTATGAACCATTGCTTGCTTACAATTTTTCACATTCTTCCCCACTTCCAGATGTTCACATGGCCTGTTCATTTTTTTTTTTTAACCACCATCCTTTCCAATTCACCTAAATCCAATTTATCCTTACTATTAATTTAGAGTACTTCATCAGATTCCATACTTTAAGTATTTTCACCTAGATTAAAAAAAAAAGAAGAAAAAGAAAAAGAAAAAAGGAATATTCTACCAAGTATATATTATCAAAACACTTGTTCATTCTTCATTCTTTTTTTTTTTTTAATTAAGTTTATTGGGGACAATTGTTAGTAAAGTTGCATAGATTCAGGTGTACAATTCTGTAACACATCATCTATATCTAATTTATGTGTTCACCACACAGAGTCAGTTCTTCTTCTATCACTATATATTTGACCCCATTTATCCTCTCCTAGAACCTCTCTCCCCCTTACCCTCTCGTAACCACGAAACTGTAGTCTGTGTCTATGAGTTTTTATTTCTTCATATGTTTGTCTTGTTCTTTTGTTGTTTTCAGTTTTATATACCACATATCAGTGAAATCATATGGCTCTCGACTTTTTCTGTCTGACTTTTTTCACTTAGCACAATAATCTCAAGACCCATCCATGTTGTCGCAAATGGCACCTCACAGCAGTTAGGATGGCTATCATCAACAAGACAAATAATAACAAGTGTTGGAGAGGCTGTGGAGAACAAGGAACCCTCATACAGTTGTTCTTTCTTGCCCATTTCTTATAGCAAACACTTTAAAAAAGTTAAAGGATATTTATTTTTCTAATGCTAATCGTCCACCCTGTGGTAGGCAGTATTCTACATGTCTAAGATTCTAAGATAACCCAAGAGTCCCCATCCTAATCTCTCGTTTAGGTTATATGATCTGACTCCCTTGACCTTTACTGGTTATATGGGTGGGACAAACCTAATCATGTGAGTTCTTTAAAGTAGAAAGTTTTCTCCAATTGGTCGCAGAGAGATAAATTTAAGATAATTGGAGTGTGAGAGGGCTTTGCATGTTCTTTACTACTGAGTTTGAGCAGCACAGTGGAGAGGATATGAGGGCTGCCTTTCAAAGCCAAAAGCAACCAACAGGTAGAAGCAAGTAGGATCTCAGTCCCACAGCTACAAGAAATACCCAATGCCTCATTAATGTTGTCTTTCCCTCCACCTTTTCTAATCTTTGAGACTAAAAGAAGAAAAAAGGAAGGATGAGGGCCATATTCCCTTTTTGATATAGTAGGCGCCAATCATCAAAGTGTCCCGTGTTTCAATTAGTCTAGCCTAGTATTAATATTTAAGCAAAAAATAAAGAAAAAAAAGCACCTCAGAATATTTAGATGAAATGAAAAGTAGAAAATAACTGGCCTGGGTATAAAAATCTATACTAGTAGGATGACATATCACTGAAGTTCAGTAATACATCTACCTGTTTACTTGCTATGTATTTGAATGCAGCCATGATATGTGTCCTCATAGATTATTAATTGCATGAGTCCATGAATGGTGCTCCCTGGATTTATGCAACACACAACTTGTATACTGTTCATAAATACAGAGGACATATCTGATTTCAATTTCATTAAAAAATGTCAATCTACTCTTTTTGCATTTCCTTTTAGAATATGAGAATGAGCTGGATCCCTCTGTTGATAATAAAAATTGAAATACTCATCATTATGAATATTTTAAATACTTGGATTAAAACTATTTTTGAAAAAAGATGTCAAAGAAAGCCAAATGACCTTCTGAGTATGTGGTCAGTCTGAAACTTACATAAATTAGGATAGAAAAAACCTTATTTCTGTACCTGCAGATATCCCAGTCTTAACCACTTTTCCTTCTACATTGCCTGTCTCTTCAGTATAAAATATCCTAGTTTAAATTGTTTCTTGAAAATTGTTCCTCATTACGAATCTGAAAAACTTATTTATCTAAAGGTTTAAAAAAATGTTATAATTTAATGTGCTTCTTACTGAGGGGCACAATATTAGTACTAGAAAAAGAGAGGACATATTTATATAAAAAGGTGTTCAGATTATACCTAAAATCACTGAAGAATCCTAGAATAAAAAACAAGTATTTAGTTGAAGCGAATAATATTAGATAAATACTGTAATTAGATTTAAAAACACAGCATCAAGAGATTCATAATGTAGAAGTTAGATTATGAACCTCTTGGAAAGTAATACTACCTAATTTAGAGCATATGATATAATAATACTTTATGTGCATCATTTCTTCATAATATCGTGTCTATCCAATCATTATAGCATCAAAATGTGATTAAATTTATTTAAGGGAAATATATTTCAGTCAAAATTTAATTTATAGTTTATATTTCTGGAGAAACTGGTTTTAATATCCATATTCTAATTAAATATGCTGTTTTAACAAAATAAAAGTGAACATGAAGATCTAGTTCTCTAAACATCAATTTATTAGTTGATTTCACCAGGTTTATTATCAAATTATAGCTGTGAAGAGTATATGGGTTTTAGTACTGGCTGTGCCACATTCTAGTTATGTGACCCTGAGCAAGTGACTGAAATTGTCAAGAGGTTTCTAAATGTCTAACGTTCAGTTCTTCAAGAGATATGTTTTTATTAAAGTTATTTATAATTATCAAGATGAGCTATACCAAGAAATAGACACAATGGGCTGAATGTGTCAGCTATACCTTTTTAAAAGACATCCTTATATTTTCTTGAATAATTATATGATTTACTGAGTGTTAATGAAAGAAAATGATGTTCTTCTCTATGTGATGTGTGCTAAATTGATTAAATGTCTAAGAATAAGAAAACCAGAATTAGAAGTTATATTTCCCTCCAGACTACTATGAGCTTTGAAGGAAACAATTCATCACAGAGATAAAGAAATGTTCTCTGAAGATTTAATTTAGGGAAGATATGTACTGTATCATATTGTGATCACCCGAGGGAGCTGATAGGAAGATTAGAACTTGCAGATGTAAATAGTACACAAAGTTTTTCTTGGTTTTTCTTTTCACTTTCCAGTAATTTTATATAGATGTATTAAGTAGTAAATGAATGTGTAGCTGTCAAGTCATGTATCTAGTTTGGAACACTGGAGGGGAGGGTAACATTGCCATATTTTGAAAATATGACTATTCTTTGTATACATAGTTGAAACTATTTTGCTTTTTTCATGATATGAATTCTAAAATATAGATAAAGATATTTGAATGAAAGGTCAAGTTTATGTAAATGATGATGCATCATGGCTCATTCTCATATAGATATTCAGGATCCAAAATTGTATATACAACCTTTTCAGTGTCGCATTCATGTCTACAAATCCTGGGAGAAACAATCATCCCTGAACAGTTAAATGGAATGAACACTATTCTGTGAGTCAAGGGCATGTGAGTTTTAGTACAGCCTATGCCACATTCTAGCTTTGTAACCTTGAGGAAATAATTGAGCCTGAGATACAACATTCTAATTTAAAATTTTAAAATAGAGTATACAAACACACGCAAAAACTCAGGACAAGCTGCTTTTTACACTTATTCATTTTCCATAGTGGGATATTAGGCCCAAAAAACAGAGTTTTTATAAACATCTTTATTGAGGTATAATTTACATCAATAACTGTACATATTTCAAGTGTACAAGTTAACGGTTTTGACATACATGCATATACATATACCCAAGAAATCATCACTACAATCATGGTCATAAACATACCCATATCATGAGGTGGAAGGTGAGGGGATTAGAAAGCATAATCAGTAAACACCGGGTTTCCGTGGGCATACAAAAGACAGTTTGAGGAATATAACCAATAATGGTGTAAAGATTTTGTAGGGTATCTGATGGACACTTGTCTTATTAGGGAGACGACTTAATGGACTGTATAGATGCCTGACCACTGCAGTGCACACATGAAGCTGAATAATAATGAATGTCAACTACAATTTTATATATATATATATATATATATATATATATATATATACACACACACACACACACACACACACATATGGTCACACAATTTGGAATACAACATAGGGAATAGAGTCAATGGAATTGTAACAGCTGTATATGATGTCAGAGGGGTAGTAGATTGGGGGAAGGGAGTTATCACTTTTTGAAGGGTATAAATGTCTAACTATTACATTGTTTTGTACACCTGAAACTAATTTAAAAAAAATATGCATATCTGCCACTCCCAAAATTTCCTTGTGCTTTTTTGTAATCTCTCTCTTTTATTCCTAAATAACAACTCCACTCCTAAGCACTTCCTGATCTGCACTGACACTATAGATTAGTTTGTATTTTTGAGAATTTTATGTAAGTGGAATCATAGAGTATGTGTGCTTTTTGTCTGACTTCTTCATTCAACATAATTATTTTGAGATTCAGCCATGATGTTTCATGTATTTATTTCTGAACAGTACTCCATTGTACGAGTATGGCTATAATACAACTTATTTATCCACTTATCTGTAATGGACATTCATTTTGTTTCCGATGACTTGTTATAACAAATAAAGATCCTATAATCTTAGCCATTTCAGTGAGGGTGTAATAGTATCTCATTGTGGTTTTAATTTCATTTCCCTAATGATTAATGATGTTGAGCATCTTTTCATGGGGCTATTTCCTATCTATGTATCATCTTGAGAGGGGCTGCTTTTTGTTATCCTTGTACACTCTGAAGACCTATCATAGTGGCTTGAATATAATAAGCACAAACAAAATATTTGTGAAGATGAATTATGCTAGTTTTTTAAAATGATGTGTTTTTCATATATTGTCTTTGCGTTTTAAAATAGACATTTCATTTCAGATTTACAGAAAAATGAGGAGATGCTATAGAAACTACCAATATACCAACACCTACATTTCTGTACTCTTAACATCTAATGTCAGAATGTTACATTTGTCATGATACATGAATAAGTGTTGATACTATATTTTATTCAGATCATCTCAGTTTTTACCAAATGCCATTTTTCCATTTCAGGATTCACAAGATACCAAATTACATTTAATTATCATGTTGTAATAGACCCCTCTTTACTGTGTTGGTATCTCACACTTTCCTTGTTTTTGATGACCTTTGCAGTTTTGAGGGGCACTTGACTACAGAGGTTAAACACCAGGTTCATCACACTACGCTATATCAAGAGTATGCACTATCCATGTGACTTATCACTGTTGTTGTGCTGGGTTTTGGAATACATATTATGTGAATTTATTTTTTCAGAAATAAGTACTTATTTTTTTAATTTACATAATTTAAATTAACAAGCTCACATTTTCTCTAAAGCTTAAATTTAAAAGAAAACTATTAGTCTCATTAAAATTGGTAACTTTTGGGATGAAAAATAATATAGCTATCTTACAACAGAGTAAAATACTTGAGTGGCTAGAATATCAATGTACAAACATAGAGTATAATTTTTATATCTTAAATAAGTAACTCAATCTATCAATTATAAGAAGGATATGCTAAATTCCATTACTTTAATGAAAATTTGCAATCAGCCCCAAGCGTCCTGTGGGGGACAGATTGTTATAGGTTGCAATGGGAGACACAATGGTGTAGTGTAATGTTACATGGTGCAACAGAAAAGGCACATCTGGAAAACAATTGTCCTAAATGTGAGTTCTATAAAAACCACCACTGAGTTAGTTGATCATTAGAAAGATGCAACTCTTGAGACCCATTTATACATAAAAATGTGCAGTAATGGCTATGGTGAGATGACTATGAAGTTTTGTTTTGTTTTGTTTTTCGTATTATATCCTGTAGAATCATACCCAGGAATCACCAAGGTAATCTATTACAACATAATTCAGGGTTGGGAATCAATGTAACAATATTACTTACAATTATAATTACCCACTTCCCCTCCACTTGAGCACTTTTAGAGATGGAAACTCAAATGTTCAATCAATTTCCATATCATCTAAATGCCATTTATATACTGATAACTTCAAATTTATCAACTGCCTAGTCATATGACCAGTTCTACTTTTAACATATATCTCAAATTTAACATGGGTAGATATATAGATTCTGACTTTTTCCCCCCAAAACTACTTTATCTGTATTGTGACCCATGACCCACCTAAGTTAATGGCAAGTCCATCCTTATAGATGCTCACATCAGTTTATTAATTATGGTGTTTTACTAACTCACTAATATCAAATCCATCAGCTGGTCTTGCTTTCTCTACCTTCAAAACAGATCAAGTATATAACATTTTCTCACCGACTCCATCTCACAGAAATATCATTCCAACCTCTTACTACTGGCGCTCCCTGCATCTGCCTTACTCTTTTCAATGTGTTCTCAATTGAATAGATAAATATTTTTAAGAAGGTTAATCATGTCACTTCTTCGCTCAAAACCCTCCATTATTTTTCCCTTCTCCTCATATTAAAGCCAAAATTTGTACAAAGTCTACAGAGTTCTGTAATAATTTGGCCCTCTATTCCTTCCCAGAACACATCCCTTAATATTTGCACCCATGTCCATTAACTTCAACTTTATTTTATTCTTGTTATTTTTCAAAAGCACCAGAAAATACCCAGTTTGGGGGTTTTGAAATATAGCCACAGATACTCTCTAGACTAATTAACTTACATAATTTATTTTCATTGCTTAAGGAAACCGCCAAGGGACCTACCACCCTAGTTTGATGTACAAGCCACAAATCCCCCTCTCCCTACACACTCAACATCTTACTGTGGATTATGGGGAATTTCAGTTAAATAGAATCAACAACCAAAGAGGCAAAATAATAATAATAATAATAATACCAGTGATATATTCAAATATAATTTATTAAAATTACATATTTGCCCTATATACTGTGCTAGACACTTAAAGTATATTAATCAACTCCAGTCCTACCAATTACTTCTGAATGGGCCATATTTGAATATACAGCTCAGAGGTTAAAGGTTATTTGTTATCAGATAATATAAATGCTGAGGCTATATGTATATATTTATTATATATGGAAGGAGAACTGACTCTGGGTGGTAAGCATATATATATATATATATATATATATATATATATATATATATAAATTACCAAAATTAATATATATATATATATAAATATAAATATAAATATATATATATATATATATATATATATATATATATATATTTTTATATAGGTTTTCCATTTATTTAAATCTCTTTGTGTATATTTTTGTAAATATATTTCTTTGTGAAATACCAACCAAATCTTTCTAAACATGTGAGAAAGGGTTATTTGATCATGCTTCTGCATATTTTCCTTTAAATTTGTCAAAAATATATTCAAACAAGTCTAAGTATTAAATAACTTATATTCTTACAATACTTAAGTTATATGAACATTTTATTCCCAAGTATCAATATGAAAAAATCAATTCCCAATATTTCCCCTAATTTGAAAGCAAAATCTGTAAGGTGACTGATTATTTTTTGCTACGTTTAAAATGCTCATTTTTTTCCCCTTCCAAATAGTTTACATAATGCTTCCTTTAAAAAATTCAGTTTATTTCATAACTTCCTTTATGTATGATTTATAATTTCATCAAAATTGTTATCTTATATAGCCTCTATAAATATAAACTTACATATATACACCCACATATTTTTGTGAAATATCATATAGTTTTAAGATTATTTGTTTTACCCCAATCCAGAAGAATTTTGAATCATAAATTTATTGAAAACCATTATCTTACTTTCTCCTACTTTTTTAATTCTATGTTTTGATGATTTTATATCACCTTGATTTTCTTCCATAAAATAAATTCGACTGAATAAAACTTTTTTCAAGGGACAGATATCACAAACTCATCTTATCTAGGCTTAAGGATCAAGAATCTTAATTACTTATGGATATTTGTCAACGTCTGACTAATCAAAAGATTTAGCAAATACACCTAATTTTCTTGATTGAAAGCAATCCGATACTTGAGGCTTGTCAAATGACTTATGGGGAAAAAAAGGATAGTCTAAATGAGACTACATGTTTTCAGTTGGAAATAGTGCAGAGTGTGTGACATCTTCATTAGGACCTTCTTATAAGCCACTTGCAGCAACAACAACAATCAACATGCCCAACAAACCTGAATCGTGAGAAAAATGCTACTGGACAACTTTGCTTCTCTTTTCCTCCTTCTGTCTAAATAACACCACGGAAGTGCCTTACTGTGTAGTTAAATACCTTTATGTACCAAGATGTCATGTTGAGAAACCTCTCCTTTTAAGTAATGTGAGTATTGAAATTGTATCACTTTCCTTTTATCAGAAAAAAAAAAAAAGGATATATTAAACTTCTTTTTGGTGAAATACTTTTGATTTAAGATAAGCATCAACAATACTTTTGTGGCCATGCAATGTTCAAATGAAAATTATGTTTCAGACAATGGTGATATAGCTTTAGAAATTCAAAATTTTCTTTTAAAATTATCAATACTGTTTCAGAAAGGCTGATGTAAAAATTTAGGAATGGTCTAAACATTTTTCAATTCTGCCAACTTCATTTTTATAAATATTTAATGTCATTTTAATTAATTGATAGCTTTGTTTCTTAGCACTGACATGAATATAAAAATGGGACATTTTATGAAATTGGGACATTACAATGTACAGTTTCATTCTGTATTTATTTGTTCTATATATAGTTTTTAAATCCAATTAAATATTTTGAGATAATTTTTCTGACAGAAATTCAGTAGGTATTTATATGTGCTGAGTCTCTTTTTTAAATTAAATTAATAATATACTGTGGGGAAAATCCATTCAATAGAAATACCGAGGCAATTTAGAATAAGAGGATAAATCAAAAAGAAAAATCAGTAATGGCACTGAAACAAAAATGGAATTGAGAACATGATTGCTAGGAATGACCTAATCTTCACCCAGTCTCCTTCGGTTGTTTCTGTTGCATGCCAGAAAGGTCACATTTAAGCTTGAAATAAACAAAGAAAAATGGGATTGCCCAACCGACTAAGTTTTATTTTCCAAGTAAGCATTTCCTCCATAAAATTGTGGCATTTCATTACTATTTCCAATATATTTTATAAAAAATATAATTTTATATGCATATATACATGTATATATTATATCTATACATGTATATGCAATTATTTCTAATATTTATCATATTTTAATATATATATTTTTAAATTTTCATCTGAGTATTTTTATCCTTCTTATTTAATTATGAAAGATAGGCTTCATGCTGCACGTGAATCACATGCACAAGAATGTATATGAATATATAATATACATGAGTGTATATGTATTTAATTATGTGCCTTTGTGTGTATTTAAATTATATCAGATGAGTTTTAAGGATTTAAATTGCAGGCAGATATTTAAATCAATTAAAATGTTAGCAGATTTCTGAAATGTCTGTGAACTCTCCAACACATTAAGAAGGAATTTAATTCAGTTCCTTTATTGTGCTTATTCTTCTTCCATATAAATATACATCCTTTTCATTTATGTCCATGTACATAAAGCTCCCATATTTCCATATCACATTTGAAAAAAAAATTGTCCAAATAATTTCAAATCCAAATATTTGTTGATTTTTACTTAAACTTACATATTCTACTTCTATATTTAGTTTTATATAAAGATCTGAATAATACATGGCAGTGTCAGACATGTAAGCTTGAACAGATGAAAATACAATTATGCTGTGGACTGCTATGAGATATGCTAAATTCCCTATCACTTGAGGTCAGCAATAGAACTGAATATTATATGCAACATTTATGGGTTGGATGTGAAAAAATAGCACATATGGCTTGTAAGGAATTGATGAAGCATTTCTCTCTTCATGTTGCTACTCCACATACACTTCCTCACAGCACGGAGATCTTAGGGTAGTTGTCCTTCTCACATGGTGTCCTGCTTCCCAGAAAGTCAAGTTCCAAATAACTAAGGGGGAGGTTTTTTATACTCAGAAAGATCAAAGCCACTTTCACTGGGCTATATTGTTTATACAGAGGCAGCCAGATTTAAACAGTGAAGGGGCTATACAAGGACTTGATTACCAGGAAGGGTGATGTTGGGTTTGGAGGGTTATCTTTTAGTCTAATTATCATGGTGGCAACCAAATAAAGACAATTTAGAAAAAGCTGATTTTTTAAAAAAAGTTGTTTGATATTAGAAGGGCTACCAGTCCAGCAAGATGTGATTATATTAGATTGAGTTTATCAAAATTCCAGTGGACATCAAAACGTAAAGTCATCCGAAAAGCATATTCAATGATATATTCATTTTGTTGTTTATTCATCCTGCTGAATCCATGGGGTTGCTACTAAAATAAGATATTTCTCAGTAGCCACAATAAATCTGTTTTACGGTTAAAACAGCTAGCTGATGACTTACAGCTCTTGATCTAGTACATGTCAGGGAACCCTAGGACATCAGTCAATCACTTGCCAAGATAATTCAAAATGTTCCAAGCTATGTTTTCTGAGAAATATGACTCTGCCAATAAAAGTTGCTATGGCTTCTTTATGAGATGCAGGAAAATCCTCTTTTTGGACAAGCTTACTTAAATTTTAAGACAAACAGTTGTCCTACTTCCAATATATTTTGTTCTTTTTTCAATTAATTATACAAAGTCATTGTATTCCAAGCATTCTTGAGATCATTCAGTCTAGATTTTAGCATTAATTTTCTCCTTCCATAATGATGGTTATAAATACTGATGATAGGGGAATTTTCTAAATGAAATCATAACTATACTCAAATTATTTCCCCATTGATACTGTTAAAGGAAAAAAAAAGATTCTTATTACAGATGGTAAAGCAGACTTTATTCAGGACCATCATAATAGGTACAGAGAACACTGCAACAATGGGATTTTACAGTGGGGGAGAGAGATTGGGTTCAATTGAACACAGCATGGGCAACTGGGAATTTATAACCTAGGACCAGGGTGAGGGTGGGTATGTGCAATATTACTCAGAGGAAATATAGGAAATAAAGGACATTGTAGCTACACTGACTGAGAATGGTTTTTGCTGAAGATAGGCTACGGTGAGTAGACATCACCTGGATGATGGATGAGGATGAGAAACCTGATCAGATGCTGAGGGGGATCATATATGAGAGGTACAGGTTCAGGTTAAATTGATTTAGTAGGGTTCTTGCTAAAACTAGCTTTTACAGCAAAGTGCATAAATGGGCCTAAAAGAAGGTTTAAGAGCATGACTAAAGCTCAGTCAAGCAAAGAATATTTGCTGGTAGTAACTGAGAATCACATTTTGTCCAATTCATGAGTTAGCTGATCTTTGAAAGAGGATTACAGTTCTAGCTACTGCTGCTCTAATTTAGCCCTAAAGAGTTTACCCACCTAACTACTGGGTATATCTTGCCACCAGAAACCACAATCCAGATTTGGGGCAAGAATATTCAGCGGTACTATTTGACGCATATTTATTCATCTTGTGGATTTCCTAGAGTATTTCACTCTATAACTAATATTCTTCCTGAAACTTTAAAGCTCAATTTGTATGAGATTTCTTTTAAGATAATAAGGTTTTATATTATATGTACACTAGACTTTATGATTGTATCTAGTATATTTACCTCCCCATAGCAGAGATGTCATATTCAGCAATTTTTACTAAAATTATTACTCTACCAAATTTTTAAGTGTCAGATTTCATCCAGATTTATAACACATATATGTTTCACAAATTCCAAGTATAGATTATCCAACTGATGGCTTTGCTTAGAAAAAGACAGATTTTAGACACATATGCCAAAAAATAAAAGGAATTTTATTAGAATATTTTCTATTTTTATTGACTTTTCTTGGAATTTGCATTTACACAAATTAGTTAAATGTCAAAGTTTAACATATCAAAGGGTAGACACAATGATCTGTGGTCATTTACTATCTGTCTTAGAACTCACAGGCAAAGCAAAGCTGGAGGGATAATCTTCTTACAAATGCATGAAATGTCTTCTTGTGGTCAAATTAACATTTTCTTAAGGTACACATTATTTTTCACGTTTGCTAAATATCTAATATTGTAGTTAGATGAGTGGCATAGAAACAACCATCATTAAAATACTAGATGACTGTGTATTTGAGATGAGAACAGGCTAATGTTGCTGCTAAACAATCACTGTCAATAAAGTATCTAAAATTTACTCTTCTAGAAGTAAAACTATTGTTTTAGATAGACATGTGGCAACTTTAAAATAATTTTGAATGATAACAATATAATATAAAATGTCCTGTGAATTTTAAAGAGGTAATATCATATAATTAATTCACCGATTTCAAGTGTGTAAGTGAATTTTTATTTTTTTATTTTTTTAGTAATTTTCTAAGTTGTGCAAGTCTCATGATAAGTCAGTTTTAGAACATTTCTATCACCCTAATAAGTTCCCTCATGTTCATTTACTGGTGATCCCTGTGCCAACCAACAATCTACTTTTTGTCTATAAATTTTGGTTTTCATGATATTTCTTATAAAAGGAACCATGTATTTTATGCTTCACTTTCTTTTAGCATACTATTTTTGAAGTTCATTCATGGCTATTATAAATAACACTGTAAATCACATTGATGTACTATCTTCATGTGAATGTATATTTCAATTTCTTGAGTATATATCTGTGAGTGGAATTGCTGCATCATATGGTAAACTTATGTGTAACCTTTTAAGAATAGGGTTTCCTATATGATTTCACCATTTTACTTTCTCACCAGAAAAGAATGAGAGTTTCTTTTTTTCCCTATCCTAGTCAACATTTGCTACCGACTATCATTTTTTTTTCAGTCATTTTAGTGGGTGTGAAATGGTATATCATTGTAGTTTTACTTTGCACTTGCAGAAAGAGTAACATTGTTGTCAGTCTTTTCATGTGATTATTAACTGTCAGTATATGATGCATAAACATTTTGAGGATATTTTATTTTGGGGGCTCACTACATCATTTTATTGATTGCCTTATTGAGGCAATTTTGAGCACACTATATTTGAATCCTCATAACATAATTTTTGGGGGAATGGGTAAAAGTTTGAAAGTAAACTTGCAGAGCTTTACTTGACATTCCTTCTATGATATGAATTTCATGCATAACAATTCTCTACAGAACACACTAGCTTATTCAGTGTATAGTGCCTTAGTTCAACTGAGACCTAAATAGAATAGACTTATGCTCAGGAAGATTTGCTAGTCAGGCTCCTCAGAAACAAAAATAACGTTAACCTTCTTCTTAGCTGGATAATTAAACCATCTGATTATTATTCAACCAGCAACATAAAATAATTGCTTTCAAGGCATTGACTCCCATAATCAGTCTTGAAGTAATAATTATTCACTGTTTGTCAAAATATTACCTGAAACTTTCACCCCGAGGAATATGGTGGTAGGGATCCCTTGAAAATCTTCCTGTTGAGTCACATACATGATGAATAAATTACAATGAGCATAGTTTTATACTCATAGCAGATCTTATAAGAGTATGATTAAAACTCCAAATGCTCCTCTAGCCTTGAATAAAAGCTCATGATAGGAAGGTGATACAGGAACAGATTATTAAGCAAACGTGCAAAATAGTACAATGTAGCACTTTGGACACAAAGTCAAAATAGCTTGGCTTTGGGCCCGTGTCAGTGGGGTGACAACAAACTTGAGCCCACAGAATGCCTGCATTCTCAGTGAGTGAAAAGGTAGATTAAAACAAAATTCAATTTGCCAAGGAAAGGAGCCTATGAAGAAAGTATTTGTTTCTACCATGACCGCAACAAAGAATTATTAACAATAATGAGCTAATAAGAATACCAGTAACAAAAAAAGCCCACCTTTAAGTGATCTTGAAGTTTGAATTTCTATTACTTTTATGGTCAGGAAAACTGACGTGGGAAATTATTTCAAAGTGGTCATAGTTTGATAGTGTCCCTGTCACCGAGAAGAAACAAATACAGCATTTATCTAGGGCAAGCATGTTCTTAAGGATTTCCACAGCTAATATTCAGCCAACTGTTACCTACACATTAAAAACAAAAAAAAAGTCACAAGTTACATGAGCAACAGACAACAGAAATTTAAAGAATAAAAAAGGAAGGAAGGAAGGAAGGAAGGAAGGAAGGAAGGAAGGAAGGAAGGAAGGAAGGAAGGAAGGAAGAAAGAGGAACTGCTTTAGCCTCTATGGCTTTGGTTTATTGGAATTATGAAATACAGAATATAAAATAAATGTTTAATGTATTTCAAGCAATTTAACAAAATGGAATGTTATCAATAGAAGAGAAATGATGAAAAATAGCTAAAATAAAAATCCATTTAAAAAAGAACCAAACAGAACTTCTATCTATATTCCAAAGCTGAGTAAGCCTCTTTCCCTCCATTTTGCTCCAAAATGCTAGGCTGCTTTGGAGTCCATTTTTTCTTACCATTCTATTGTGGCTTTAGTTTCTTGTCTCCCTGTTTTATTTGCAACCATGGAGAGCTCTTAGAGATTTCCTAAGTCTCTTGAAAGTTTGTCAGTATATGTATATATAACTATATTTACTGTGATTTATAAAGCATCTAGGTGATACAGCAAAGGCTCTTTAAGAATATCTCATCCACTATATTTCTAGAAGTAGAAGCCTCAAGTAATATTTTGACAGACACTGAGTAATTTTATAATATCTTCTAAGAAATGACGTTCTTTTCGTTTTCCTTTGACGTTTGTAAAAATAAAATTTATTTTATTTTTCATACAGTGAAATTGCTCAAATTTTGTATTGAGCATAATATTCTGTTACCATATACTTGTGGATTTTATTGGTATAAAAATTCTACACAAATTTTGCTATGTCACTTGTGAAAAATAGAGTTTTATTCCTTTCTTTCTATCCTTATGTCTTTCTTTTTTCTCTCTTATTTCACTGTTTTTGTTTTTTTCTTATTTCAATATAACCACTTTAAAGATCTGTGTCTGTATGGTATGATCTATGGGTTGGATTTATCCATATCCTACAACAGTGCAATTCAGTTTCTAGTACAGACTGAAAGGAATGAATAATGTCTACCAAAGACATTCACTAACTAGAGCAGTGCATGATTTATCTGAAAATCAGTGCCAGTGGTTCTGGTAGCAGTCTAAGAAGAGGTAGAAAGAGAAACATATAGAGCATGTTAATATTGTTGCAACATTCAATTGAAAGCACAAAATGCTTAGTAATCTAATGAAAATTCAGAATAACATACTCTAATGTATTAAGTTCGAGAGTCTTCTAATCTACTGGTAGATATGATTGCTCATTATCTAAAAAAATTGCTTTCAATATATAATTGTGAGAAGTGCATTTTATTAATATACATTGTACCTCGATAAACATTTTTTGAGTTATCATAATCTACAGCATCAAACAATGTAACCAGGATATATCCAGGAGAAGGTGGAGAATATGTAGGTGAAAAAATATATATACATTTAGTGAAATGCATTATAAAAGACCTAAATAAATGGATCATTTCTACTCATATGCCATTGACTAAAACTCAGCAGCATGATACATGTGTTTGCACGGCAGGCTGAGAAATGAAACTTTGCATATCCCAGGAGAAAAACAAAACAAAACAAATTTGGTAAACATCTAGTAGGTGCTCTCAGGATAAATAAATAACTGAAATAATCAATAGAAAAGAAAAATAATTACCCATAGAAATAATAGCTGAGAAATCCATAAAAAACATTTCAAAGAAATGTAACAGAACTGTGAATAAACTCATGGTAAGTTCAATGTCATCAATAATTAAGGATACACATAACTAAACCAAAAGTAAGAAATCTTTTATACATTGCGGTCACAAATTAAAAAGAATACTACTACCAACTGAGGATATGCTGCTGGTTAGACTATAAATTATGTTGTAAATTGGTTCAGACAGAGAAAAATCTACAAATGTCTGATAGAAAATTACAGATAAGTTGAAGGGTATGCAACCATATTCAGGGCCTGTAATGCCATTTGGCATTACATTTTTTTCCTCTCTTTTACACCCTTTTAAATATTTTTTATAGAAATTCTTAATGCTCTATTGACACATAAATCTTACAGATGAGATGATACAATTTTTCTATTGCTGTACTTTATTCTTTGCTCTTTCACAATTTATTTTTTTGTTGTGAATATATATACATATATAGTTTGTTTCTGCGTATGTGTTCTTCTACGTTCTAGAAAATACAAGAATATTTAAATATATTTCATATATGCAGCCATACTAAAAATATGACCATGATACAACATTATAATTTTTTCATAATTTTAAGCATTTTGTTCTTACATTTCAAAGAGTGGTTTAATAAAAATTATTAATGGATTTAATACTATTAAAATGGTTAACATATTTTCAACATGTAAAACTTAAATAAAACTGTTCATGCCTAAGAAGTTGCTGCTAAAAGTACCTCCTTATTTACTTCATTCTTAGGCAGTTTCAGTGATTGAGTGAGTGTGGAACAGGGGCATAGACAGGAAGGAAGAGAGCAGGAGTCAGGAAAACAATCAGCAGAATCTGATACAGTGTAATTTAACTTGCTGAGTGGATTATGTCAGACAGACAAAGACAGATGCAATGTGATTTCACTTATATGTGGCATCTAAAGGATGAGTAAGTACAAATTGGTTGGTGCAAAAGTAATTGCAATTTTTGCAATTAGTTTTAACCTTTTAAACCGCAATAACTTTTGCACCAACCTAATACAAAGTAGTCATGGAGATGTAGGGTATAGAATAAGGAATAGAGTCATTAATATTTTACTACCTATGTGTGGTATCAGATGGTTGCTAGATTTATCAGGGTGATAGATGGGAGATGGGTTGCCAACAGGGTAAAGAATGTAAAGGGATTGAGAAGTACAAATTGGTAGTTACAAAATAATGGGGATGTAAAGTAAAGCATAGGGAATATAGTCAATAATGTTGTGATAACTGTGTATAGTGCCAGGTGGGTACTAGATTAATCAGAGGGATCACTTTTTAAATTATATAAATGTCTAACCACTATGCTGCACACCTGAAATTAATATAAAATATTGAATGCCAACTGTAATTGAAAAATTAAGAAAGCGGGGGGAAGTGAAGCACTTCCAAATGTACAGGTATAAAACAAATCATGGGGATGTTATGTACAGCATAGGGAATATAGTCAATAATATTGTGATAGCATAATACGGTGTCAGATGGTAGCTGGACTTATCATTTCTTCAGGTATATAAATGTTGAATAACTATGGTGTATACCTGTTATCAATATAATATTGTATGTTAACTATTTTAAAAAAACTTAATAAAACCATAATGACTGTTTCTTTTTTTAATGATTAAAAAAGGTTTTTTATTCATAGTATATATATTTTTTTAAATTTATTTTTTAAATTTATTGGGGTGACAATTGTTAGTAAAATTACATAGATTTCAGGTGCACAATTCTGTATTACATCATCTATATATCCCATTGTGTGTTCACCACCCAGAGTCAGTTCTCCTTCCATCACCATATATTTGATCCCCCTTACCCTCATCTCCCACCCCCCACCCCCTTACCCTCTGGTAACCACTAAACTATTGTCTCTGTCTATGAGTTTCTGTTTCTCATTTGTTTGTCTTGTTCTTTTATTGTTTTTGGTTTATAAAAAAAGTAACTCACTGCTGAAAATTATATTTGAAAATAAAGCAGCTGTCAGTCTTTAATGATCAGTATTATAATAATTTTGAATGAGATGTATAATAATAGTGCCTTGCATTGTTAATTCCATTCTTGAGATTAGATAGAGCCTGTCTCATGAATCTTTCTATATCCAACAATACTTTGCACAGGCATGTGTGTGATCTAATAAAATATGTGTATTTAGTGTATGATATATATATTACATTCCATTGGGAATTAAACTTTGGAATTAAGTTTCCTAAATTAATCCCAATAAGCATGCTGGCTAGACATTTAGGCAGATCACATAGCTACCTGTTTTCTATGAACTGATATGACATCTCTTCCCAGATCTTTTGCTTTTCCTGACCATAAAATTATTATTATTAAAGTCATATTATAAAAACAACAGAGAAAGCTAATAAATCACATCTTTTGTGAAATTAATTATTTTGAACATAGCACGATGAGAACCCAAAATAGAAAAAACATTAGCTGAGTATGACAGAAGAGTAAACCTGATGTTTGAAATTAGTGAGCAAGATTGAGCAATGAAAATGTTTGTTAAACAAAGTTCTACTTCACAGTATGTCTATGACTAGTCTTGGGTGAGGCAGATTAATGCACAGCACTGTACCAGCGCCCTGCTGAAGGATAGATCCATTTCTGTATTTTTCTCTAGTTGTATATACTTACAGGATTTTTTTTTTCTCCTTTTTAAGATGGAAAGTTTCATGAGATCATACACTTCATGTCATTTTATTTTATCTCCTTGGCCTGGAGCATAAACAAGAAGCCTTGGTGTTAGGCATTGCCAGTCCTGGGAGTACTGCAAGGGTCTAGGAAAAGCTCTGCATTTAGTTCTGTGCTCCTTCTACATTCTGGCCCCACTGTACTATAATTGTATAACATTGTCAATACCAAATTGTCTGAGGGGACTCTCCAGAATCCGCATGGTCAAGGCATGGTATTAGAGGGATCCAGAAATTTACACAGGCCCCGGTGATGAGAGCATACTAGCTCCTGAAAAGTTGGTCAACCAACAGAGGTCAGGGAATGGAACATAAATTCAACTAATTCAAGAAATTTTAGAAGAAAAGAAAATACTGGGATCCACAGACTCAGCCAACACAGTAGATTCACTGGGTCATTTGGACCAGCTGGACTGGTGTGCTAATTCCCAGGTCAGACCAGGTTACCTAGCTGCTGATCTCAAGGATAGCAAAAGAACCTGCACATGTGTATCTAAAGAAAGCCTCACCCCTTTCTGTCAGGTACCATTAGACAATCTTCAGACACGCACCAGGTATGTCATCTCGGTCAGGACGGAAAGAGAAGAAACCTGAAAAATTGAGCATGGATCCAAGAAAAATTGGGTCATTCAAAACTGAGTTACCAATTTAAAAAAAATATTAAAATCGTGTTAATTCACACTGTTATGCCTCCCTGAACCTGATAATTTTGATTAGTGACAGAATTTGAAAAAGAACTTTTGTCATTTCTATATTTGATTTGTGCCATGCCTAAACCTGTTTGCTGTCCTATTATACTAGCAAAGATAATTTAATATAACTATTGCACAAAAGAAAATTGTTTTTTAATGATTAAGAAAAGTTAGTAAAAAGCCCTTGAATGGGAAATATAAATTATTTTTCATATTCACAGTTAAATCTGTGAAAAATGACAGCAGCCATCATCTAAATTCTAGATATTTTTGTGAAAATATAAAATCCACATTCACTGTCTAGAAAATAGAAATAAAGAATGAGGGTAGTACCTATAAGTGCATTTTATAGCTATTTATAATGACATGTTGATGAATTGTCTATACTTTCAGAATCATTAACCAGGGATTATGTTTACAATGTATTAATGGGATAATATAGCATTTAATATCTACTATCACCTTCAAATATATATGCTATGAACATCTTCCGTTATCTAAATTGTCTTGATTAATGTTCTTTTTTCCCTCTTGTGTCATAGAAAGTTAGCATATGTGTATAACATATCCTATTTCACAAAGCAAACCAAAGCCACAGGGAATCTTCCTCAAAGACATGTACTTTTTCTACTTTATTAACTCCCATTCACTTCTTAATTCATTGTACCTGACCTTTTACATTTCTTACTCCAGTGAAAGTACTTAGGAAATTGTCAAAACCACAAGGTCTTCCTTATTTCTATGTGGTTTTTTATTGTATTGGTCAATCTCTTTCATCCCATTGCTTGTGAGACAACACACTGCCTTTTCAGCTTCACACTCTAAAATACACATTTTTGCTTTTTTTCTGTTATAATTCTCTTTCTTCTCATTAGTTCATATTTGTTAATGTGCTTCCATGATTTTGCCTCTGTTTGTGATGAATTTCTAATCAACTTACCAAATCAAACCTCTTCCTGTTCTCCAGAATGATACATGCAATTGATTGTTGGACATTTTCACTTTGTGTTTTGTACAAGCACTAATGATACTGTATATTATATAATATATGATGGCTCCTAAAATACACAACTCTATAGTATATTTCCCCTTCTCTATCCTCACTATTCTCATATTAATTTGGTATTTGATATTACTAATTATAATAACTCATAATGATGATAATGACAATGGTTATAACCACTCACAATTGTGAATCAAAAATTCCCCATTTCTCCTTTTATATCTCCTTTAATTGAAATAGGATGTAAAATATTCAACTCTATAGTATATCTTCCTTTCTCTATCCTCACTATTCTCGTATTAACACAGTACTTGATATTACTAATTATAATAACTCATAATGATAATAATGACAAGGGTTATAACCATTCACAATTGTGAATCAACATTTCCCCTTTCATATTTTCTTCTATTGAAAATCGTGTTTCTTTCATTGGAATTCACTTTGCATCCTTCCCCCTTCTCTAATAAGACAATTCCTACTTAACATTCAAATTCAAGTTAAATATTATTTTTTCGCACAGTAACATTAGGAAAAATTAACATATTTCACATCATTTTGTTTGTTCAACAGTGTAAATTTATTGGGCTATAACACTGTGCCTGGGACCATAAGAGGACATTGAAGAGGGCATTGTAAAAAAATCCCTTCCTCCAAGAGTTTACAATCTAACATATTCCTGCTACTTTGTAATGTTTAAGCTATACTAGATATTGAGATACATTGTTTAAATATATCATTTAACCTTCCAGAGAAACCAATGAAAGAAGTACAATCATTAATGATTATTATCCCTTTTTTGGAGATTAAAAATCTGAGGCATACAGCCAGTATCAAACTCTGAACTCTAAATTCCTCACTTTTAATCCACACATTATAACTATTCAGTTAAAAAAACATTGTAAATATGATTAATTACCACAAATAAATAAAATCTCATGAAGAGGTGCTTCAAGGTGGCATTTACAAAAAGCTGGGTAAAAAATTTTGCCCATTGATTTTTATTTATTTATTTTTAAATTGGTATGTCAGAGAGCATGACAAAATCCCTGAGATTCACATTATTTAATTAAGTAAGTCTTATGGAGTATTAAACCTCTGGACATTTTTTATTCAAAGAAGCCCACAGCCTAGCAAGGGAGAAATACACATGGAAAAAGAAGGAAACAGATAAAAAAATTGCAATGTAATTTTGACCATAATCCTCCTCCTAGTAATATATGGTGGGAACAAAGAAGAAGGTGAAATGAAATCTCTCTAGTAAGTCAGGCAACATTCTCCAGAATGAGTGTCTTTAGATACTGGTCTGATAGGTAAATGAGGATTGTGCAAAGGAGTTAAAAAAATATTTCACACTGAGGAAAACATGAAAATGTGAAAACTAAAACTGTATGTTTAGAAATATCAAGGAAACACGAACATATTAATGATAGACTGGGGATGACAGTGGTATGTTATGAAGCAAAAATTGGGGTTTAGCTCAGCAGTGAATGTCCTTGTGTGCTAGAATAAGAAATTTAAATTTCATTCTGCATGAACTGGGTGGTTTCTTGACATCGTGTCAGAAAACGGTACGCTTTTCAAATGTACTTAAATATATCCCTGACTAACCTGCAGCTCCCAAAGAGAGAAATCATGCACCGACTGTAGATTTTACCAGAAAAATTGATATATACTTGGATATTGTCAGTACTTTGAGCCGCAAATATAATTCATTAAATTCTGCCTCAAGGGTTTAAATTGTGTCTAAAGATGTTAAAGAAACTCAGTATGCTAAAGCAAATTAATTCAGTTCACAATTTTAAAATGTCCAAATACTATTAAAGTCAATGAGAAAAATACAATTGTACAAGCAGAAATTATACTAAATTAACAATAATGATGATGATAATAAGGGCACACGTTTATATGTACAGGTAATTCTACCACCTTCTTCCTCTGTGAATTTGAGCCAATTCCCTTAACCTCTGGAAGCCATCTATAACATGGGTGACACATTTTTTTTGTACTTACCATAAAATGTTGCCTTTAACTATTAGATGGAATAAGTATATAAAGGACTGACTACAGTGTTAGGCATAGAGTATTATTTTATTAATTATAGAAAAAGTAAGCATATTTATTACTATAACAACTAGTCGTGTAAATTTACTCTGAGGCTAGATTTCATCAATAGTTTTTAATTGACGCTTATAATTGTTCTTCCCTTGGTGAAAAGAGAATGAGTAAGGTGGGATGAGGTGTCTGGAGCTGGGAAATTAGGGTCTGACTGGAAAAGTGCTATCCTAAAACTAGTGGTAGAAGGGAGGTCTAAGAGACAATATCTGAGTCAGTACACGAGCGTGTCATTTAGAATACTGAAAAGTCTTCATATCCAGTGTGAAAATTTGTTTTGAAAGTTTTTCTTTAAACTTATACATATCCTGCTATTTCAGCTTTATATGATTTATGTTTGCCAATGTAGGTTGTAAACTCTAATTTCACAACCACTGAAAGAATAATGTACCTGAAAAGAAAATTGAATTACTTTCAGTTTATGTACATGCATAAACTCAGAGTATAAGTTTTCTGCATTATAACCTAAAACTATGTTTCCAAGTTCAAACTATAATTAAAACTAAAATTTGCTTGATTGGACAAAATCTAAATGTTTCTTCTTCAGCAACTGTTATATACATAAGGACATTCTGCAATGACATTACAGAAAAGTATGAAGTTCTGTTAACATGAGGTTCCCTCCATTCCTCATGTCTGAAACACTTTACTTTCTCTTAACGATCACTAAGTCAATAGTGTAGGAATCTGTCTTTGGATTCAGTTTTACCTGTTATGTGCTAATCCCAGATATAACCTATTCATGCAAGATGCATTTTTCCCATAAAAGCTTGTTTGGTGCTATGTGGTGGTGAGAGATTTTGTGTTATTGAGTAAATCATGTATTTCTGAAAATGAGTTTATTAGCTAACGCTATGTCTTAGAAAGAATACAGAATGTTTCCAGTGATGCACAGCTACCTTAAAAGTGTTGTTGGAATAGACTTAGTCCTGTAACCTCAGGCATACTAGATGGGTGAAGTGTTTGCGTGGAACTCTCAGTCCCCCCAAGGCCTTTGCTGTGCTACTACCAGTTATGCCACACTCATCTGCTTGCAAGAGTGTCACAAGCATGGTTAGTACCACATTTCCTGAGGTGACTCATGTTATACCTGCTACAGGGGTCCAAGTACCCCATTTTTGGAGCTGGCTAATGCCATGCACTCTACCTTAGATACCTGAGTGTGGAGAGTGTTGTCTCTGTCATCGTCCAAATCTATGATTTGCAATGTTTCATCTGCTTGCACGCAATCTGCTTGCACTCATATACATAGCCCACTACCATCAGCAACATTTCTCATACACTTTTATTCAAAATGAGAGATGGCATAACTGTTCCTCAGAAAAGAAGAAAGAAAGGAGAAGGATGAATATGTGTAATTTGAAAAAGACCCTCTGGAGATTCTCATACACTTAATGGCCAGTCAGCTCCTCATGTAAATGGTAGCTACTATTTTTAGCATAACAACAAGCGATCTTTAAAACTTCAAAATATACTCCAAATAGAAACTTTCCAAATGAAAAGAAAATAAATGGCATGAAATGTTTAGAATAGTAAGCATAATGATATTAAGAAAACTGTGAAATACACATACTTAAAAAACAGAATACTGGGAACATAACATACTTGGACTTTTCTCCCCCTTTCTTTCACTTTTAAATTATTGAGATTACTCTTTCCAAAACCATACACTCCCACAAAGGAAGATGAATGGAGCTTGGCAGAAGCTTAGGAAATCATTTCGGGGCATCCTGCCTCTGGGTAACACATGTCTAAACCATCTAGGATGGCTCACTGTGCTTCTCTACGGTACCTCGGTGCACAGACAGCAGAACTTACACTGGGAGTTTCTTACCCTGACTTGTCCAAAGTTTCTCAGTCAAGCAACGAAAATATGTTAGGAATTAACAGAATTTTAACCCATTCTTTTTCTTTTAAAAATTTGAAACCTGCATACACACACACACATGCGCACATACACGTTCTTTAGTGTAAATTATTAGAAAATATTGATCATTCCCAAAAGGGAATTAATAATTCAGGCCACAACAATACTTTTAGATAATTGAATGGTAGAATTTGGGATTTTTATTTACAAATTGAATGTCTCAATGCCATAACATCTCCTTTTAAACTTCCTGAAATTGGCCTTGTTTGAATTATTTACAGTATTTGAATAGCACAGTCTTTGTATACAGTCTTAATACACATTTGTGGATCTTTATTTAGAATCTTATCGGAAATGGAACATTTCGTTTAACACTGTTAAGAAAAATATAATTTTAATCAGCTGTCTAAGAGAGTTATTTTTTGCATATATATTATTATTTTACAAAGTTCTTTGAGATTAATTGGAATCCTTTGTGTGTTTTTTTATTATCTTATTGAATTAAGACACTAACTTATGTTTCTGAAGGTAGAAATAGGCATTCTCAATAAGGTTATTTCTCTGGCAAAAATGCAGTGTGCAAATAAGAAATTAATTGTTCAGCTGTTACCTTTGCTTTGGCCGACTGGGTACTTTGCTTTTAATCTGTGAAAGGGCCTTGAATTGTCCATCTGGCAGCATATAGGCTATGCTATGATGAGATAATAGTAGCCTGAAATATATCTTTTGTTTTCATTCCGCTGTTGATTTTCCATTTTCAGAGGTCAGCTACAGCTATGACGATCATGTATAGTTGGAACTAAAGGAAACTTTTATAAAAGCAGCTGTTGTTTAGACAAATCGAGCTGAAAGATGATGATAGCATTGAATCCGCCTTGCAAGTAACTACCAAATATTTACTGGTCCCTAAAATGTTACAGTCTTTTCCTATCTAGAGAGAAAGAAACTATAAAATAAAAAGCATCCACATTTGGAAACTAATAAGCCAGTATAAATTATTTTGCGGATAGATTTCCAGGAAAAGATGAAAATGAATTTGATTATAGAATTCATATAAAAATATTTTGAAGATTAATCTGTGTGACAGATATAATAAAGTCTTTTTCTGAATGGCAGTTTAGTTTATGCCCATTATGAATAGCAGGTTTCCATCTTGTCTGGTTATAAAATCATAGAACTAAAAATGTTCAGTTTCTATATGATATGTTTCAGTTAAAAATGTGGTTAAATTTCCTGACAGCACTTGTTAAAATAATATGGTTTCCAGGAAAACTGTTAAATTGCCTTTGAAGATATTTTAAGATTTCTGGTGCATGTGATTTCACACACATGTTCCTGTATTCTAGAAAAAGTTTCCTACCTTTTTTTCCTATCACTGAACATCCGTCCTAAACTTTTAACTCTCTCGATACCATACAGAGGTATGCAACCTCATCATTATTACAATATTTGTATAATGGTACTAAATATTTGGAATAGAAGTTAATACAAATTATCACTATGTGAACTTGTCGTTAGATCTAGTTACTATGTGAACTTGTCTTCAGATCTAGTTATCTAGAAGGATGGACTATTAGATATAAAAGGGACGTGAGAGGTTATCTAAGCTAGTGTTTCCTAATGCGTGCTCCATGAACCACTGACATCAGAATGACCCGGTAAACTCGTTAAGACATGCCTACATAGGCATACTAATAAACATCTCTTGAGGTAGATCTTATGAATCTAGATTTCTAGAATAAGTATTTCAGCTGAATTGCAGTTTTGCTAAGTTTAAGAATCACTTAAGGATCACTGGCACATTGCTGAGAGTCTAGATGCCACACACAGTAGATTCTGAGAAAACAAAGGTGAATAAGCTACCCAATGAAAACATAATCTTCATTGTCTCGTATAAACAATTGCAATGAGATATATGAAAATAAAAATTTGAAGAAATGTTTCTAACACAGTCTGTATTGAGTAGGAAAGCACCAGAAATACACAAAGTAAAGCTTCCTAGAAGTATTAATGCCAGTTCAAAGTGGGAGCATCGTAGGAAAATCATGAAGGGAGGTGAACTGGAGAAAGAAAACTATCAACAAAAGGGCCGACAAGGTGTGTGTGGGAATTTTTAAGACAATATTATATTGTTGAGCCATGAATTTTGAGGGATAAGTGATAAAGATAGAAGGGTAAGCAGAAACAAAATAAAGAGGCAAAAATTCCTGTTATAGTATCTGAACTTATCTAGAAGTAATGGGATTTTAAGCAAGATAGTGATATGGACAGATGTGTATTTGAGACAGATTCTTCTGGAAGTTCTGTAAGAAAAGGATTTGGATGGACAAGTCTTGTTAAAAGGAAAATGGGATCACATTAAATTTTTCATAAGTTAATTTAAACTTACATCAATTTGACTCAGGCAGCACCAAAGAAAAGGTGGTTCAGACGTGCCCTACTGACAGGATCTAAGGGTAGGATTTTATAGAGAAGGCATGGAAGCATAGCAAAGAACATTGTTGATGGACTACAGCTTAAGCAGTTGTCTTATTTGAGAAAAGCTAGTAGCGGTTTGTGACTGGTAGTTTTTAAGCTTCATTGACTCTGGCTTAGATTTTGGTTTGCCTGCATAGGCTACCAAGGCCACCTGAGTCAAATGGCCTCAGTTTAATTCCTTTAAAAAACTATAGATTTGAAAACTCATTAAGTTGTAGTTGTACAGGTTTAAATGAGAAATAGAGGTCACAGTTTGAAAAAATAGAAATTGAAGTGTAAAACTGAATATAAGAAAGCCATAAAACACCAGAACTTTATGATAACCAGAATGTGTAAGATGACATAGAGTGACAAATGGCATAAATGTACAACATTTTTCCCTTCATGTGCTTTCTTTGTTATAGAAATAGATTAACATTTTAATTCCTTTTTGAAATTTTCCTTGTCAGGTTGAAAGGTTATACTTTTAAATGGCCAATATAGCAAAAATGAGCATAGGATGATGGTGATCTTTTTGTATTCTAAATTTGCTTTTCTCAGGATTATTTACATGTAAAAAATAACACCAGGGATTGAAAAGTCAATCAATGAATAAGGAAAGGTTAAAATAGTAACTACTATGAAATATTGCTTTAGTGTCAAAATGACTACTGTCATTTCTCTATCTCATTCCTTAGATGATAAATTAGAAGAAAATACTCAAGCCTCAACATTCATAACACCAACATTATTTTTTGCCCTTTCTCTATTCTGTGGAACAATATAAAGGGGATTTTAAAAGTCTAGGGCAATGGAAATGGAAATTGTATGCAAAATTCTGGTCTTGGCCTTCTCTTTATTTCTTCCAGGATGACCAGCTTTTCAAAGGCCTTCAGAGAGCAGGTTTTAAAATGCCGCTCAAAGTTATGACCCTGGTTATTATCATCCTTGTTAGAGTTAATGATCTATTAATCATTTTGGAAACTGTGTCTTAGAAAAATTGGGTAATGAGAAAATACCTATTTGCAAAGTATCCATTTGAAGAAAAGAAAACAAAACAAAACAAAAATTGTGAAATTCTAAGGGACATTGTTTTATCTGCTTATTTTAAAACATTACAGCTCTGTGAATATGAAACATTCAATTACCAGTGATTACAGCAGATATTTAAAGCAGTCAAGATTCATCTAGCACATATATTTTATAAATAAACACACATTTTAATTTCTATCCTCTCAACCTGTGACCTTACCATGTCTCATTTTTAACTACACCTATACCCCACCAATTTCCAAAGCTATAGTCTGTTAAATAATTGAAAATGAGTCCTGCTTATTGATATATTGAATCACATTAAAAAATGTTGCTACAATACCAACAATATATTAATGTTTGAAGAAAATTAATCTGTAAGTTCCTTTACCTTCAATTTTATATTCTCTAGGAAATAATCCAAGAGTGAAGCTCAACCTATAGTCCATGCACTCAAAACTATAGTTGGGTGAGGCAGTCATGGAGAAGTACTGCTCAGATCACTCTTCAAGAAATATTGTAACTAGCCAATCAGCTGTAAGCAGTGTAGCTGTCATCCTGCATCTGTTAGTGTCATCAGCATCTGTCTCATTTTTGTTCAGAAAGAGCACTCTTTCTGCTCTTTCCATGCAGGACCTAGCCCATGAGTGAACACTATTGACAGATACAGGCAGAGGAAAATGTTCCCACCACGGAAATTGATGGGTAGCACAAACTTAGCAGAATAATAAGGAGATACGAGTGTTGTTAAAATGTATATAATTTACTCCAAAATTCTTCAGAATATTGAGCTCATTCTGCAAAAGCTAAGTAGTATCCCAAATAATGCAAGGAACAATCAATTGCCCTAATTGAGAATAACCACTCCAGGATAGTCAGCTTGCAATATATCATAAGTCCAAGCACGCTAGAAGCAACTTTGGAAGTACTTCATATATCTATACCTCAATCAACACATAAGGTTTTATTTAGCATGTAAAACACACGCAAAAAACATATAGTTTTATTGGTAAAATTGGCAACTTGTTATTTCAGTAGATGAATGGACTCTTCTTTGGTGAAATTAAACATATCATGAAAGCATTCTAGATGAAATAGTTTAGAGCTACTGCCCTTCATTCATGCATATGGCATTAAAGCCCAGAGAGCCCTTCACCCTATTTGTTAAAAGATGGCTCTGAAGTCATGATACTCAAATAGGCCTTTAATGAGCTCTTTGTTTAGTAGTATTTTTGATTACTGAAAATATGGGACATAGGCTCTTGTTTCTGGATCACTGTTGTGTCTATCAAATGTGGGCTTTTTATAAAATGTGATGAGAACCCCTTAAGAACAGAGTTATCCCTTCACAGTGATTATGGAATAGATTACATGACTGCTTTTGTGCTTCCTGAAAAAAAATCTGATTAATAAATGCCTCTATATGTGTGGAAGAATTTGCTTCAATATTTAGGTTGATATAATCTCAAGAAAGAAAAAAGAAAAATTAGCCCTGGTATCAAAGGAATATCCTGAAATGGGCTGAATGTGTGTATCTCCCCAAATTTATATGTTGAAATACTAATCTTTAAAATGACAGTAATAGAAGGTGGGGCATTTGGGACGTGATTAGAACATGAAGGTGGAGCCCATATGAACGTGATTAGTGTCCTTACAAAACGGCACCTCAGAGGATTTTTTCACCCTTTCTGCCATGTGAGGACATAGTGAGAAAATATCAATCTGCTACCCAAAAGAGGGTCCTCACCAGACTCTGACCTTGCTGGTACCCTGATCTCAAATTTCCAGCCTCCAGAACTGTGAGGAATACATTTCTGCTGTTTATATGTCATCCAGTCTATGGTAGTTTGCTACCAAATAGACTATGACAGCATTCAATCCAGAACAAAACCTCACTTTCTTACACCCTCCCCAAAATCACCTTTTATAAACCCTAGTCCTGTAACAAGTCCCTTGTAATACCTTTGACCTTTGTAATACCTTCGTCCTTTGTAATACCTTCCTCCTGAGACATCCTGATTATATGGGGGGGGGGGGAGAGTCCTCCCCCTTCCTGCAACTGGTAATCAGCACAAGCTGTTTGACTCTAAGTGTGTTCTGTGTGGTATTTTCTGGAAGGCATTAATGTCCAGATCAATTATTTATTTATAATTACAATTCTTATACCCACCCTCTTCGTTCTATGGTAGGAACTAGTTAAATATAACACTAAGCTGTTAGCTGATAAAATTTAAAGTGAGGTTATCTAATAAGACTGGGAGGTCACTGAAGTATCATTTTTATATTCAAGGATGTGTAATAGTAATCAGTATTTTTTTTTTTTTTTTTTATGAAGAGGGAGATATAATATTTAGTGAAAAAGAAAGGGGGGAGGAGGAGGATAGTGCAGCCGAAAGATCTGGGTTGCAGGACCATTTTTGCCTCTTACAGACCGTGACACTTTGAATGTATCACTTAATCTCTGTGTAATAAAACAAAACAAAACAAACAAAGCCAAAACTCATTTCATTAACTTCCCAAATAAGAGAGTGAAGGTGAACATATTTTGAAACCCTCAATATTCTAGAAAAGATATGTTCTGTTCTAGTAGTGGTAAATCATCTTGCCTGTTTCCTCGTCTCTTTCCCAAGATCTCTTCTATTTCAATCTCTATTCTAAGCTACATAAAGAGGCAAATTCTAGCTTTTCTCTGTAAATCTGCTGACTAAAATGATTTAGTGCTCAGCCTTCCATTAGCAGGAACAACAGAAGTTATTTTTGCTCTTCTATGGGACAAGTTTTCTCATTATAATGGAAACGGAAATACATAAATTTGCTTCCCCAAGATTAAACTAAAATTTTTGGTAAGCAGAAAATTGTGTTTTGAGCATATGAAGTCACTTATATATTAAATAAAAAAAATAAAATAAATATACTTTGGGTAAAAAAATATGATTCAATTCAAACAAAACCATGTGGAATACAATTTTTCTCTTATAGTTGTAGCATGTTAACTTCCACTTCCATTTATGTACACAGCAACTCCACAGCATTAAGTCTTGTTTTTCATTCAAGACATTTTTACTAAGTTCTCAAAATGTACTAGATGTTCTTCTCAGCCCTTAGCATACATAAATGCAAGACAAAGTCCTTTTCGTAAGGAAGGTTTAAAAATGCACATAAATGTATCATGACTTGAGAATTATTTGTGCAATGAAGAAAAGAAGATTAAGTCAGGTAGGGTAAGGGCTTAGGACAGTGGTGTCCAAACTTTTCTCAACATTTTTTACCAAAGGCCATATGCGGTAAAATACACAAAGAGCCGGGCCACTCACTCGAGGTGAAGTACATATTGCTTCACCTGGTTTATTTAAGTAAACTAAACATATTTTTGGAATTTGCTGCGGGCCAATAAAAGATGGATTGTGGGCCTCAGTTGGCCCGCGGGCCGCAGTTTGGACACCCCTGGCTTAGGAAGTGATGGTGTGAGCAGAGAACACGTTGTATTTAGCAGACAAGGAAGGTTTTTCTGAAAAGGTGACATTTGCTAAGCAACCTGAGTGAAGTGAGAAACATTCATAGATTTAAGTCAGAAAATTTCTGACAAGAAAAACATAGTATTTGCAAATGCCATGGTATATGAAAATTGTGCTGTGGTAGAGGATCCCATAAAATAAGGAAGTGTGTGGAATAAACTTGGGCCATATGTTAAGAGTTATTTAGAGATAATCCAGTATAATTACTAAAGTGAATACCGTAGCTTTACTTTGCTATGATATGTGTAGTGTGTGTAGTATACACACACAGACATGTACATGTTATAATATAATGTTGTGCTGATGTTGTTCAGTCACTTTAAAAGCTATTAAATTGTGCGGGGTGTGAGATTGAATACCGATCTGTGCCTCCGCATGCCCTATCTACCCACATCTGGATTTAAAACAATTGATAAAGGAAGAGTAAATCATGTAAAGATAGTAATGTCAACTTAAAAATTCACAAGAACATGATATGGAGATTATAACATAACTGTGGACAAGTGATTTTATTAATTTGACTCCCTTTAGGCAGATATACCTGTGTAGTCCTTGGCAAAGGAGAAAAATCCAGAACAGTGTTTACCATGCGCAGAGGGAAGGCCAGAGTATATATGCTTTCTACAGATTTGGAACTGAAATTGAGGCTCAAAAAGTTTTATGCCCAGAAGAATCTCATTCACATCCAATTTCCTTCCATCAAAGACCAAGGTTGTTACTTTAGGAAATTTCTCAGAAAGGAAACATAAAGCATGGGATATAGTGAAAGCTGCTTTATATTTTAAACGAGGACAGACCCAGTTAGCACTGGTTATACCAGCAAAATCGTTCATAGTGTCCTCTTCCTCTACCTAAACTGTCTTGGTGACTCTGGGAGCATGTGTGCCTCTTAATATAGTAATACTATTTATCTTTGTTTTTGGAAAGATTTTTTTGTTTCATTTTTTTCTCACATTCATAAAAAAAAAACTTAAAATAATTAGCAATTTCTGTATTTTCAACACATACTTGACTCACGCAGGGGAATGATTTCAGTACCAATTTAAAAGATAAGTTCTATGATCTTTTTAAAATGGTTTGAATTATTGTAAAACTATAGACCAATTCAATTTCTGGAGTAAAAAGTTTTAATGCAAAGAGGAATTTGTAAAAAAAGACTAGGCAATACTGACAGTCCCATTACTCACTATTATTTTTACAAGGTAGTTTCCTAAACAGTATGTATATTTCCCTGCCTGCTCAGCTGTACTATCAACATTTTCTTTTTTGTTCTCATTTTATCATGGGATATTATCCCGAATATCTCTCTCTCTAAATTCTATAAACCAGCCTAAATTTCACAAGTCAGCATTATATTTGATCATTTTGCTATATATGTAATAAAATAAGTTTAGTAGTGATCAAATTCAAATTGTGAGAAATTACAATGTTTATAAAATTGGCCACATTAGATTCAAATTTTGTATCTGATCTCCTCTCTTGAGCAACATTAGTTATTAGGTATTTTTATGAATTATTTGGGTTGACTTATTATTCAAATTCATGTGACTTGGTTGTTAAATTGCTTTCATAGAAATATTTCTTTTTCTGTTGTTTAATAAGAAAAAAAGCTTTCTAAAACAGGAAAAACATTTTTACCTGTGTACGTAATTATCACCTCCTATGAAAAGCATTTTTTTTTACAGCGCAGAAAAGCTCTGATAAACAGGCATTAATTAACTTTCAGACTAACTCATTTACTTTTTTATACATAGTAATGCATCACTTCATTCTTGAGTGATGCATTTTATATTTTACTATAATTATACGTATAGTATTATAATTATAATATAACAATATATCTACTGTTGTCTCCATTTTAACCATTTTTGTTACATGGGATTTGGCCAAGTTTCTTCAAACTGTGGATCATTTTTGAGGTTTTTGGGTAAAACGCAGTATAGTTTAAGTTTTTTAGTGTTTAAAAGATATTCACCAACTCAAAGACATACACGTATTTCCAAGAATATAAATTTTATTGGAACACAGTACAATGATCAAAATAAGACATAATAATTATTTCGTGTTTGTAATAATATATTTCCTTGAAAATTTACTATACCTCCAAATTATATGCAAAAAGGAAATTGAAAAGAACTACTCATTAAAAAAATCACATTTACTAATTTTAATATTTTACCATTAAGTAGAAATTACATTATTTCATCAAACATATAACATAAAATGCCATGCCCAGATCTCTTAGTGTCCACTCCATAAGAAAAATAGGATTAATACTTGTTTTCTAACTGAATTTTTAAATACAAAATTATCATGGCACACAACATTAATTGCTTCCCCGTATTGATTTTTCCTTTCTCCATTAGTATTAGAACCTTCAAATTTTAGCTGATCTCATGGCCTCCAGAGTAAATAATACATTTACACTCTACCAGAAGAATAACCATAGGACTAGTTCTGACCCACAAGAAAGACTATAAATATATTGAGATACCAGAGTCTTGTCTTCAAAGGGAATAGGCATGCTCTCTACATTTCCTTAATGAGAAAAGATGTCATGTGGGAACTAAATAGCCATTCTACATCAAAAGGTAAAAGCCAATCTTGAATATGTTCATATTAAATGTCTGCTATGTGTCAGGCACTGTTCTAGATATAGGTGACAGAGTTGTAAACAAAATGACAAAAATTTAATTCATTAAAGTAATATATATATATATATATGGGCTCCCTTAAGAAACATCAATGATCATATTCTCAATCATCTCTTAAAAATGTGCTGTTTTTCAGAGGGGAGGAAATCCTTGCCATGAGAACCAGTTCCTTGCAAGAGCATCTCAATATTCTTTTATTTGCCCTTGTCCTATGGAACCAAGTTTCTCCCTTCCCAATGTATGGAGTAAACCAGGGAGAATGGTTATGTGGGTTGATGACTAACCTCTAGTCTAAAGTTCAAATCATGTATTTTCATTTGCTATCTCCCCAGGGTCTCCTATCCTATCCTCTAAATATTTCAGATACCAGTCAACACATAACACAAATTGAGAATTGATGAGAACTGTGTAGACCCTAGAAAATCAACATCAAAATGGAAGAGTTCCTTTCTGAAATCCATCTTGATTCTACCATAACAAAATTTGAACTCTTAGAACATTATGAAAGATGGAAATGAACTTAATTCCTTGTATTAGTCTATATTACAGCAGCCAAGGAAGGACAAAATAATATAATAATAGCCAATATCAAATGTGTATAAGCTTGCAGTTGTTATTCCTGAAAATATTATATATTCATTTATATGTACAGGCATGAGCTGCTTATATGGCAGGGATAAATAAAGATATAGAGCTCCACATATTCTCTGCAAAAGAAGCAATTCTTCAGCCCTCAAAACATTTCTGAACTGAGGTTATGAATAGAAAAATATTTGTTTGATATTTATTTTGAAGTGCAACACTTTTATGCCTCAATTAAGTATAATCACAATGCTAACAACTATTATCTAAGTGCTTGGAACAACATGTTGTTTCAAGTAATAAGGTAATAGTAATAATCCAGTAATTCAGCCAACTACACCATGAATGAAGAGTTGTTCTTATTCCCCTGGTTTCAAACAGAAAACCTGGCACAAACGTTTCCACAATTTTCCATTCACGCATTCAAACTCAAGCAACACACCCTAGGATCACCATTCTTAGATAATCAATTATATTAGTGTCTTTAGCACTTGGTTTTGCAAGATGCATAAATTAACTGGTCATTAATTATTTCATAATTGCTTTGTATTTTAAAATCAGTGGCATCAAATTTCAACAGGGTTATTTTTAAGCTAATGAGATATTGAAATGTTTTGTAGAATACCTTCACTCTCTTCAGCCTTCAAACAATTCCATACATTACCACTGATAGACTATAAGCCTGATCTCTTCATACTAAGTAATATTTTGTCTTTATGCTGACTTCTTGGTTGTAAACATTCTGGACTGAAATCCCTTTTCAGTTCTAAGTGTCCAATGGCTGCTCCTACTCCAAAGCACTGATATCAGTACCGTGTGTGTCCCCTGCCAATCACAGTGTATTCTGCTCTGCTTCTTGAAATATATTATGTGACGGGGGGAAGGTGGTAGCAAATTCTTATCTAAAAAAAGAGCACATATTAAATATTTGTGGCTCTGAGGGTCAATGAATTAGTGCTAAAGTAGCCATAGGCAATAAGTAATCGATAAGCAAACCTGTAAGTGTGGCTGTGTTCCCATATACGTCTATGTACAAAAATGTACAGCAGTCCTGTTTTGCTCAATAGGCCAGTGTTTGTTGACCCCTGTTCATACATTGCATGCCTTACATGTCTTTGATATTCACGTATAATTAAGATGTCCTGGTCAGTTTTAATTTCTAAAATGAATCCCTGTGTCCCTGAGGCCTCTCTAGGGCTCCTCTCTGTCTGCTCTGCCATGCCAATCTCTTCCCTGCCCTATGGACATATATTTTATTTTTAATTTCACAAATCACCATAATCCAATAATATCAGTTATTTGTGCCTGTGTGTGATTTTTATTTTCAACTATGGCTGTTCAGCATATCTCCTAAAGTACTGAACATAATGCGTTATTCCTGTGAAGAATTTAATACACATATATACACATATATTGCATTTAAGTGGATTATTTTTTTAACCCATCTAACATTGTGCAGATCTGGGAATTTTGTAAGTGAATTTACATGCTGAGGTTGCATCAACACAATGCCAAAACATCTAGATTGAAAGTAAAACATTCAGTCAACCACGACATTGTTTCCAAGTATCTACATGCTTGGCATTGGGCAAGGAAAATGTTTAGATGATGGATGTTACTTTTCATTTCCCATCTGGCTGTTTTGGCTTCATGTAGACAAAGCCTCTGACAGTCAACATCGATGACAAAACAATTTCAGGTTTTAGATTTGGTTTTAAGCCCACCCACATGGAAGCAAACAGATTAGTTTGAAGAAGAGAAACTGTTGAATGTCTAATCACATCTATGCTTTCAGCCAAGCAAAATCTCTGAGGAATGATGATCAGCATTTACATCTCCCCAGAATGTAATTCTACCCTGTTTCATAGCTGAGAGTTTGCCTGGAAAGATCCCCAGCTCAATTACCCAGACATATCAGGAATCTCCTGTAAGACTCATGTCAGTCTGGGGCCCCACATCCAGTGGGAAGGAGGTAATGATTATTCCCACTGTGGTCCAAACTAAGAATTAACTGGCGGGGATTCTCTACATTTTATTTTATTTTTTAATAAAGGCTTTAGTATTTAATTGGGAGTAACATGGTAATGATAGAATATAAAGAGAAATGTGTTTTGCTTCATTTTAAAAGGGTTTTGGATTCTGCTTTGTGTATAATCTGATAGAGATAAGAAGTAAAGCATTAAGAGTGCTTCATATTAATTAATAACCACATCCACCTAAAACATCTATGAAACAATAAAACAAAAATTTTGATTGGCTTCAGAATGACTCTCTGTAGCAGAGAATTACCAGACAGTATGGAATACTGTGCACTTTCAGTCAATTATATGGCATTTTTAAAAGATAAAATATCTCCCACGCACTCACACACACTGCACACAGCAAACACACACAAAACACACACACTTGCACTTACACACAAGAGAGAAGAGTCATGCATACTGGGATATTTGTATATACACAAACAAAACTGTACGCACACACTGATCAAAATACCACAATTGGGCTATTGCAAATGAGAAAAAATTTAATCCTCTCTATCAATGTTTGTTTATAGTCTCCTATCAATAGCAGAAACAGCTTTGATAGGATACTGATCTTAAAACCGCATTTAACTTTAAACAATAATTTAATAGTAAAATGCTTTGAAATTAGTGATTTGATCCTTTGTGCAGGATATTGAAAATATGCAGTTTTCATCCCTGCAGATAAAAATATAGGATTCAGCTAGTTTTAACCTCCCTAGCAGTCTTAATGTTTTGTCTCATACTTCCACAGAATCACAAACAAGAAGCTCTTATCTTGATTTTTGTCACCAAGCTTAAGATCTTACTAAATAACGGATGTGGTTAACTTGACCTTGTAACAGTGCTAATGATATCATACAAGAATGTGTAACTGGCTCTAATAAATAGTAATAAATTTCCATTGTAATGTAGGCAATTTGGACTGCGCAGAGACCAGTGGATGTTATATGAAAGGGCTCTAAAACTTTATTTATTCATCTTATTTACAGTGTGTTATTTCATATAGATAGATGATAGATAGGTAGATAGATATGAGGCCGTGCATATATTTGCATATCATAAATAATAAGGCTACTCAAAAACTTTAACATACATACTCAGAATTATTTTGAAATTCAGGGTTGGTTCTAACCTCTATCATCTACTGTAGATACAATATCTAAGTTCAGAACAATACTAAACCACTTGGTTTATAAGGTAACTTACAAGTCTAAGGTTTTATTATTAATACAATGAGTTGTGTATTATTCTTAATACATTGAAAAGTGAAAAAACTGATAACTGATAACTGAAACTGGTCAGTTGTCAGTTTTTGCATGTGCTAACACTGGATGTTATATTGTCTTCATGATAATATGCTCGTGGTGGCAAATAACATAGAACACAACTAATAGTGACTTAAGTTCTACAGGGATTCATTATCTCATATAACACGAGGATGTGAGATAGGACAAGGGATTAATCCAGTAGCTTGAAGACGCAGTCAAGGACCTTGGTTTCTTACAGGTCCTTATGTCTTTCTGTCATCCATGCTCATAGCTAGCTCCTCTTATGAGCTACAGACTCTAGACACCACTTCATCACAATCAATACCCAGAGTTTATGTAGGTTATTCAGGGTTAGGCAACAAGGCCTCCTATGTTTGACTTTGATACAGAAAGCATGATTACCTTATCCATCACTCTTATCCACCAGTCAGTGCTACATTGTGGGAATACCTAGGCCGTACAGATTGACCACGCTTCTGTTTTCTTTTTCTAAGGTTTCACATTGTTGAATGTTTTTGTTTGTTTGTTTGTTTGTTTCAGTTTTTCCAGAGATAAGATTAAGATGAGTGACTAACAGTTCATTTCTGGGAGTTTTCTTATTTTCTCTTTTCCACGACTATCTGTATGTCCACCGTTTTCTCTTTCCATTTTCATCTCAGATAACCACTACTTTTTTCTCTTTTGCCACTCTTTCTAAGGGATTATTTCTATAGTATATTCCTGCCAAAACATTTTGATATTCAACAGATATTACATAATACTTTTTAAAATTGTGCCCTTTTGTTTCATTGGTCTTTGCATCTCACTGTGTGTGTATTTTTTATAAACTATTGTACAACACTACTCTTAGAATCGAACAAGAAAGCTGGACATGTCTGCATGGTCAGAAGTGGGTATGATCCTTTAGAGTTGACTCCTGGAACTGTGGGTCTCCCTTATAGAACACACTTCTTGTCTGGACTTTCCTGCCTAACCCCCCAAACCAACTTCAGGACCTACAGATGTCTCTTTTCTACATCCATCTTCCTGAAGTCAGATGGAACTTCTAGTGTGTGAAACTTTAGTGCTAAGTATTGATCAAAGTGGAGATCTTTCCAGCAGTTATGGATAGAGCTAATATGCTTAAGATGGGATAATCATCTGTACTTAAGCTTCTTGCACTAATAGAAATGGACATGGGGTGGAGATAACAAGGGCAATGAATCTCAGGCCAAGATCTAGGAGTTTTGGGGTGGTTTTTCCCAGGACACACATTTCAGACATGAAACTTCAATTTGGAGTTCTACATTTGAACATGGTCTCCCATGTCATTAAAGGGTATATTTTGTGATAGTTTGGAAGTGATTTTCTTTAGCATTTTGTTATCTTGATTTAGAACTCTTAAATATTGAGATAGTAATATGTGAATTTGCCTTTACATAATTTTTTTGGCTCATACAGACCTGCTTGTATGCTGATTCCATTTGCTTATAACGATGTGTAAATTGTAATGAGTATGTCCTACTTTTACCTATATGTAACATAATATCTTTCCCATGGGGCATCATTGTGTCATTCTGGACATGAGAGCCAGACTGTCTGTGCCCAAACTCAGCTGTGTGAGTTATGCACATCCCCTAATCACTCTGTTTCATTTTCCCATCTATAAAATGTGATAATAATTTTATCTATTACATAGAATCCCTTCAAGGACTAAATGGGATAATATATATCACTTACTTACAGTTAATAGTTTGGACATGGTAAACTCTATACATTTTAGTCATTCTTATTGGGAGATTTCTACCTTAACTTCAAGTACCAGTGTCCTTAAATGAATGTCAGAGGGCATGATTAACTGGATTTCATATCTACAGTTGTTTGGGTCTGCAGTTTTGTTTGCCTATCTTTTTTCTTTTATTGAATAAATTAACATAATCGTATTTGAAGGAGATTAAAAAAAAATGTTAAGACTTCATTCTGTCTCCAGGAAGATTAAAATGTCAGACAAACAGAAGTGATACTCATGGGACTATAGCAACATAGAAGAAAGTAAACAATAGGTGAAGATATCTAATGAAAGCTCTAAGAGCTAGAATCAGTAGGAGAAAAGCAAGAGTTCAGAGCATATATGTGCTTTTTTTGTAAGACATGTGGGTAGGAAAGATGAGAGAAAGACGAGCCAGAGATAAAGGAAGGAAAGGGAGAAAATAAAATGAAAAAGGCTCTGCTTAGTTTTTTGAGTAACTAACTAGATGCAGCCCCAATTACTGGAAACATCATCCACATTTTAGCCTCAGGTTTCCTTTACCACTTCATTGCTTGTCCTTACCCATTTTTCTCTCCAAAGAAAAAATAGAATTTCCAGGTCTACTCCACTGAAATATATGAAAGACATGGAGATTAGCTAATTGTCACAATTTCCCAGAAGTTCCATCAGACCCTATTAAATTATTACTAGTTGACAGAGTACAGCAATTGCCTTTTCAAGTATGGCATGTAGACAGGAACTCTAAAGGGCAGAAATATGTTTTTCTACATAAAAGCGAACCATGAAGATGGACTAGGTCTTCAGATTTAGCTATATCTCTGTAGATGTAATAAAGAGGACCCCCATTCTGGAAGCAAATAAATCTTATTTATAATAAATGTGAACAGATATGTGTTGCCTGTGAACTTATGTTAAACAATTTAAGTTGTCAAAATAAATAAATAAATAAAAAGCCACAGCACTAACCTCTATTAAATAGAGGCTATATCTCTAATGGTGTCTTAGAGAAAAGTCTGCTTAAAATTTCTGATATTTGGTGACCTTATTAATAGACTAAATTTATGAACATTTTCTCAAAAGTTTCTTCCATGTAAGAGTGTATTATTAATTGTTGAAGTAGGTAGATATGGGGAGATAAATTTCCAATAAGACTAAAGAGCAGAATTTAAATATCACAATTCAAAATTGGGGAAAAATCTGAGACCATGAAGTCTAATGTAAAATTATTTTCATGTACTGACATTTTAAAATTATTTACTACTCATAAAATCCATTACTTCATCTTTTTCAGGGTTGAGGTTCATGGCCTTGGATCCCAAACAGCCCTTCATCCTCATTTTACATTAAAAATATAACATTATAAAATATACTTAAAATATCTTCAAGTTAATCTTATTTATTAGTTTCAGTAAGAAACATAGTGTGTATAAAGTACTTAGGGATTTGTTCTATTTACTTATGTTTAACCCAGAGTTTGTTTAGTATGCCCTGGGAAAGTGGTTCAGTTTTGTTTTATTTTAGTCTTTATGAAATTACTCTGGTATATGAGTAATAGGAAATGTAATATTAAGCATGCATACATTAAAGTACTCAAATTATGCTGATATATAATCAGTTTGAATTTATAAATGGATACTTTCTGGAAATGAATTATATGGTTGGTAACCTTTAAATCTTTCTACCTATTTGCAAGCAATTTATATTTTTTCTAAAGAAATCCCTCTTGGGTCTCTGTTCTCTTTCTGATGAGTGAAAAGTAAACATAGTAACTGTAAAGCAGTGTCAAGAATTAAACACATACCAGGATATTCAGGTAACCCAAATAAGTGTAAATATGTGACGTGGAGATTGAGAAAATATACCTTTGTTAAAAGTGGGATGCACTTTTCAGCTCCGGGTGTTTGACTTTTGAAAATTCCAAATACTTGAGGCTTCTCCAGGGAAGACAGAAAACCAGAGTGACACTCAAGTTTGACTCTACTCCTGAGTATTGTTAAAGTACCTCACATGATATGAAATATATGGTGTTTGTGAAAATCCTTTTTCTCTATTATGGACTTTTTTTTATGAGCTCAACTGTTTTTATTCTATCCAAATAATTAAATAGTTAAATATCTGCATGCCCAAGATAATACAGAACTTTCTTACCAATCCACTTTGTCTCTAATTGTGTTGTTTTAATTGGATTTCATGTCTAAAAACATAATACTTTTATATTATATAACAGTTAGAAGTATATTTCACTAATACCTTTGCCTAAACCAAGGCCTGCTTAAAGACACATGGCATATTCAATATATATAATTTATCCTGATATTTCCCAAATATATCTGATCACGAGAATCACCTGTGTTGCTTATTATAAATCTTTATTCAAAAGGCCCCTGGGCTGATTCACTTGGTCTAGAACAGGGTTGGCAAACTACAACTCTCCAGCTAATTCCAGGCCACAACCTGTTTTTATACATAAAGCTTTATGGAAACACAACCACACTCATCCTCCCTATTATCTGTGGCTGTTTTCCTATTACAATGGCTGTGTGTGATGTTTGCAAAAGAGATCACATGACCCACAACGTAGAAAATATTTCTTATTTACTACTTTACAGAAAATGTTTGCTCACCCCTGGTCCAGAGCAAGACCCAGGGATTTGAGTATCTTAAGAAAGTTCTTTCTAAGTGACTATTATAATCAAACTAGTTTGTCTCTTTTTGTTTATATCATATGCCAAGTTATTTATCACTGTCCATTGCACACAATAGATTGCTGCTGATTGATACAAGTATGATATAGATCAAATTTCAAAATATTTGCCTAATTAATAACCCTCATTTAAGGAATAAATCCCCCTCCATGACATTTCAAGAGAAGTCTATTAAAGTCTTCTAGAATCCGTAAGTTATATCATTCACTTAATGTACAAATTATAGTATTTATCTAACTTTTATTCATTCTCATTTACATTCAGTTGTGTGAGAAAAAATGGTAAAACATGGACATTGCCCTGTGTACATATGTGTGAAAAAGTACAATATCACATTTTTATACATAGCTCAAAATTTCAGTCATAGGCTTTAAGATAACTTATTTTTTTGTTTGTTGTTTTTACCAAGAAAAATATGATTGTAGGGGAAAATAAAGATGTAAAAAATATTACAATTCCAGAAGGAGATATTTTTAAAGTGTTACACTTTTAAATGTAATTATAAATAAAATAATAGAATACAAAATAGTGATAACTTTTCAATGTTTATTTTAAACTCCCATTCAATGAAAGGCATAGTTTCTATTATCTCTTTTTATAATTTTGTCATTGATTTTTAAATATCTTTATTAAAATATGGTTTCAGAAACATTTGCATCAGTTTTATTCAATTTTCCTTTCTCACAGCAACAAAATAATAATAATGGCTAATATGCATTAAGTCTATACTATGTGTCTGGCACCTTTCTAAAGTTTTCTCATGAAACAATCCATTTTATTTTTTACCAAAAGTCCTATTAGTTAGATTTTGTTATTATGCCCATTTAACAGATGTTGTCATTGAGGCTTAAGGAAATTACATTATTAATACATGTCCAGAGTTACAGCAATTAATTTTGATTGAAGAAAGTTTGACTTCAGAATGTTTGTTCTTACTCTGAATGAGAAACCTTCTGTTGAATCATTCTTTCTGTGCTTTTCATCACACTAGAACATGGACATGCTCTTAGTGATATCTGTGAATTCTATTTTCTGGACTGTCTCTATTCTTGTGCCGACTTACAGAATTAAACTTTTAGGTCATAAGCCCACCTCACTAAAACAGTGGTGCCTAAGTCCTCTGGGTTTCCATGAACATAAGGCAGCAGAAAAAGCTAATTTTCTAAGTAATTCATAATTAAATGATGTTTAAATACATTATTTTAAAATAAATTTTTTAAAATAATTATTTTACACATGTAATTAAAGATGTTAGTGGTTATTAGAAATATCTGTATTCTTTGTGGAAGATATTTATGATATTCTGCTGAACGCCCGTACACTAACCTTAGTTTAGCAACCAGACACAACACAGGAGAAGCCACTGTGGCAGGATTTTGACCGTTGAGCTCCAATTAATTTATATGTGTATATCAGACAAATATTAGACCATTTAAATATCTTCTACACTTATGATTTGGAATCTCAATAAGGGAATAATAATGTTTATCTTAAAGTTTTAATATATAAAATTTGGTTCCTGATAGTGGCCATATTTCCTTTGTAGCACAGAGAGTGTAAAATGGATGAAAAGTGAGGGATAGAGAAAAGGAGAGAGAAAGAGAGAGAGAGAAAGAGAAAGAGAGAGGTGTGGGGGGTACCTAGCTATCTTTAAGGGCATTCAATTTTCTGGTCTCAGTATTTCTTAGGCCCTTGACAGTATGCAACTTTATTATTCCTGAGTTATCCAACATCCTTACAAAAAATCCCAAATAATATAGAAGCAGACTAACAACTAGAATCCAATTGTCTATTCTTTGAAAGGAGTCATCTTTTTTAAAGAAACTACGTAAGAGTAACATTATTGTAGGTTGGAAGAAAGTGAAGTACCTCAATGCACTATTCTCTGGTCCTCTGTCCATGCAAGACAGAGCCCTGCTTTATCCCTAAAGAAGCTAAGTAAAGAAAACAGACACCTGGGAATGAGTTTGGATACAAGTGGCTTGTTTTACTGTTGCTCATGTCAAATCTTAAAGAAAAAAGACAGAAATAAATTATATTATATCTGGACCCAATAAAATGTTAAATATGCAATAATACTAACATATACAATAGTGTTTTATTTATATGCCACATACACACAGTTCAAGTATTTCTAAGAAAGAAGTATTACAGTTTGAAAGCATCCTATTCAGTGTGGGATTAAAGAATAAAGTTTCAATTTATTTGTTTTTTTGTTCATGTCTCCCCCAATTGGTACCTCTAATAAACACAATAAGCTATTTCCTAAATTTATCATTTTATGTTTTTTAAGGTACAGGGCTTGAACCTGTCCTGCACTAACTGTTTAAAAACAATTTTTCTTCTTCATGAGGAAAGTTCTTTCAGTTCGCTAAGTCCTTCAATGTGTTTCTATTTAATTCTTCTCTGAAGTTATATTTTAGATTTTTTGGCTCTAAAAAGAGCCCATCCTGAACAAATAAAATGAAAGGAATGACTGAAAATCAATCAGTATAATAATTCCATCTTGGCAATACTTTGGCAGAGTCTTTTGTCATGAATCATGCCAATCAGTTTGAAAACTGTTAAAGAGCTTACTTGGCAGGTAACCTTATTTGAGGATTATTTATGAACCACCAGTACAATTAGATGAAGTGGTAAGCTCTGCAGTTAATGAAATTGGAGGAAAACCTACCACACCCAGTCTTAATGGAAAATCCCTTTACTTCTCTCAGACCCACCTGAGAAGTGAACCAACCGTACATATCTTTGAAGTATAGTCTACCTAGTGATCCAACTTTAATCTTTACTTATATACCCCAGGAAGATGCATGTTATTAAGAAATGAAATGCCTTAAACAATGTATTCACTTACGGAGTACCTGCAGCTGTTATTTGTGTTGACATTCAAAAACAGTTTTATCTGTTTGTTTTAATGCATACATATGAGACTTTTATTAATACTCAAATAATTTGAATCAATATTCATTAAATGTTTCTAATGAATCAATAAAGAATCAATGTTATGAAGTAGGAGACAATTATTGCACAAGAGGAGCTCATGAGATATTGGATGTTCCTGTATTTCTACTGGCATCTGTTAATTAAATTGCTCAGCAATTATATGTATGTCTCTGTAAAAATTGATATACATAAGAGCACATTGATATTTATTTTATTTAAAAATGTGTCTCCCTTTTGAGTAGTCCGTTGGTGATTTTACTATTGTTAATCAGCTGTAACTGTTCATCTATCTGATGGAAAAATATGGATAAGACCTAAAGATGATCAACCTTTAGTGACATACCACTTGTAACATTTGCAACCAGCTCAACGTATGCAATGTTTCAATATTTCATAGCAGTGAGATGGTCATTGGTGAGTGAGACTTTTCATGATAATCTTTCATTTACTATAGTATGTCTTAGAATTATATGGATAAACATTTCCAAAAAAATCTGTCTTTGTCAAACTCCTAGATTAAACAATGTTTATCTCTGCTCATTCCATTTTTAAGGCAATTCTCTGTCCAGAAACGCCTGATAATCAACTCCCATTGCTATTTCTGGCCAAGATATTTTTGGTGACATCTCTTTCTTAATAAAATTGATTCCAAAAATTAATATCTAACACTTAATATGTGCCAAGAACTGTACTATATTATCACCTCATTGATTCTCATAACAATCTAAATGGCTAATCATCTCTTCACTTCTTTGGCCTCATCTCCTGAACCTTTTCATCTTACTTATTTCTAGTTCAACACATTGGAGATTTCCTGAATCCTAGAATACACAGCCTGCTTGAGGTCTTGGCACTTCTATTCTCTCTTCTCGAATGTTTTTGACATCTGATTTCAGTCCATATATCAGTATGTGAAATGGTGCCCCCTCCAACTCTTCCTGCTTCCTCCCCTATTACCTCACTTAATCTTTTATCCTAGTACTAAATTATGTATACTATGTTATATATGCATTCTTATTTGTTTATTATTTTTCTCGTCATTTCACTCACTGAATGGAAGAACAAAAAAAGATGGGACATGGTTTACTATTCTATTCTAAATCCCTAACCAAGAAGAGACAGTTGAGACATACTAAACATTCCTAAATAATATTGAAATAGTAGATTGACTCTTCTTTGAGGTTATCACAGGTGTGGAAACAATTTTATAGATGATGAAATTGTGCTGTAGAGTAGAATTAATTTTTTTTTTTAAGCTTATATAGCAAGTAAGTGACAGAACTAAGAATTTGAGCCTAGGTGTGACATCAAGTTGCTCTTTGTAATTATTCCTTATTCTTGGTTATTAGTTAACTCATTACTTTAATACAATAAACAGAGATTGAATGGTCCAAGAAGATTTTTTTTATACCTACAGAGAAATATGTGAAAAGACAGTCGTCACTCCATGCTGTCATCATATTTTCCCTAAGATTGTAATTTATTGAATTCTGTCTTTAATATATCTTCCCCTAGTCCCTAGAATACTAATTAACTTAAAAATATTCCAGCATGCATAGTGTTTATTTATGTGTATGATTTTCAGGTTAAACTATAACCCAGGTATTGATATCAGTCTAGTCAAGAAATCATAGTCAGAAGTGGATTGCTGGTATTGTATGAGAATATTCACACTCAGAGTCAGCCACTGTAAGAGGCTTTGCTACTAGCATCTCTATCAACATGTATTTACTAAGTCCTTAATAAATGCTAAAAATTAGAGGAATATAGTCGCCTTTATCTAGTATGATGGATATAAATTATGAATATTATTGGGAGCATTATAATATTCATAGATGTAGATTGGCTAAGAAAGTTTTAAAGATTATCTACCCAGATCACCCCTTAGTGATGACTGTCTTCCTCCCTCATAAGTCCCTTTCACCCCCACGCTAAATTCCTGACAGATTCTTCTTCTTTTCTTTTCTTTTTTGCACTCAAGGCATTTGGTTGCCTGACATTGGCTGTAGTGGTTACAGAATCCAACCTCTGGTCTGTTTTCTACTGTATTCTCATTTAACTTTGTATAAAAGGTTGAGGAGAAAAAAGACATGGCAATTACTCAAGCTTATAGCCTAGGTAGTGTAATTTCTGTTTTATTTGTACACTGATTGATAAATGTTCAGTGTATTGTGCCAGAATTTATTTTGAGGCTAGTTTTTATCATAAAAGCATAGGGAAGCTATGGGCCTAGTAACCATCATCAAACTTAAACTGTTTTCAGTAGCTATGATTGTCTATCCCAAAAAACTTAAGGAGTTGCACATGACAGAAATGACTTACATTACTTCAAAATAGCATGATATCCTCAATGCAACATATATTTTACACAAAAGCCTAAATCTTAAACTATTTATTAAAGGAGTCAGGAAACTTAACACAAATTATGTCATGTGTACTTGTTTACTTTTTTGTATATCTTTGATATTTGATAATTTTGTAGATTTTTTTCAATCATTCAGAACTGGCCATATATTGATAAGACTAATAATACTAATGTAAAAATCTAATATTTAATTAGCATTTTTATTAGGATATCTGTTATTACATTTTCTGGATTTTTGAAAATTATTCTGTTGATATGAGTTTTTGTACTATTTACTTGCAAAGAAAAAGTTATTAAGTTAAAATTCCATCTTCAACAACATACTATTCAAAACTACAAAATTTTCCATATTTAGAATAATTATATTTAGAGCAATTAATTTTAATTAAGTTGATCCTTGAACAATGTAGAGGTTAAGGATACCACTGCCTACATGCAGTGGAAAATCCATGTATAACTTTGGACACCCCCAAAATTTAACTACAATTGCCCCTCAGTATTCATAGGGGATTTGTTCCAGGATCCCCATGCATACCCAAATCCACAGATGCTCAAGTCCCTTATATAAAGTGGCATAGATTAATGCATACAGTCAGTCGTCTACATCTGCAGATTCCCAACCACATGTTGAAATACAGGTTTTGGATTTTTCGTTGGTTGAAATCAATCCTTGATTGGATTTGTGGATGCAAAATACCTGGGGATACAGAGGGTTGACTGTATATTTATTAAAAAATATCCATCTATAAATGGACCCATTGTGTTCAAATTTGTGTTCTTCAAGGGCCAATTATCCTCTCTCACCCAAAACTAAAATTTACACATTTGTGTAAATTAAGCCACTTTCAATTTATCTTCTATAAATATCTGAAACTGATAAGACTTTTGAAGGTACATAAATAATGTGATTACGACAATTTTGCTGAATTATAATCTACAAGGTCTTCATCAATCTTATTTTTAACATTTTAATCAATCAAAGTTAAAAGATAACAGTGGAGACGTGATCTTAAATGGATTCTCAGTCCTCTCTCTAATATGTGACTATTTGTGATTGCTACTTTCTCTGATAAAGAAAAGAAAAATGTCATTGTTCCCTCAATAGCAAAATCTATGAAGCCTTTTGGAAATTGAGCCCATCTGAGCACAAATTAACTTAATTTGGGGCTTTCTTCTTTCTATTCTCCAAATCCTGGAGACATCTCTTGGTAAATTATAAATTAATCTTCTCTTACCTGTTGAAATGTATTACAAAATTCCTGTATGACTACATAGGCACATACAACTATTCCAATTTTTAAATTTTTTTTTTTCTTTCCTTTCTTTGACAAATTCCAAAATGTAAAAATTTCCTGAACACATGGTTGGGATAATGTACACAAAACTGTTTGGTAAATTGTAAAATGTAAGCAAATATTTATTCACTAAGGAAAATTAAAGAAAGCTTTTTTTTTGCCTCAGTCCCAAAATAAACTAAGACAAGAAAGACATTTAGAATACAGAAACTAGTACCACTGCATTCCTCCTCTCAAAAACTAAAAAGAAACATCACATTATAGTACCATACTGTGATCCCTATCATAGAGGTAAACCTAAGATCAAACAGAAACACATAAGAAGGCTCTTATAGTCTGAAGTCTAAACTTGATCAGAACATGTAAAAAAAACAACAAAATAAAACACAAAAAATAAACAAATTTCACAAATCCTTTTCAATTTAGCCTTAGATAACTCAAATTTACTTGCAAATAATCATTTGTAAATTTTATATTTATATGCAAAGTTTTCTTCCTGACTCCTACAAAATTCTTTAAACCAAAAAAAAAAAAAAAAAAAAAAGATGATGGAAGTAGCAATGCATTAAAAGTTTATTTTATTTCTGTCTTTTCCAATTTCACTATTCAGCAAAGGATTTTACTGAGGGCATCCAGGAATATTACCCAAGGAAATCAACTTTTCAATTGTGTTTGCTTAGGCTCTTTAGGGTATGCCAGTTAATAAAAGTTGTGATTGCCTGAGCTCAGTGTTTTATTATATAAAAGCCTCTTTACCCATTCCTTTGGGTCAGCTTTACAATGATGAACTGAACTTTCGCTTAGAAGCTCAATTGTCAAGTGCAGTTTGGTTAATTTAGATTATATGAAAAGAAGCAGGTACTAGTAAATGGTATATAAAATGTTTAATGGATTCCAGAAATGGAGTCAGGATATAGAAGGAAAAGAAGTAAGATTGAGAAGAACAAAAATTAAATCAGACTGGCAGCATAATTTATTCTGCCTATCGGGGCTAGGTGGCCTGCTTTCAGGTAAATTACTCCAAATCACAGCACAAGCTGTACCTTTAATATATGTACTTCTTCTCAATACTTTTGCATCTTAAGAAATATTTTAAAACAGACTCTAAAGATGACCCAAAGCAAACTAGGAACATGACATTTCTTAAATTATTGTTATATTTGATGTAGAAATGAAGATCCTGAGAAATAAATTTAATCATTGAAGCAATATTGACTATATATTTCAAGATGAACTGAGAAGTATACTAAAGTAGGACGGTTTCTTCATTCTTTTAGTTTTCTCAAAAATAATGAATTCAAAGGCAACACTAAAAATTAGCACACTTTTGGTAGAGACTACTGTTAATTTGGGTCTAATCTTAAAAGATATACCTGTTCATGCATTACAATCAAGACATGAAGTAAAACAACATTTGGATTGTCAGTGACAGGAGTTTAAACTATGCAAATGACCACAAAATCATCCTGGCTGTGACAGTAAAGAAGGAGATAATGGAATGAACACAAACTTGCAACAGAGGATAAAGCTACTCAGTGGAGGTTAATGGATTCAGGGACCTGCGTCCACATGTTTCTTTGTTAGCTCCAAAAAACTCTTTAGCAGCCCTGTAGTATTGATGTAAATATGAAGAGCCATAAAGTAAGCAAGAGCTCCTCTGCTTAGAAAGCAAATAGGAAAGTGGTAAGGATCAGTAAATCAAAATATTTACAAGCTTGAAACTACTTTAGGAAACATTTGGTTTTAAGTCCTTTTTAAAAAAAAAAAGAACCAGCAAGGTTAAATACTTAACCAAAATTACACATCTAAAATAAGAATTTATTGTTATCCTTTTTATTGTTCCCTCATCATTATGCTAATAGAGATAGTGAACCTATATATCATTAAATAGCTCTATGAAGATGTAGCCCTCATGTAGAAGCTCTGAAAAAGGCAAGATAAATATTATGTAATTTTTTTTTCTATAACATTGAAAAACTGAAATGATACCATATGTGTGTGTGCGTGTGTATATGTGTTTGTGTGTGAGTGTGTGTGTGTGTGTGTATATATATATATATATATATATATAACAGATATATTTATTTTACACATTCCAGGCACCCCTCAAACACCTTTCCTTGTTTAAAAATGTCTTTCTCTCCTCACAAACACATTCTAGCACACAACGGTGGGTACAAGGGACATTTACAAACATATATATATATATATATATATATATATATATATATATATATATAATATATGATACATAATATATTATCATTATAATATATAATATAATATATAATACACAATATATATGCATATATGTATATTTCTATATACATATATATATATTAAATTTACCCACACAATAATTGAAAATCAACATGCAAAAATATTTTATAAATGGAAAATAAATACATGAAATCAATGGTATTACTCAGTAAGAGTACCCAAGATGAGCATCTATTTTTAAACAAATGTGAAGAAATAAGGGAAACATTGAGAAGGTTTAATTGTCATGTAGAAAGAAAGGCAGTGAATTATAGAGGATAGCAAGGGTGTGGAATCTAAAGGAAGATGACATTTCAAAGAAGAGAGTAATCAACACTTTCAGATGAGATTAAAAAATGTAGTAAGAATTATAAAGCATTCATTGCAGTTAATAGCAAAACAACTGTGCTGTTATTTTTTCTAATGGTTAATGGAGAAATTGCAGGTGACTGAAACCAGGTTTGGTGTGTTGAGGAATATATTGGGTGGAGGAATTATGAAACGGATTAAAATTATTTTGAAGGGAGTCACTTATGAAGTGGCAGGGAAATAAGTGGAATGAAAAGCCAAGGGAAGCATGAATCTGGAGGGATGTGTAGTTCCACAAAGATTTTTTTTTCTTGGGTTGTTTCAAGGTGGGTAATTCTGAACACATTTAATTTCTGCCTGAAAGATGGTGATAGAGAGAAAGGTTAGAGACATTACAGGATAGAGGTAATTGATAAATCACTTATTTGCATTGGGAAATCGACTATTTTGAGAAAAGGATGTCGATCATATATCAGGAATTGGTCTTGATGTACAATAACTCACTCCCATTGTGTAGTGAGTATGAAGAGGGAGATTATTTGTGTACTCTGAAAAAGGTGTGGTTGGTGGTTTAGTGGTGGAAATGCCAGGTAATTAAGGTCTTTTAGTTTATATTTTCTCTGTGGAGTAAGAAAGGTTGTTAAGGTTGAGAGTGGTGGGATGATCCCTAAGAAGTCTGAAAATAAAATGGAAGGGCTTTAAATAACCACTGTGTAAGAAGCCAAATGAATTAACTATTGATATATTGAAGAACTGACTGAAGGCTGAAGAACAAGAATTGTGGTGTCACTGAGGGCAAAACTAAGTGTTTTCTCAAGTAGTTCTTAGCAAGTGAATTAGCTAAAAAAGCAAACATTTGAACTGATTCTAGATGTGCTTTTCTATGCATGTGGAAGAATAATTGTGCAAGGAATTGCACACATTGACAAGAAATTGGATGAAAATTGTGAACCATTATATATAAACTAGGTAGGGGAATAAATGACCGAGAGTGAATCAAGATGCTTAAAATACTTTAATGGTCTCATAATGAAAAACAAATAGTGCAAAACATAATGTCACTAGGACTTCCTCAAAAAAAAAAAAAAAAGAAATGGGTTGCACTGTGTAGGATCACTTCACTAATAATGTAGGGTGAATTTCAGCCACAATCTGCCACATTCAACATTTTGACATGTGGTTCTGTTGTTCTAAATACTCTTATTTCTGTGTTACCCTAGGTAAATTTTAGTTACCCTTACAAATCCCAACTTTAATATTATTTACTCAGGGCTCTTTTCACCACCCATTGGACCAGGTAGAATCCCTTTGTTATGTGTACCCTACAATTTCCTGTATTCAAATTCTCTATTAAAAACATTCTTTAGGAATATTTGCATTTCTAATCAATGTTTTGCCATTTTTCCTTATTGATAATTCAATAGATGTATTTCTTTGCTGCAATATTCTTACTCCGCCTTCTCAGTCAGGGTAAGGTTTAAATGTTGTAGTCATTCATTTTAACTTAAAAAAGTTTTTCAAATGATGACAAAAATTTTAGCTCAATTGAAAACAGGTTGGTAACTACATGTTTTCTAATATTGACTTCAATAACTTTAGTATAATTTATTAACTCTCATGTTTATAATATTTTTATCCTTTTTAAAAAATACAAATTATAAGACAGGGATCGCATTCTATCTTCTATACCATTCTCTCCATAATATAAAACAGTGCCTATAACCTACTTATTACTTATAAATTTATTGAAAATTGAATCTTTTTCGAACAATATAGATTTCCATTATATCCAGGCCTTTGCTGATAGCTAATGATTTCAAATTACTACAAAATTTTCATTCCTTGAGTCAAAGATAAATTTTCAAATATTGTCTTTCCTTAATAACCAAATTAAAAGCACAGGCAATACCACTCTTTCAAAATTTTCTTATTGAAAAACTTGAGAGAAGAAAGTGGCAAACAAAAGGGATATTGAGGTAAGCAGATAGCTGAGGACATATGTTAAGATTTACCATAGAATGGGTATAAAATATGAGAACATGTTTTATTATTGTGGGTCAACAAAGAAATCTATGAAACAACCTAGCAACTTCAAAAAGCAAAATAAGTACGTACTTATTGTTCACTACTAAGTTGGGGACAGCCACAAATGCTAAATTATGTATCATAGATGAGTAACATAAAATACATATTCAAATAGGTTTACTATTTACTTATGGATTCTTGTAGTAGTAAATATCATGTCAGATAATCAATTGAACTTCATGTTGTAAGGAGTGACTTCATTAGCAGAGGACACCGTTCCTAATTTTATTCTATGGCATTCAAAGCAGATAATTTTATTGGAGAACATAAGTTTTTAAAGGGAGTTTAAAAGTTTATTATACACATAGTTTGGCTCATTGCTGCTGTGCCTTCACAATGAAAATCATGAGGCTTTTTTTAGATCATTTCTGATATCAGAAAATGGAAATGGAGTTGTCCCATTTCTAGCCCAAATTCTACAAGAAAATAAATTACAATTATAAATGATAATTTGAACTTTTAGAAATGTAATGGAAGAGAGCCACATTCTTTTTTACATTTTCCTTTTTTTTTTTTTTTTTTTTGGCTCTGATGTCAAAATACTTTTTACTGAACTATTAGATCCACAGAGAGAGGTTTCTGCCAACAACTATACATTTAGAAAAATAAAATTTATATTCATTTATCTAAGCCTTGGAATTACTTTGTTTGCAATTTTAGTATATATGCAAACTCTCTTATTAACCCTTTGATAAACAGGTTATATCAAAACGTATTTGGTCCCAAATGGGTCCATGGAATATTCTTTTCTTATTAATAAATCAGTAACTATTAATCTTTTCTAGTCTACTCTTATTACCAACTTCAGTATCAGAGTAGAATTTGTATTTTGTTACAGTTCATTTTAACCTGAGAAAGTTACTCAATTAATGATAGAAAACTAAAATCAATTTTAAGTAATCAATTATTAATATCCCACATTCTCATATTTTGAGGCAAAAGCTTAGTGTGAACATGAAATATTACATAATACACCAAAGCTAGAAAGAATAGTGAAAAGAGGAAATTTCAACAATGACAGAAGGATGCATTTTTAGATATAGATCTGGTATGAAAGCCTTGGGGGTAGAAATGGGTCTAAGCTCAGTCCTCCTTCATAGCTTCTACAGAGCTTCTAGTAGTACCTACTGTTATAAAAATAATATCTCTGATTGACACACAGCTGTTTTAGGGAACACAATGAGTTATTGGAAAGTAATTGTCCTGTCTAGCTTTCCAGTAGACACTAGTAAACTTTTAGCTCTTATTAAACTCAGTTATTATAATCCACATTGAAAGCTAAGCTAAAGATCCTAAAGATTGGTGATTCTTATTTGAAAACAAACAAAAAAAAGACCTATTTTGCATTTACAATATGAAAAATTCAGAACATAAGTCTATTTGCTTTTTGTACTCTGGCTTTACCCACTCTGAATTTTATTCCCCCCTCTGAGTTGTTAAGACCATAAATCTCCCATAGGTTCATTCCTAACACTTGTCTTGCCTGAGATCCACTTCACTTCCTCCTTTCATTCTTAAATAGAGCGTCTTTAGACATATGCTGTAAGTTTTAACTCCATCTGTATATTATTTCTCACTCACTGCCCTTGTCAGCCTTCACAGGCCCATCATTCATCTTATTTACTGTCACTGACAGCTAGATCTGTGGGCCTCCTTTTTCGTCCTCATGCCAATAGTTTAGAATTCTCTCTAAGAACCATCCTAAAGAGATTTCTTGTCAGAGATTCTCATCTGATACTACAACTACTGTTACTAGTAATAATAAATATAATAGTAATCTTATTTTGAGGGACAGACCTGAAACAGGCGTAAAGAATAATAAACTTTATATATTGATATGCTTTGCTAGCAACAATACGGTATATATTTCAAATTAGATAAAGCCATATAAGTCTCATAGAAGCTAGAAATTAGAAAAAGTGTGTGTCATGGCTGTGCCAAAAAAAAAAAAAAAAAAAAGCTAAATAAAATTTAATTTTTTCCCTTTGGAAACGTTAGTAATAATTTAATAGGATAATGTATGTTTGAAACAAGGACAATATTAAATAACCAGTAATTAATTTATAATGAGGGCAACAGTTTATATTTTCATTTGAGGTATGGCTTTTCTGTAATTAAGTATCCTCCCAAACAACAGTGCTGTGTGTTCTCAACTGCTTAGTTCTGGGTTGTTCAGTAGTATCCTTATTCTTGATGCTAGTAAAATGTGAATACCTTCCCAGAAAATTGTCAGATGCCATTGCTGTAAAGAATTGGAGAATATAATTACTAACAAAGTCTCTCTCTCTCTCCGTCTCTCTCTCTCTATCATATATTATCTCACCTGTCATTCAACTATCCATCTTCATTAGTTGATATCTAACCACATATACATTCACACATGTATAGAACTTTGTTTACATATCATAGAGCATGTATTTCATTTTGTACATATATTTTATTTGAGGATAAAGTGATAATTTTCTTCTAGGAAAAAGTATTCAATATCAAATTCAAAGTCATTTTCCATCTTGTGAAAACCAATAACTAAATTTATACCATTACATGAAAAAGGAAATATGTTTTCTTAGATCCAATGCCATATTGTAATAAAGTATATTAGAGTCTAACACTTTTAAGATAGCTTATTAATGTTATTTTTCTGTGGAACTAAACCAGCTTTCCTTTTTGCTTATTTTATTTTATTTATTTATTTATTCATTTATTTATTTATTTATTTATTTATTTATTTATTTTGAAGAGCTTAATTGGAATCTACTGCCCACAAATCTACAAGCATTTAGTAGTTACTGTGGACTCAGCACTGTTACATACCACTGCTGCTTCTGAAGAGCTTAGAGATTTTTCAGAAAAGAAGATTGACATATATAAAATAAGGAAGCAGAGTCAATGGGAAGAAACTAAATCTGACTCTTTTGTTGTGATTTAAAACATCAGCTCTATTGCCAATTAACCATGTGAATCTGTGCAAGATAATTCACTGCCTGAGCCTCAATTTCCCTATTTAAAACAGAGGATATCAGTGTTTCTGAAATCTATGTTAATGATGAAATCCTGATTCCGAAGAAGGGATAGTACAATACAGTGCATTATAAACAGCTGTATCAAATGGACACCACTTATAAGAACAATTAAAATTTAGAGAAAGTTTGATATAAATTGCAGAGATGGATTCAATAGCAGATATGAAAATGAAAAGTAATTAGTTAACAGTTCTAACATTTCCTAAAACCCAGATATTGGTTAAAACGGGCACACATTTTATTATGCAATCTATTCTCAGACAAAGCAAACTAAAACGTTTTCCTCTATCTTTTGAGTCTAAAAAGAAATAAAACTAATCACAGACAGGCTTCTAGCATAACTTCTGCTAGTGATACATATAGTTATAGAAAAAGACTTCTATTTTATATTGAATATTTTCTCATAGGAAAAAAAACATTATAAGCTACATTCCCATTAATCTGATTCTGTTCAATTTAATTTTTGAACTTAGAAACACCACTTTGCAGTTATCATTATAGAATATTTGTTTTTATTTTAGGTATCTCTTCAAGCCTATTGACACTAATTTGAATTTAAAAAGTAAACATTATCTCATCTCTCATGTTTTCTCTGTTACATTTATGTCTTTTCCAAATACATGCAGATCCTATTCAATCAATCATTTAAAAGAATATGGCTAGTAACAGGGAAAGGCTAAGGAGAAAGTTCAAATTGACATAGACTTTGAAATTTATTTGCTAGCTGATTCTCAATCCATTCTTCAATACTATCACTGAGTCTGCATTTTAAAATGACAGTTATTTTATCAAACATTTTGTATAAACCAAACTAAATTGTCTGTAGCAGACTCTCATCTTAGAACTTAGTAACTCAAAAGAGAAAACAAAAAAGAAACATAAAATACAGCATGACTTGGATTATTTTGGCTCTGAATTATCACTCCAACTAACCACGCAGCACTGTCAAGTTTACTTGTTTATGTAGTCTAAAATTAAACTTTTCAACTTTCAAAAACTAAATTAGCCTGCTACCAATGTTTTGACAATCTTCTGGTCCACTAAATCTCATTGATGAAAAAGAACCTCCAAGGTTTGGGGGCATGAATTTCATGTGGACCTCAATATTAAACTTCTTAAAAACTTCTTTTAAATGCTTGGAAAAATTTGAGTTCCATTACAAATGGTGCCATTATTGTCTTCACACTTGTTATCTCACTCTTCCAACCTCAGCTAAATGTCATTTCTTATGAAGTCTTTTTAAAATCTGAACCTGTTTTGAAAGTGATTGTCTTATCCTCTGCATATTTCATCTAAAATATTTTAATAGATTTCAATATATCTATGCAAATTTATTTTTACTTATTGCATCCATATTTCTATATCAAGTATTAAAATAGTTTATTTAACATCATTTTCAGCCAATTCTAATAGCTTCATTATTAGTTTTTCTAGCGTCCATTTTTCTCTTGTTTTTCGGACTTGTGGTCTTCTATATGCCTACTGTATTTTATGGTATTTTAGCAATGTTTATCAACCAGGGAATGTGTGTCAATCTGCAATTATCCTAAGACAAGGCTGATTTACAAACTTGGAAACACTAGGTCAATCTCCCTTTCATTCCTGTCACTTTGAGACTTTCAACAGAAAAAGAAAACACCTGAAATATTCGTTGCAATGGAACAGTCTGAACTTCTGATCTTTGTCTCTTAAGACTCTCTCTCTCTCTCTCTCTTTCTCTCTCTCTCTCTCATCTTTATCTCTTTGTATATCATCTATACATCTATATCTAGATATCTACACATACCATAGAGTACTCTACGGGAACACTGACTCTTAAAATAAATTTGCTAATTAAGGACAAAAAGATAATCATATTTTTTATATGAATGATGCTTTCTATTTATTGGAAACACAGAATAAATGAACCAGGGCACGGGAAGATAATTATTTGGTAAGATGCCTGAGATTGCCTTCCATAAATTAACTTGTTTAAGTTAGGCTAAAATTGTGTGATTTCTTTGCTTGACTTACCAGGTTCTTTCGCTTACTCAGATTTTTAGAACTTTTTTTTTTTTTTTTTTTTGCATTTTACTAAAAACTAGTAAAGAATGTTCCTAATACTATTTCATGTTCTCATTTTCAAGGGAAAAAAATGCAATCAAGTTTCTACTTGCAGAATACAGACTTTACACTCAAAAGGAAAGAATATATTACCACATATCCTATAGAATATTTGAACAGCTTATTTGGTCTAATTTTTCAAGTCACTCTATGAGAGAGAGTGGTTCTTATAAGGAGCAGTTATTATAAAATCTTTCTGTTAAGTGTCAAATGAAACATTTCTGTTTGGCCTAACGATCTCAGCAACTAACTAACTACCAGTGTGTTTATTAACACTAGTACTTGGAGTGTAGCTGATACCATTTCCAATCACAACATCAGCAAAAACTAACTGAATTCTTTTACGAGGAATGTGGTAGATAAGCAAAAAATAAAAATAGCATAGTCTAATATTTTACTTACCTCTTTCTAACTTTGATTCTGTTGTTTAATAGGCACAAAAGAACTAGTATTCTCAAACTTTTTGTTCCAAAATCCACAACTTATGACTTTCCCCTTATTATTTAAAATTATTGCTTAAATTCCACTGTCACAGCCACAGTCCAACCAGCAGATTTTTTAAGTGAAAAAAGACAATTTTAAAGTATTTCTATTAAATAGAATACATGTATTTTATTTCTCTTATCTAGAATTTATATTGCTGGGAAATATAGTAAGCAGTAAAATGTTAGCTAGAAATCACTGATACTATTTTAAAGAAAGAAAGAAAAAGCATGGGAGGATAAGCAATGGGAAGTCTCTGCCATGATTCCCATTTGAAGAGGGTCTGATAATCTTCTTGAATTATTTATTGCAATGTTAACTTTAGATTTATTGTTACTGACCATAAACTGGCCTAATAAAATGGCTTTTAAAAAAGCATTACATTTTATACCTTCTTAAACAGAGCATATTTTGGTTTCAATGGTCAGACTCTATGTACTCCCTTTGATGACAGTATTATTTGGTAAATTGTTGCACTTTATTAACTAGAATCCTGCTACAATAAAACAACCTCACCTCACTCTCTGTTATATAATTTGACTCAAGAAAATTACCTTTTGCCATATCCCCTAGTTCTTCTGCCATTGGAAAACTGTATGATGAATGAAAATATCAATTTGTCAAACGCCATCTTAAAAAGATGAGTGAGTTTTAGTGACCGATCATTATTTGAGTATAATGGATTATTGCAATAAATAATTGTAGAATATTTAACCTAAAATTCTCTTTAGCATTACTTCAGACACTATCAACTACCGTGTTTCTCCAAAAATAAGACCTAGCCGAAAAATCAGCTCTAACGCCTCTTTGGAGCAAAAATTAATATAAGAACCAGTATTATATTATATTATATTTATATTATATTTTATCTTATCATATATCATATCATATATCATATCATATCATATTATACTATATTATATTTATTATATTATATTATATTATATTATATTATATTATATTATACAATATTAAAGACCCAGTCTTATATTATTAATTTTTGCTCCAAAAGGCACATTAGAGCTGATGGTCCATCTAGGTCTTATTTTCGGGGAAACCTGGTACTAAAATGTGTTTCAATGAAATGGCTCTGCTGAGGGTATCGCATAAATAGCACAGGGACTATTTAAAATTTTTATTTTTTAATGTTTCGAATTGTTCCTTCATTGTTTGCTAAAATATTTCTTTGTTTTAAAAATTCAGGCAATTACCTTGTGAGATTTATTATGTAACTAATTTAACAAATAACTACGAGATATACTATATATCCTAATTCTCCTGAATTTTACTGAGTTCTAGCCCAGAAATGGTCTCTTTGATGTTTAGATTTTCTGCTTTATGTATTGACGAGAAAAAATGTAATTTTTTTAGTGCTGAAAAGGCATATTGTGTTAAATGCATTATAGAGAAGAAAAATAATGAGTTGTTACTTTGCCACACTAGGAACTATTGATGTGATAGTAATGATTTTTTGTATTCCTCTGATATATAGTTATATAATGTTAAAAGACATTATTGGGGGGGGGAAACATAATACTGCACAATGGAATACATAATATCCTGTCATTTCAAATGGGTATAATTAATCTCTTTCCTTAGCACTTGATCATTGCAAAACTAGTAAAACAAATTGATAGACCAGAGATTCTGGTGCTAGCAAGAAATAAAAGTCGTTAAAATAAAAGCATTTTTCTTAAATACAATGTGTAGAGTTGATGTATGTCTCAGACTTTCACTGTCCTTAAGCTTACAAATATTTGTTTTCAAACAATAAGGGCACAGAATTTGTAAGAAGAACCTAGATAATTTTCTTTTATTTTAATAATAATCAATGATGAGCTAGTGAAAAATTTCAGCCCAATATTTTGTCTTTCTCCGGTGTAAAAAGAAAGCTCAAATAAAACTTGGAATGTCATTCTGAATTTATACATCTAAGAATCTATAGCCCCATTCTTCAGTTTTTTGACAGTGCTGTACTTACGTAGACTTCCAAGGAGGTTGAAGTAACAAATCACTTTATCTTCACATTGGATGTGTTCTGTATAAAATTGGCCTGTAAAAAGGTCAAAACCAGTCACTGCGATTATTGAAAAAAGTGTTTGAACAAACTGGGCATAATATTTTTAAATGAAATTTATTTCAGAATATTTAAATAAATCAATTATTCTACCTTCTTTTTTGCTATTTTCATATTATGTATCTCTTTATATATCAGCATGTGTGTATATTCTCAAAATTATGCATATGTGCATATATAATTATAAGAATTAAAATATATGTAACAGTCACAGTGCCAGCAAAAAATAGATAACACATACAAAAGGGTTAATTAAACATGTTCAATAAGGTGAACAAGACAAGATTAGAAGAAATCAGCTTAGAATAGTGAAGCACCCTGGTGTAGCAAAAGGAAAAAAGCCATTATCACCTCTAGTCTGAGAGTTAAGTCAATAGTTACCAGACACAGTGATTTACCTGTCTTTCATTTTCCACAGCATATTTATTATTTTATCAATCCTATAACATAAATAATATTAATTCTGAATTGTCAACCCACAAATTCATGTAAAATAAACTTATTAAAGTTCACTATTGTTTATAGATTTTTTTTTTTTCAGTCTGATGATAGAGTAAATGGATTTTGTTCAAGACTATTTCCCACTAATTAACTGTAATTGCTCTATTGATTTTAATTACAGTTAGGTCATTTGTTTTTGTTTATAGTCCATCCTCAGTTTTTTTCATCGTGGTTGTGTGCATATGTGTGTGTGTGTTTGTGTGTTTGTATAGTAATGCATACTATGATTCTCAGAGTCAAAATTACTAAAAAAGTTGTACTCAGAGAAGTATTATTTCCCTATAACTTCTATCTCTTCCCATCCCTCATCTATCCACTCCATTCCCACTCACCACTGTACATATGTATCCAATCTCATCAGTTTCTTGTTCATCATTCTTGAGTTACCTTTTACATAAATATGCAGATACTGTATATTTCTCACTCTCCCCCCTTTTCTTTTTACACAAAGGGTAGCTTTCTATACTTTTTTACATTTCCATTTTTTAACAATACTATAACTTGAAAAATGCTCCAGTTTTTGTAATTTTATAAATCTTACTCATTTTGTTCATATATTTGTTTGCTTAAAGCTGCATAATAAACTTCTACCTCTTGTTTTTCATAACTTTTCTATAGATTCTTCTTTCTACATACATACATATATATATATATATATACCTTCTGTGAATAGTAAAGCTTTTTTATTCCTTCCTATCAAATCTGTATATTATCCTTTCTCTTCCCTAGAGTGACAGTTAGAGCTTAAAGTAAAATCCTTCACAGATATAGTGAATGAGAGCACATTTGTCATGTTCAGAAGAATTCATCACCCTTTCATTAATACTAAGATTAAGACACATTCTTTTTGACAAGGAAGGGAGAGTTTCTATGTATCTCCAGGTCACATTGGCAGATAAAATTTCCATGTTCTGGGTATATTATGAGCTTTTTCATTCTTTATCACCGTCCAGTCTGTCTTCTACCCTCATTTATACTAAAACTGCTCTTGTTAACTGATGAGCATGTTTTATTCACACTATTCTATCTCCAAGAAATACTAAGTATTTCCATGTCAGCAAGGTCTCCAGATTTTCTTCCCATCCATTTGGCCATTCTTTCAGTCTATTGTGCAGTGCTTACTGTTTGGCCTGACCTCTAACCATGGAAGCTCCTCTTGAGACAGCCATGGGCCCTCTTCTTTCTTGTTCTACATCATCTTCTTAATGGTCTTATGTACTCCAAAGACTTTATGCATATTGTATTTGTGTTTAAATCTAAATGCATAAATCAAGCTTACTGCTCATTTCTGACCTCTACATTTCTGTATCTAACATTCTACTTTAAATTTCAACATCAAAACTTCACTTGCAGCTTACATCATTTACAAATCTAATTAATATGATTTACAAATCTAACTAATTAATGTAAACTTTCTTCTACCCTAGACCTACCCTCCATTTGTGAATTTCCTCTGATTTTTCTATATTAATAAATGATAAATGCATCTTCCTTGTTAGCCATATATCTGGCTATATGTCTTCCTCACTTCCAATCCAAGATATGCTAATACTAATTCAAATTTAATTGAATCTGTCAACCTTTTATATTTTTCACATCTCCTGTCTAAGATGCCATCATCTCTTGCCAAGCCTATAATGATCCTCCTGGCTTCTCTCCATAGGCTCACTCTTATCACCCTTGAAGTATTCTCCACATAGATGATCTTTAAAAATAATAATTCCATGGCTCTGCTAAAAAATAGCCAATTGTGTTCCTTTAATATTCCCCCCTTACTGAAAAACAAACAAATAAATAACAACTAATAAGAAGCCAGAAGACCTTAGGATCTAAGGTCCTCGTGTATGCCTAGTCTCTGATTGCGTCTCCAAACTTATACACTAAGTCGGTCCTCATTAAACTTTGGCTCTTCTTGAAATGCCTCTATCCTCTTCTCTCACATCTTCAAAAATGAAGATTTGTTCTTCTCTTTCCTGAAATATTCTTTCTAGCTGTTACTCATGTGCTAAAACCCAATTCATGCATTAGTTTTCACATCAACTACAACATCCTCAGAGTGGGCTTTCCTTTTCAGATAAATTAATTGGATATAAACCTCTTATTACATCTCATAGAGTATAGTGAATTTTAAAAGACCCAAAGCCTAACTTATACTGTCATGAGTGTAAGAGTGTGTGTGTATATGTGTGTGTGTGTTTGTGGGTGTGTCGCATCCCTCGCAACGAGGGTTGTGGGGAGCGAGGAGGGTGGTGCAGGATTAAGAAAAGATAGTAGCCATGAATAGAGTGAAGTGGAGCCCAGAGAAGTGCAGCCTCAAGGACTGAGTGAGCCTAATCAGGCTTACGCAGTAGCTTTTATTAGTTAGGTGGGGAAGTAATGGAGATAAAGCTTGTCAATCTTAAGATCTGTGAATTCCATACACTGTAATAGGAAACTGATTCAAGCCAATAACCCTTGCCTGCAGGCAGCTGGACCATAAGTCTCAGGATGTATGCATTTCCCCAAGGGACAAAATATTTATACATATGAATAGATAGATGGAGAGCACATCATTGAATCATTTCCCTTGCAGGTTTTGGGAAGGAATGCAGCCACAGAGGCAGAGGCTTTCCTCAGTCGGGGGAAGGTGGGGGGCTGTGCCCCCCTCTATGAACCCCAAGGATTTTCCTGTTGGTCCCCACTCAACTGCTCCTGGCTTGAGTTGTCCCCTCCAACCCCGTGGGGAATCTTACTCATCATTGGCTGACCAGCCATCTTTCTGGGGCCAAACATGGATACATAAGGTGCAAGCACAAAGGTAAAGCAAAGTCCCTGAAAGGATCCGTCTTATAGACTCTCCTTGCCTAGGGCAGGTCCAAGGAGACAGATGGGTAGGCTGCTGCTTGCAACATGGGTGTGTGTGTGTTTTAATACACATTTAGGCAACATTTAAATTCCGTTTTAATAAGTATGGACCAAAAATATTGTTAACACTAGTTCCATGTTGAGCATTACATTTGCTGATTTACTTAACATTTTATACATGACTATCATTTCATAGGAATTATAATTTCATTAACCTTATCTTGAATGTCATCTTTAAAATCAGTTTTTAGCAAAGAGATATTATCTGTGGATATTGGCAACACTCTTAAAAGCTCTCTTAAGATTCTCTCACTTTGGGGGGCAGCTGGTTAGCTCATTTGGTTAGAGTGCAGCGCTCTTGGTTGACAGATTGATCCCCACATGGCCCACTGAGAGCTGTACCCTCCATGACTTGTTTGAAACAACTACTTGACTTGGAGCTGATAGGTCCTGGTAAAAGACATTTCAATAGATAAAAGTTTTAAAAAATAAATACATAAAAGATTCTTTCACTTTTTGTCATGCCTAAATAGCTCTATGGAGGTTAAGGGTAGCAGCATCAACCGCTGCACGGGTAAGATATTTTCTGCCTGATTTCTGTTGTTATGTTCCTGTGTATTGTCATTTTAGCAGAACACCTTAGTAAACATCAAGGTAGCCTCATATGAACATGAAACCAAGATTTTTAATTAAACTTTTTTTTTAATTTTAGATAATTGTACACAAGTAAGCATTTGTAAGATAATGCAGAGATTACTTGTATACCATGGTGCATTATTGCAAATACTATATTTATAGTGATACAATAAAGATACAGAATATTCCCATCACCACAAGAATCCCCCATGTTTCTCTTTTTATAGCCACATCCACCTCTCCCACAAATGTACCAATATTTTAAACACAACATACTGAAACATGGTTTGGCAAAAATACAATTTTTTATGGTATCAACCCACTTGTATCAGGTCTTTTGTGAAATGTAAGATTTTCACGCATAAAAGGTTGTGTTTTTCTATGTAATTTGTGAATGAATGCTATTAACTAAGCATTTTATGTCATTGTTTTTTTATATCCATGATCTCCTACAATCTTTATTGTAATATTCATAGATAAATAATATCTTCTAAAAAAAAACTGAGATTCAGGATTTATCTATATAAGACTTTATAGCTGGAATCAACAACAGGTCTGTAAGCTCCTGACAGTATCCTTTCCACATTGAATGGAATGACCACTTTAGACAGCATCAAATAAAAGAAAAAAAAATAAAAAAGAAAAAAAAAATAATATATAAACAGGGAAAGAAACCTACTTGCAATTTTAAAGTTTTTAAAATGTAGCTGTATCCTTCCTGAAGGGAATAGCTATGCTGTAAGGGAATACAAACCATTTTATTGTATTGTTTTCAAATATTCGTTTTAAAATATATATTTGGTATCTCTCAGAGTCAGATCATAGGTTCAACTTTAAAATTGTGCCTATCCTGTGAATTTAAGGCATCAGAAGCAGAAGAACACAAAGTACCTTGATTATGTGCCAGTACTCTTTATATCTAAATGTTTTATTGCCTGAAGAGTACTGTATTAGTATATTCATATTTTTAGGACAATCACTTCAAATAATAATATTTTTCTTTCATTTTTAGAAGTCTAGGTGGAATCATGATAGGTATATATAGGTATAGGTGAGTCAGAGACCAATAAAGTACCAAACTTATATGTGGGACTGTGTGGCATAATGGAATGATCATGGGTTTTAGGTGAAAAAGTTATCACTCACCTTGCTGTTTCCTAGCAAAAATAAATAAATAAATAAATAAATAAATAAATAAATAAATAAATAAATAAATAAATAAAATAACCTCTTCAGTTATTAGTCATTCCATCTGTGAAATAATAATATGTCTAGACATTCAGTAAATGATTTTGGAATTAGTAAATCAATAGTTAAGAACACCGAGGATGAGGATTGGCATCAGTACGTAATCGGTGAAGCATAGTACTAAAATATGAAATAAGGAATATTGAACTAACTTTTTTATATTTCAAAAATGTTCACAGAATCATTCCTTACTGGAAAAAAAAAAAAAAAATACTATGGTTTGCCTGGCCTGACTTGTTGATTTTAGAAACTTTTCTGTCAAACGGATTTTGTTTCGTATGACAAAATTTTTCTTTCAAGACAATTAGGCCTTGAAAATGCTTCTAAATCCTCAAAGTTAGTCCATGTTTTTTCATACTGTCTTCTAGCCTAGAGTTCTTGGCTTAGTTAGGGAAAAAAGCTTCCAAATATTAAGAATAGTTCGCTTTTTTTTTTATTTTTTTAAAGCATGGTCTTTATAAAGCATTTTTTTAATGCTGATGTTCTCTACATATTTCTTCTATAAAAAAAAAAAAAAAAAAAAAAAAAAAAAACCTTTTCAAAATGCATTAGTAAGTTTTCAGGAGTTTTATAAGTGCCTCAGGATTAACGGAATATGTATATACCAAAGTGAAATTCCTTCAATTACCATATTGAACTCAAAGATGTTTTAAAAGGGCAGGGTCATATTTTATATTCAACTAGTAAAATATAAAGTCTTCTTCTGACATATTTCTGAGATTTCCAACTCTTTAACATATAATGTTCTATAGAAGACATAAACCATTTTAAAAGGAGAAAAGACTTATGAGTAATTAAAGTTTGGGCCGACACATAATGAAATCCAGCTTTTATAAAAATGAAATGTAGGAAGTTTTTGGCTTAACATAGCTAGACAGTAAATAATTTAACTACATTATAGCAAATCCCTTAATACTTTCAGATAGCCAGAAAACTTAATTTTAGTAGCGTTAGATATAAAATTTTATCATCCACATTTGAAAAATAAACAATAAAAGGACATTTTCATTTGGAAATGGTCTTCTTGCTATTTTAAAATGAAAATGAAAATACAAATTTAGAACAAACTACTCCTAACCAGAAACAAAGTAGAACAAGTATAAAACCAAAGAAACAAACAAAAAAAATTGTTTTCAGAACCTATCTACTTTAGCTCCTTTCTTTTTTTTTTTTTTAAATTAAACTTTATCGGGGTTACAATGGTTAGTAAAGTTACATAGGTTTCAAGGGTACATAATGCATCATCTATATATCACTTTGTGTGCTCACCACCCAGAGTCAGTTCTCTTTCCATCATCATATATTTGATCCCCTTTACACTCGTCTACCACTCCCCTCTCCCCTTACCCCTGGTAACCTCTAAACTATTGTCTTTGTCGATGAGTTTTTATTTCTTTGTCTTGTTACTTTGTTGTTTTCAGTTATATATCCAAAATATCCAGAAATCGTATGGTTCTTGACTTTTTCAGTCAGACTTATTTCACATAGCATAATAATCTCAAGACCCATCGGCGTTGTCCCAAATGGCACCTCACACCATTTAGAATAGCTATCATCAACAAGACAAATAATAATAAGCATTGGAGAGGCTGTGGAGAAAAAGGAACCCTCATACACTGTTGGTGGGAATGCAGACTGGTGCAGCCATTATAGAAGGCAGTGTGGAGGTTCCTCAAAAAATTAAGAATAAAACTGCCATATGACCCAGCAATCCCTGTCCTGGGTATCTACCAAAAAAATCTGAAAACATCCGTACAGATATATGTACTGCGATATTCTTTTAGCTACATTTATAGTATGTATTATTCTTGTGATCTAGTTCAATTCAGATTAAAAAATAAATACATAAATATATTTTAAAATTGTCCTTATCCATTGTACTGTTTAGCCCTCATGGATTAAACAAGGTTTTCATGATTTTTTAGAAAACAGAATTCATCAGCATGACGTGCTTCAGTCAAGGTTGCTCCAGAAAAGGAGAGAAAAATAGTGGTAAAACTTTCTTCTTTCACTCATGCCCTGAGGACTTTGCTATATTTTTTGATGGCTGTCATAATTTATGGTGGCCAGAATGAGCAATTAAAAATTCAGTGTTAAATTAAATTGAAAGTTAAGATAATCAATTAATTAATATTTGGCATAAGTACACACTATGTAATATTTGGGAGATACACTAAAAATATCCATTTATCTAAAATTCAAATTATTATTATTATTTTTTTAATTTGCCAATACCAGTTCAGTCATACTAATTTCTCGATCTGTCAAGATCCTTTCTAGTTTTCAGGGGATGGTGTTTCTTTAACTTTTACTGAATTTCCAAGATACAGGAATAAGGCATATACCTAACAAGCAGACAAACAAAATTACAAAAGTATGTTGAGATGACAGTAAACACTAAGTCAGTAGGCCCATGTTTTGGCTCTTGCCCTATTATTCTCTTATTATTATCACACATAGATTTTAAAGTGCATATTGTCCCACAGTGACTTATAATGTTTAACATTTAAGCATTATTTTTTTCCTTAGAATAAATTCTTAAGTTTGAAAGCTATTTTATGTTTATTTCTCTCATTGAAGTTGAAATAGAAATATATAAATAAAAAGAAAATATAATGTAATGATAGTCTCCCCATCCAGACTGTCAGGCACCAAGCAGCATGCATATTTTTGCACAGACAAGGCCATTTTTCTCCTGTTGCCTCCTTGGAAGACGATGCATAGAGAGGAGTGTTTCCTCTACAGCTAAACTCAGCCATAACCTACACAAGCCCTGACCTGAAACACATCTCCACAGAATGATAGCACAGGAAACGAGATGGACTTTCTACATTGATGTGCTTTATTTTGCTTTTTCTTCAATAAAACCCATTTTTAAAATTTATTCTGATTTTTGTGAAATCTACGAGTATTTAAACCAATATGTGCCAGTGTCAGCTTTGAAATCACCTACCTGGTATGAGAGGCTTTTGATGGAATATCTTTATTTCACTTGTATAAACATTCAATATGTAATTGTTTCCTTTAGAAACAACCTGCAGGTATGCTACTTAAATCAATTTTCTTTGCTTTTGATTTGATTTTTTTATATGTTGATTTTTATGCAGGCTAATAAAAATCTTTATCTCTAGAGAAATAAAGAACACACAAATGCAAAACAAATCATGTAGCAATATAGTTTTCACTTGCTTGAACTTAAAAACTTAGAGAAACCAAAAGTTTAGTGAATAAAACTTTAACATATTATTCTACATGTCTTTATACCTTTTTTGTTGAAGCATACTGCACATATAAAAGTGCACAAGTCATAAATGTATAGCTCAATTAAATTTCATAAGCTATTAGTTTATTAATAAAGAGGTTGCCAACATTTTAAAAGTAAATGGGTATTGCATTTTTATCAAATAGTTTATATGTTTATAAATATGAACATATGATCTAAAAAATTTTGTTAATGTAGTGAATTAAATTGATTGAGGTTTGAAGGTTAAACTATCATTGTATTCCTTTAATGCATTCTGTTTACTTATATTTTAAAAGGCTGTTACTTCTTAATTAAATATTTGGCAGAATCTGCTAGTGAAGCCGTTTAATCCTGGAGTAATCTTTGTAGAAAAGCACTGTAGTTTTAAGATTATATATCCTAGATACATCTCTCTTATCAGATATTTGATTTGCAAATATCTTCTCTCATTTCATTGGTTGTGTTTTCACTTTCTCTATGGTGTCCTTTGAAGCAAAAAATAATTTAAATTTATGAAGGTAGGATAAAAGTAATAATAATTATATATATATATATATATATATGAAAAAAATGAAATATAAAACAGCCTCTATTAAAGGATTCTAACAAACCTAAAAGTGATACTTTGTAGAAAGAGAAAGATAGAGGGAGAGGAGAGAGAGAAACAGAGAGAAAGACTAATAGCAAGAATGGAAAAGGAGGCAGCCCTACAATCTACAAATAATAATTTTAAAAAAGCATTGATAAGATATTGCAAACATCTTTAAATTTGAAAAAAGTTTGGTGAATGACACAAATTCATTTAAAAAAATAGGAGAGAATAACTTATATAATCTTGCAAAAGAATTATAAATTATGAGTAACCCTACTCTCATGTGAGAAATTACCTTGAAGCAGTAGAAGTCCTAAAGAACAATGACAGGAAAGCTATCACACGGGTCTGGAACAGACAGGCTTACTGATGATTACACAGTGAGATGTTCAAATAATTTGATGTGCATGTAGTTTACTTTGTTGTAAATGAAACTTTAAGGTAAACCTCAGATACTATATTTCACCAGTTTTCTTTTGGTAAGTTTATGATTAGTTCATTTTTGTTTAGTTTTTCCCCTCTGTTATCTTGGTAGTTACATATCATTTATATTTATTTACTAAAATTCTTATAGAAGCTACCTAAGGTTTTATAACACGTTTCTCTGGCATATCAAAATGTAGCAGTAATCATTACTTTTATTTCTCTGCGGATAATACAAAAAAAAAACACTTTAGATTTTAGAACACTTTAAGTCAGTTTTATCTTCCTCTTAAAATAATTGGCTATTTTATGTAACTCAGTTATGTATGATTTAATTGTACTAGATAGTATTAATATGTTTAGTACAACTTAATTTTTTATATATAGTCACATATATACCTATTATGTTGTTTATTCTTTCTGGAATATTGAGTGTTCCAGTAGTATCATTTCTTTTTGTATAAAGAAAATCCTTCATTTTTTTATCATATGCTCAAAACTGACAATTTCTATCAGTTTTATTGCCTGAATATACATTTATTAAGTATTTATTTAGTTTTGAAAAATATCCATTTGTCATTAAATTCTCGATTTGCAGTTTTTTTATCTTTTAAAGATATCATCCCATTGTCTTTTGGCATCTTTTTTATCCCTTCTTTTGGTAAGTCAGCTGTCTGTCTTATCAATGCTCCTTTGAAATTAATGTCTCGCTTCCCTGACCTCAGCTTTGGCTGATTTTTAAAAGATTATCTCTTTTTGGTTTTTTGAAATTCAATACCTGGGTATAATTTTCTATATATTTTGCTTGGGGTTCAGAAAGGTTTTGGGATTGTAGTTTGGTGTCTTTGGAATATTATTTTTAAAAAAGCATCCATTATATTTTAGATATATCATAAAATCTTGGATATCAGTATTTTTTAAAACTCTTAGATTCTAATTATATGATGGTTATGACATACAACTATATCCCAACTATATGAACTATGTCTCACATTTATTTCTATATATTCCATTTTCATTTTCTGTTTATTACTCTGTATATATATATATATATATATATATATATATATATATATATATCACTTAATTTTAAGTCCATGTTTTATATCTATGTTATGTTTTTCCCTATGAGCCCATTATTTTTTGTTGGTTCTTTGTTTTAGATAATTTTTGTCTTGTTTAGTCATATGCCTGATTTTTTTGTTGTGTGAAAAGTGTTGTATATTGAGAAACTATAGTCATAATCTGGAGTTTAGAATGAAGTTCTCTTTCTCTGAAATTATTTACAATTGCAGTAAGGCTTTGGTTGACTGTTTATGGTCAGTGCTTAAGTTGCTGCAAAAGATAGTATTAAAATAATTGGATAGACACTGAAGATTAAAGGACAGAATTCTTGATTTTTTCCCACTTCGACACATATATTCTAAGAACTTCCAATATATTAGCTTCTTTTCAGCTTCTTTTTATTAAAATAAATATATTGCCTTTGATGGCTCTAGCATTTCTGGAGCTTTATTTTCAGAATCAAAGAAAATATACACGGCCTCTCCAGAGCAAGTATCACACATCGTATGGATATGTGATACTTGCTCTGGAGAGGCCGTGTAATTTTGAGTAAATTTCATAGTTTAATTCTAATTACCTCTGACTTCTTGAAAATATAAACTATACCATATTTTTGTTCCCATTCACCCTAGATCAGGATATTGTGACATACCTGAAGCAATTTTGTAATATTAAGTTATCCTCCCTGTCCCTAATTTAAAACAAACAAAAAGACTATTCCATCCTACATTTAATTCATCCTAAATACCTTTAAAACATCATTATTTTTTTGCAGATAATCATTATTTTACTTTCATTTGACTAATGCATGTATTCTCCTACAGACCAATTAAAGTCTCCTACATTTTATCCAACTTTCTTTTCTAGCACTGCCTTGCAAAATTTTTCTTCTTCAGAAAGGACGATCAACTAGTAGTTGACCATTGCAATTTCAAATTACTTGCAAATTCCATTTTCTTCATTTAAACATTCTCTGTATTTTCTCATGCTTTTTCATTCTGCCACTATCTAAAAATTCTTCCTAGTTTGCCATGCAAATGCTAATCTCTCCTTCATCTAAAATAATGTTGTTCAGAAATCAACGTGTAACTTTTTTTACATATTTGAATACGATACTTTTTCAATGAATTTGAGATATGTTCAAAAACAGGATTTGATCTTAAATCATTTTCATTCTTCAGTATTTGGCACAGTGTTATCTACATGTTATTTATTAAACATAAATAAATGTTTGACCAAATTATGTCTCTGAAAAGTGAATTTTATGGTGAGATGTATCATGATTTTTAAAAAAATCATCATTTATTATCTTACTATTTAGATTAACTGGTTTTAAGGTGATAATGTTTTCCTGGATCATTTTTTCTTTCCATTCTCTTTTGTTTAACATAAAAATTTTTTACATTCTCTTTTAATATAACTTCCTGATAAGTCATTCTCCTGGGTTAAAGTATTCATTGTTGAAAATAAATCCCAAACACTCTAAAAAGCACACAATTCAATTTTATACATAATTAAGTATATTATTATCATTGATCTTCCACAATCGATACCTGAGATAGCTTTGACATGATGCTTAACAAGACATGACTCTTTTGATAGTCACTAAATTTAAGAAGTCAAACTGTAATTACTCCAACTCTAAAGGGCATGATTTTGTCTAAGATTTTGCTTTTCAAAATATGAAGTTCATCTACAAAAGTAAAAAATGATTTTTTTTCAATAGTAGAGAGATTATCTTTTTAGTGGCTATGATAAATGAAAGTTCTGAAGAGAAGTAGTGATCTTACACTGCTTAATAGAAAATGGAAAAATAAATAAATTTACAATCAAAAGCAGTAATTTAATCAAGTATTTTCAAAACTATAAATCTCCTAAAGATCAAATACCCTGGGTAGAATATAGATAGATAGATATGTATGTATGATGTATGTTTGTATATATATAAAATTGTTGTTGTTGTTTGTTTTTTAATTAAATGTTATTAGGATGACAATGGTCAACAAAACTACACAGGTTTCAAGTGTACAGATATAGTCCATCCCCTTTACCATCCCCTACCACCCCCTTCCCCCCTTACCATCTGGTAACCACTAAACTTTTGTCTGTGCATGAGTTTTGGTTTTTTGTTTGTTTTTTATTTGATTGTCTTGTTCCTTTGTTGCTTTCAGTTTTATGTCCCACATATAAGTGAAATCATATAGTTCTCTCCTTTTTCTGTGTGACTTATTTTGTTAAGCATAATAATCTCAAGATTCATCTATGGATAAATGTTTTCAGCTTTTTTGGGTAGATAGCCAGGAGAGGGATTGCTGGGTCATATGGCAATTCTATTCTTAATTTCTGAGGAAGCTGCATACTGTTTTCCACAGCTGCTATACCAATTGACATTCCCACTAAAAGTGTAAGAGGATTCCTTTTTCTACACAGCCTATCCAACACTTATTGTTTTGTTGATGATAACCATTCTAACAGGTGTGAGTTAATATCTCATTGTGGTTTTGATTTGAATTTCCCTAATAAATAGCTAGTGAAGTTGAGCATTTTTTCATGTATCTGTTGGCTATTTGTATGTCTTCTTGGGAGAAGTTTCTCTTCATGTCCTCTGACCATTTTTTTAATTGGATTTTTTTGTTGTTGAGTTGTATGAGTTCTTTATAGATTTTGGATATTAGCCCCTTATTGACGTTTCTGTGTGCATACATCTTCTCCCATTCAGTTGGTTTCCTCTTTGTTTTGTTGATAGTTTCTTTTTTTGTTTTTGTTGTTGATTTTTTCTTTTGCTGTACAGAAGCTTTTTAGTTTGATATACCATGCTTCCCAGAAAATAAGACCTAGCCAGACCATCAGCTCCAATGCCTCTTTGGAGCAAAACTTAGTATAAGACCTGGTCTTATATTATACTATGTTAGATAAGACACAGTCTTAGATTATAGTAAAATAAGACCAGATCTATTTAATTTTTGCTCCAAAAGACACATTAGAGCTAGTTGTCTGGCTAGGTCTTATTTTCAGGGAAACACGGTAATCCCATTCATTTATTTTAGCTTTTACTTCCCTCGCCTTTGAGGCCAAATTCATATAATCCTCTTTGAACCCAAGGTCCATAAGTTTAGTATCTATGCTTTCTTCTATGCAGTTTATTGTTTCAGGTCTTACGTTAAGGTATTTGAACCATTTCAAGTTAATTTTGGTGCAGGGTACAGATAGCAGTCTAGCATATATTTTAAGGTAATTTTAAAAAAATATAATTTGATATCAACAATTAATTTCTTGACTATAGAACGTCTTACACTATAATGAGTTATGATCTCAAGCTGCGTATTAGTGAATATAGTGTAAAATCTATTTACATTCATTATTCAAAATAAACTTAATTCATAATAAGCAAAAGAAGATAAATGTGGAAGTGCAAAACTATGTACTTTTTAGAAAAGATATAAATACTTGCCTGAATTTATATTTAAGACTTAATAAGAAAATGGTAGTTCCTCTTTAAAAATAGATTAATTTATTTTATGCGTTTATTAGAAACAATATAATGTATTTTGTGCCCTTTCCTATAAATCGCTCCAAGGAGTATTCACTGTACAAGAAGAGAACAGAAAATCATAATAGCTTCTATTTATTGTCTCTTCTATGCCATCTGATTGAAAAGAATATATGTATTCATGCATACATTTAATCCCTGAAATTTATTCTTTATTCTCATTTTAAAAATTAAAGACAGTTATTCAGAGACATTAATACTTTTTCAAGCACACTCAGCTACTCATTTGCTTGTTCAACATCACTGCATTTTATCAATGTATCTGACCCTAAATTTAATGCTTCTCACTTAATTTTCTACCATACAATAGTTGATATACACTAAGAAATTCTGCTTTATTCATTTATTTTGAAGGTTTATGTAGGAGAAAGAGCTTCAAAGTCAAGCTGACTTAGGAAACCTGGGTAAAATCAATCTTGCAAAGCTATTAAGATGAAAGAATTGGTCATAAAATAAGTATTCAGAAGGAATTCTGATTTCTATTAGCCCTCACTTACACTTAAGCGGATAGTAAGGAAAATGACCATCACATTTATATAATGCATTGTGGCTGTAGTGATTTTTTTTTCTGACATATTTTAAAGAGTCCTATAAAGATTCTTTACCTTTTAAAAATCTTGGCAAATGTTTGTTTTCCTTTAAAGCTTCTTAATGTAATAATGTATTCTAGAATATTGATTTATCTAAGTATCTATTTGACAGACACCCATTTATTTTCTTATGTTCCTTATCTAATACAGATTAACTTGACTTGTATTTATTGGCATCAATATTCATGAATCTGTATCAAACTATTAGATTATCTCTTATATCTGCCTGTTTCTCCTCCTAAATAGATAGCTGTCTCTAAAATAACAAATTGAGAACACTAATAATACTGTTTTATTTCCTCCTGACAGTTGAATATTTAGTTTGTTTCAACTAAATATTAAACAAACACTGTAAGAATTTAGAAAACAATTAAACATATAAATTATATTATTTTCAGACTTTAATCTGAGAAAAAAATATTATTTAACAGATAATTTTCCTTCACTTATTGCAAAGATTTAGCCTCAGATTCAACTAAATACATTGTACAAATAAATTAGCAACTAGACTTGAGGATACAGAAATAGTTCAGCATCCACATATAAATGGGTAAATGCAGTAAAACATGTAACTGTCTCTGTACCTCTGAACTTTAAACCTCAATGTTGCTAAAAAAAAGAAAAAGAAATCTTTAAAATCTTATATAAAGCTCACTTTTCCTTTTGTAGCAATTATGCTAATTTTTCCTTAATTATCAATACCTATGAACAAAGATTCATCAAAATGGATATTTAGTTTATATCTATATATATAGATATATATAGATATAGAGATAGAGAGAGAGATATAGAGATAGAGATAGAGATATAGAGATAGAGATATATAGATATATATAATGGAATCCAAAACTGTGTGCCAATATGTTCAAACTGAGTCAAGCTACACACATGATTATTGTCAAGGTAGCAGTACTATATACTGTAATTTGTTTTAAAGATGATTGTTAAAATTATGAATGACATTTTTCTTTTCTTAGGATTTCAGAATTGCTTCAAAACAGTGTAGTCTGTATCTTCCATCTGTTTCTTCTGTTAATGTTAATGGAAGTTTTTATCCTATATTGCCATGGTATGTTGAGTACAAGTTGGGAGTGTGGGGAAGAAACATAATTTTAGTTTATAGGTACAAGTACAAAAGAGCCCTAAGACCTGATATGTATTGTTTAATATTACCCAGAGATCCTAGTCTTTGAACTGGATGAATTGACTAGATGGAACTGTCATTGTCTCCTTCAAGGAGGGATAAATATGTTCTATATTTGGGAAGAAGGATACAATTATATTAGGTAAGGAGAAGACTGTCTGTGACAAAGGGAATGAGGATATAAAAATTATGTGTTCTGGAGCAATTCATGACAGTGTGTGTGTGTGCAAATATATATATATATATATCCCAAATCCCTTCCAGCAATTCAAATTATAAGCCACTTGAGTACACTGCAGTGTGATTAAGGAAAGGTAAGTTTCCTAAAATACCAAGAACTCTGATACCAAGACTTTCTCTGAGTATCTGACATCATGAGGACCCCAAGTAAGTAACACAAATTAAGGCCATTGTGGGAATAGGCAACATGGAATTTTTCAAAGAACAAGAGAGTGAAACAAAATCAGCAGCAGAGAAACGTGGCAGGCCCCTGTATAATAATCAGTCTAAACATCAATAAATTAAATGCAAAGGGTTTTCTTTCTTTCTTTCTTTCTTTCTTTCTTTCTTTCTTTCTTTCTTTCTTTCTTTCTTTCTTTCTTTCTTTCTCTTTTTCTTTTTTCATCAACTACCTAGGCCAAACACACACACACACACACATACACACACACACACACACACAGTATAGTGCAAGACATCTGACAAGCTCCAATGATTCAGACGAAGAATAATTTACTAATTTCCCAGTAAGCAGGAGAAGTGATTTTATCATTATGTAATTAGTTATATGTGGAAGTTATTAAGCAATGAGAGATAATGTTTTGACATTGCATGATTATGTCATTAGACAGAGACACTTGATATTATGCATTCAAAGAAAGGAGACATTTCTATAGGTTTTAAGCTTCAAAGATAATTCAAGTTAAAAAAAAAAGAATCATGTGGACACATGGATACAGGAACAAAAAGTAGGGTATTATATGTATAAAACACTTTTAGGAAACAATGATTAGATGTTTCTTAATAGTTATCAAGATTTAATATAATGACTCAACAAAGCCCTTTCTTTTGACTTGTCTCTAGCATACAAAGAGTTTAGTATTGGACTATTTGGTTCTCAGAATCAAAAAGACTGGGTACAGACTGTTGTGAGTCTTAATAGAATTGACACCGGATACCTGGGTCTGATCAAGGCCTCCTGTTTCCAAAGGGATAGAATGGGTCTGTGTCAGTGTTCCAGTGTCAGCAATTACGTAGTCTGGCAGGCTCAGCTACAGAGGAGTGGTTGAAGATAAAGGGATGATTTAATGAGGTTCTTTTCATAAAGACCTTGTATTCTAGGGGGGTAAACAGTTTCTGCTTTAATAAGGCTCCCGTGGACTCTGCCTGGAGTAAAGTGTAAAGATTAGTCATTCAGCCTCAAGCATTTAATGTCAACTACTACCTGGAGAGCAGTGTGCACAGTTGAATGTGCCCACTCAGCTAGGAACTGACTACTGACCTAAACGTTGGCTGACAAAATTTAGTATCTGAATAAGCCACTATTACAGTGCTATGGTGAATTTCGGTTCAGTCTTATTAAATTTCTAATGTTTTCCATATCAAGCTACCTCTCCCATTCAAAAATGGAAATGATCCTCCCACTTTTCTGTTTTCCCAGAGAGGATGGAAATACTGTGAGATTTAGCATAAGACAAATCTCGATTTGATTCATACTTTCTCTACTCAACCACTGTGTGATATTAATTTGTTCAGTATTGATTAGAATAATGTATTCTTAGTTGAACAGTAAACTAATTGTGTACTGCATATCAAGCAGTATGAAATGGCTGAGGTTGTCGTCTTCTAACAGTATTTGTTAGTTGCCTGCTGTGAGCTCAAAACTGTTGCAGAATGGTGAGAATGCCATTAATTGACAAGACAACCTTTACGTATGCATCCTATATTCTCTCTTCATCAAAGAATTAGTGTCATAGTAAGGAAAGGAGACCAATATACAGTAGTACAAAGTAAAAAATGCATAAGAAGAAATATTTATATGCTTAAAAAATAGATTGCAAGACAATTCTCTATTTTTCATATTAGAAAAGCAATACAAATATTTGCCTATTCTGCATTAAAAGAAATAGATAAATGCATACTTCTACTCCATACAATGATTCCATTTATTACAAAATCACATTTAAAATAGCATTATATAAAATAATATATTAATACAAAGTTATAGCTTTTTGAAATTCCCATTTTATGTAGCAATTTCCTTAAATCTTTCATGTGAATCCCAGGCCTCACTGTCTAGTCATCACGGCAGCCACTTTATGAGTCATCTAAGATAGTTTCTAAAGCAGATCATTTTCACCTCTGCCTGTTTCCTGAAATACAGCATTTTAAAAATCCTGTAGAATGCTGTCACTGGAAAATGTATTCTAAGCCATCACATTAAAAGGACTGCTCTCTCTCTCTCTCTCATTTTTTACATTTATTTTTGAAGTATATGTTTTACCTGTATAATACTTTTATCTATGAATTCAAAAATGATTTTTAAGGGAGTCATTTTTGATACTATTCAATCCTGACAGTTGTGAATCCTAAATTTATGAAAAACTAGAACCCATCACAAAGTGACTTTTTGTCCTTTTTTTTCGCATTAGCAAGTCCTATTAGGTGACCTATAAAAGCACGCAAAGTCAGAAATGATTAAAATTGATTTAGAGAAATGTTTTTCTCAAAAATATATTTTTCCATAAATAGTAATTGAATAAATAGAAAACTGGAAAGGAGTTCTTTAATAAAATAAATTCAAATATAAGATGATTTTTTTTCCCAAAGCATATTTTTTTGGGGTGGGGTATCTTACCATACTTTTGGTGCCTATGTGACACATGGTATCAACCATTTGGCAATAACATCATTATGTCAGTTTGACATGCTTTATAGAGGATGTGACCCTTGCCTTGGATCTTGAGGAATGAATATGGAAATACAAATTGAGGGAAAAGGTGTTCCAAGACACAGCTTTGCACAATCAGATCACAAACTACAAATGGTTTTATAGGGAGGGGGCATCAGATTCGAGGAGAAGAGCTGCAGGAGTGAAGTAGAATGGGAAGAGGCAGCTCAAAGAGGCTTAGTGTATCGCTTTCTGTTCATCCTCACACAGCAGGGAACCCTTGAAGGATTTTATACAAAGTGAGATGTGTTGACCTGCCTGATATGTGGAAGGAAAAGGAGGGTATCTAAAACTGGAGAAGAAAATTACCTAGAAATAGTGCAAGCAAAAGAAAAGGAAAAAGAAAGCACTGAAATCCAAGTTTGACAGCAGGTATGGGGTACGGAGAAGAGAGACTACAGATATTTTAGGGCATCCTATATATTTTAAGTGATGTATGTCTGGGGTAAGGGATATTGAGGTAGAATTCTAAGGAATATCTTAGCCTCTACTATCCATTTTGTTGTTGTTTTCCTCTATCATCTGTAAAACGGTAATATTAATGTCAACTTCACAGGTTTAGAGAAAATCAAATAAGACTGAGGCTATGTATGTATGTTATAAATCTAGCAAAATGCCTAACACATGGTACCGTGTGTTTCTCCGAAAATAAGACCAAGTCTTATGTTAATTTTTGCTCCAAAAGATGCATTAGAGCTGATGTTCAGGGGATGTCATCCTGAAAAATCATGCTAGGGCTTATTTTCCGGTTAGATCTCATTTTCAGGTAAATACAGTAGTTATTCAATAAATGTTAGTTCCCAGAAAGATTTTCTCTTTATTAAGGCCCTTATTACATTCTACTTTGTATCACTATTGTTCGGCAAAATAGCATTTCTCTCTGCGCTGCTGTATACATGAATAGAGACTCACAGTGACTCTATGCTTTGGAGGGTAAATATTTTAGTATTGAGTGGATGAATGTGTTATGGGTTAACTTGCAGTGAGATGCATTGGTGCAAGGAAGATTTATGTAAAGGAAATTACAACTGATGAAGTGCAGCCATCATTTCCCAATTCACTGAGATTAAACTTTGGGTTGGAAGTGGGGCGTTAAGAAAAATCTGCATCTGGACATAGCTGAACACAGCCTACAGCGGCATGGAGGATCGACATTGTGTTAGATGTTTTTCCAAAACAAAGAAAAGGCCAGTGTCAGAACTATGTAAATACCACATTGTCTATGAGGTAGTTTCTCACTACAAACCTGCACCTGTGCCATATAGAGTTCAAAACCTAGGCACACGTAGTCATAGTTCGAAGGCAATGCACAATATTAAGCTTTTCTTAGTTATCCAATAATTCTAACATTTAATATCAGATAACATAGTATAAATTCATTATACTGCAAGTGTCTCCCTTTTTATTTTTAAAAATCATACATTTATTTATTTTTCTGTAAACATGCAGTGAGCACCTATTCCACGTCAGTTTATTTTGGTAATGTAACGTATGCCATAAGTCCTTCATAAACATTCTCTCATCTGATTCCACGGAAACACTGTGGCATTCATGGTGTCTCTGCCACACATGAGGAGGCTAAGAGACAGTGGTTAAAAAATATGAATTACAGTCACAAAATTGCTAAGTGGAGAAGCCCAGCTAAGGCTGCATTGTTATCACAGGCCCAGCATGAGTCTAACCCATCTACCTGAATGCAAAGTCTGCATTCTTAAAAGTCGATAGGTATATATTGATTCAAACCCTCAAAAATGTAGTAGTAATTGTTGTCTACAGAATTCACTTTTGTAATCCCTTCTATTTTAAGGAAAGTAGAAAGAGAAGTACCATAGTTGTCTCTATGTTAACTCAGTAAACGTTTCCCCTTTGTTTTCATTTGAAACCACATGAAATTGTAAATCTAAATAATTTATTATGATTTACCTATTGACAAACTTTCCATGTTTTCTCCTTTCAAAATTTAAAAGTTTATAGGACTGCACTAAGGATTTCGTTTTGTTTTGTTTTGCTTTTATCAACGTATGTGTTTTAACAGATTCAGTTATTGTCTATGATCATTTGCTGACCTTTAAAAATTGTTGTTTGAAAAACCTCAGGAGCACTGATTGTCACAATTAATACATGTCCTCCACTTTATTTCTGCATCTGTCCCAACATTCCATAGCACAGGAAGCAGATGTCATAAACAAATAAAACTGGTGGCAATCAAAGTTCTACCAACGTTCTATGCTAGACATCAAATGCCTGACATGTCCTAATGTGACCTTGTCATCTACTCAGCACTGATTTTTATCTCACCCAGAATTATAAAAGTTATAGCAGGTGTAATTTAGTTGAACCAATGTTAATTTGTCTTCTGTTGACTGGATCAAATTTGGTATAAAGTATAGCTGAATAATATAAGTGTATTATTTAACTGTCAATACCTCTTTGATTTTAAAATGAGCTTCCATATAAGGTCCTTTATTCTAAGATAACTAAGACATCTTTTAAAATGCATTGCAATATTGATAGTCTTATGTTATACAGTGTTCTCCAAAATACAATGGCAGAAAAAGAAGTGTGATTTGCAAATTGAAGAATGTTATTAGTCATAGTTCATACATGGAAAAGCATTATTAATTGCCTGCTGTTTATCAAACCCTAGTAAAATATAAGACCCAGTACCAGTCTTAACAACATTTTCATTTACGTATTCCTATTTATTGCCTGTCTCCTTCACTTCATTATACACTTGCTGAAGTCAGGGATATGCATCATTATTATATCTTCAAAGCCAAAAATTTACTATGTCTAGACTATAGGAGACATTCAATGTTATTAAATGCTTGATTTTTTTTTTTTAATAATAGGTTTCAAAATTGCTCTGTCATCATAGCTTATTCTTCTTGACCACTACATCAAAACTTAAAGCTTTGTATCATAGTAAGACCTACATGTTTATATCACAATAAAATGACCACACCAAGTGATAGATCTGTTCATTAATAGAAAACGGATCAATTGACATCCTCCAGGCCTTAAAAATACCTACTATATTTCCTACATAAGCAATAACTATTTCAAGTAATAATAGAGAATGGCAAGGTAGGGGACTGAAAATGTTAGAAAATAATTAAAAGCAGTTCTGGAAATACCTATTCCGATTTAACATGAATTAGACTGAGAGAATGTAACAAACTGTGAAAATTATGCATTCAAAATTGGGTCAATAACGATTTTGGTCTTTAACAAAGGCTGATGTTTGCTTTGAAGCTTTATAACAGTAATGTAATATAATGAGTATGAATAACCTGAGTTTTGGAGAAAATAAATTTGAAACAAAGCTGAGCTTTGCTAAAGCAAGAAAACAGCTATTCTATTTGTTATGTAATGATTATGGTTGCGTATTTCATTTAGTAGGGGAAGTTATTGGCATTATACTGAAATCAGCATATTTAAGTTCCATCTCTAGTCAAATATATATGAAAACTATTTGTAAATTCATAACACCCAGTAAGTGAAACTACTTTCAGAGAAATACTGGAATATATTTTTCATGAACCTTTTTCCCCCAAATCTAGAATTTTCCAAAATCCAAAAGCTAGTTACTTTCTAAATTGAAATTTCTTGTGTGAATTTTGAAATATGACTTTGAATAAGTAAATCTGATCATTTTTCCTTGGTTTATAATTCCACAAATTTCTTCACATTCTAAAAATGAATATGGACTACCCATCAACTGCGATTGCCACCTTATATTTTTATTGTGTTAAAATTAAAGACATTTATTTAAATTGAGTATGATTACTCATATTTTTAACGTAAACACCAGAAATAATATTAAACTTGTTATTTTCAAGTCATATTACACAACTACACTATTTGCATATGTTCAACCCCCACACCTTTTTTCCATCTTTTTGGAATTTCATCAGCTACTTGTTTGGATTTTGGAATACCTATCTAACAATTTTATCCCAGGGCTGCCTAGTATATGACGTTTGCCTGAAATTTTAAGTTGATTGACACCCCATCCTTCTCAAGTGCTCACATATGTACTTTGTGGATAACTCCAAACCACCAGCTTCTGTAACATATTTGTGCTGTATGGATGGTTTTAATTTCCTGTCCTTATACACCCTTTTTAGAGAATTGTCCATAACCATGCTTTTTTAGGATGATGATTTCACTAGGTAACTGATCCTGGTAGATCAGTGGACTCAAAGACCCACTGGCATGTAATCTTACCTCTGTTAGGAATGTGGGTTTCAGTTATTTTATTATGAAAAGATGAATATTAAAATCGTGTGTGATTGAAGCTAGACCTAACAAACCTCAATTCAAAGCAATTCAATAAGGTATCAAAGAAGCTGTGATTTAGCAGAGTAGCCAACCTACAAAGACTTAAAAGAAAACAATGTAACTTTAGAGAGCAATCTTAAATGTATTTGTAGGAAAATATGTCTCCCACTAAGCTGGTAAATTTCTGAAGACTATCCCTGAAGACTTTATTTGCATTTTTACAATGAAATTGTCCGTGTAAATATTAAATTTCCATTATATTTTAAATGATATCTGGTCTAAAAATCAGTGATAAAGTTTTGATATAATTAGTACTGATAATTCCAATTTACACATTGTGTGAATTCATTTTTTTAAAATTCAAAATGATGCGGATCCTATTAATGTAATCTTTCTCGGATAATTAGGTCACACAGAAAAGACTGATTTAAGGAATTTTCTGAATAACAATGTAAGTTGACATTTGATGAAATCATAGTGTCACTGAAACACGTTGACATCTGAGAGCCCATGGAAATTCCTTTAAAAGATATTGAATCTGAAAGTCTTTGCGAGGCTGAATTTTTGTAGGTTTTGCTGTCCAATGAAAAAAGGAAAGCTGCCAACACGTTTTCCTCAGAGAGAAAGCATCAGAAATTCTCTGCAATGTTAGCAAGCAAGCCCAAAGCTACATGACTTTACAATATTTTTCATTTTTCACATTTTGGTTGCAGGAAAATTGTCAGGAAACAGATTACAAATAGAAAAAACAAAAAACAGAAAAAGAAATGGAAAGAACCTACATTCAAAGAAGATTTAAATATCCAGTGGAAGAATAATTTAAGTTATAAAACCGTGAAGGAATAAGAAAATCAGTTAAAGATGTCAGCGACATACTAAAGATGAAAAGGCATTCTTTGAACCATAACTGACATAGCCTCTTAAATATATCTACCAGTTGGGGTGGGGGGATGATGGCCACCAATGAAAATGAGCCAGTTTAAATAACAGAAATCCAGAAAGACTTAACGATTTTGATTTTATTAGCCTGAAGTCAAAGGTATAAGTCAGACTGAAAATATTGTGCATTTATAAATAGTTCATATAAGGAGATAACTTTTATTCTCAGACTACACAGTCAGACATTTATTTTCCTTTCTTTGAAAGAGAAAAGAAGATCACATTTTGAGAAACAAAAGAAGCTCTTTTCCCAATAGCACCAGGCAGAGATAGTGATGTAGGTGACTGTCATAACCAAAATAGAGGAGATAGATTAAAAAATAAATAAATGAATAAATAAACAAACGAACATGTAACAGCGTAATGAGTTACAATAGCTAAAGCTGTTTTCTCCTGCACAGATTGCAGATTAATTACCACAGTTATTGTGATCTTACAATAATAGGAGAAAACAAATTTTCTAAAAGGCAGCTGCCCAAGAAGTGAGAAGAGATGGGATCATAAAATAAATGATCTGACATAAAAGTAAAAGGCAATGCCCTGTTTCCTAGTCAGGGCTTCAGGGCTGGCTTTATGGGCATGCAATTAGTGCAATTGCAAATGGCTCTGAGCTCAGAAAGGCCCTACACTTGGTTTATGTCTTGCTGCGTCATCTTGGAATTGTTAATACTTTTATTTTTGAACTTGTGATTTGTAAGTGAAATTCAATGGGCACAAATGCATGGGCAAAGGAGATACATATAATATCTGCATCTAATGTTCTTTGTCGACCCGTTTACATATAGCTTTGGTGATGCTACAGGAATACCCGATTCCAGAGGTCCCACAATGCACAATAGTTTAGGAAGACACCAAGTTAGTACAAAATAAGTGCTATACCTATGACTGAGAAAATGGGACACTGATAGCACTTCAAGAAGCCTGTTTTCTGTTAGAACTAAAAGTTGCTTCAAATGCAAAACGAAGGACACTGCATTCAAAGAAACCCAAACCTGCCAAGAGAGACTCTATCATATCTTTTCTTACTCATGTCATTTCCTATACAAACCACTTAAACTGAAAATGTTGTCACTGAAGGACAAGAAAAGATAGGGCAACTTATATTATTTTTTCTTTCATTTCCTTTTTACTCACCAATAAGCCAAAATTGTGTAGGAGAGAGAATATGCACATGTCAATAAATGAAGTAAAACTGTTGAGTTAGTTTTTATGCAGTGTTTTCATTGTTGCTTCCATAAGAAAGTAATGCATATGCATGTACAAGCTACGAAATACAAATTGTGTGACTTTAGTGATTATATAAGTTTGATGCTCTTATATGTGTATTTAAAATGGGCATGATATAAAGATGAATTGTAAACATAGTTAATTAATAATTGTTTTTCTATATTTAGAATGACATTGAGTAGCAAATAAAAAACACCATAACAAGTCAAGAAAGAAATACTCCAGAAGAATGATAAAGCTTTGTATTATTTTAGTTTTACACTATTTTTAAATGCTTGATTCTCAAGGGACCAGCATTTACATTTTCTACTGGGACCTGCAAATTCTGTAACTGACTCTTGCTAGAAAGTGTAAATGAATAAAACAATAGTGGAATTCTTAGTATTTTTATTATATTATTTGACTCACTGGTCCCTTCCTTTTGTAATTTACCTGCAATTGTGAAGCTATGCATTGGCTTGACAAACTAAGAGAGAAAAAAATAAAAGAATATCTTCTGAAAATGAGATTTTCAGTTCATTCTCCCTAAAAGTTGCATAATTTTGTTGTTATATCATTTTATTTTTGATTTCCTGGATATAGATGCCTTCATAAAAATTCTAAAATGTTTGCTAGAGGCAAACGTGTAATCCTGCCAACCAAGCAATATAAAGATTGACAGAAGGAGATGCAAATAACTAGAAAACCGATAATGCCCTTGAACACGTGAAGGTTGTTTAGAAATGTTATGAATATGTTATTTAAAATAAATATTCAATAATAATCATTTTGGAACTGATATACTTTTTTTATACCCCTTTGCTTATCCCATATAATCACTCACATTCAGAGACAGATGAGTAGTAGAAAAATTTGCCTGTGTATACAAAAAAAATCACATACGCTTGGAAGCCCTTCCCCTTCTCTATGGGAAGTGACTCAGGGTTTTGCATAACTCTTTTATTTTTAGTGGGTGTTTACTTATGAACAAGTCTTGTCTAGTGCTAAATTCCTTTAGGAATGAATTAAATGAATTGAAGGGGAAATGGCCACAGGAAAGAATGTGACTATATTGTAAAAAATAAAATAGTTATGCCTCTATGAAGAAAAACAAAACAATCATTTTTGTTGTTGTTGTTGTTCTTGTTGTTTTTATGTATACTTGTGATACAAGCAAGAGGAAAAGCAAATTATATTCATTTTTCTCAAAGATCTTATTGGCGATGAGTGATCCCATGAGAGAAGAAAAATGAGTTTGGCTTCTGTTCAGGCTCTCCTGTAGAATCATAGCAATTGCTTATGTTGGCTTCTGAAGCACCCTTGATTTTAAAGGAGCTTGGTTTAAAATAAAGTTATAAATGTTTAGTTTGATTTAGATTTCTAGTAATATTTTAAAAAAGAAGAAATATGAAACATCTATTTAAATCAGTAATGTAAATTCTGGGACTAATCATAAGAAAGTAGGCACCTTGACTGGCAAATAACCAAATGAGTCAAGAACATGAGGAAACGTTAATGAAAATAAAATTTAAGTGATGGAACCTGGAAACTTGATTTGCATATGACTTCCTTCATACTTTATGTAAAATAAGAAAGCCTAGTTTGTTTTTCAAATGCATATATATTGTGAGATATTAAAATTTCATTCCCCAGGTGTTTTGCAAAAACCAGTTTAGCAAACTGGTTTGAGAGAGAGAGAGAGAGAGAGAAACTATGATGGTATATAAGAACTTGGGAAATTGTGGTAAAATGTACATATAAAAGATTGACATCATACTGTTACACTGTTATACTGTTGTATTTTATTATTTTTGTGTGTGTTAAAGATTTGTGTTAGGGGAGAGTGAAGGGCTTTTATATTTGTAGGAATCCATGCAAGCAAAATAACCAGGCTAAAAAAAAGAAAAAAAAAGGAAAAATGAACTTCACTTTGGACCTGGACCGGAAATTTCTTTGGAATATAAATAGTTTTCTGGTTTCCTTGGCTTCTAGTGATTGTTTTGATTTCTTATCAAACACACATAAGCCTTTTAAAACAGTTTGTTTTGAGTAGAGTTGGCTATGAAATTCTAAAGGCTCTGTTCAGTTTAGTTCATTAAAATTAATTTTTTAATCAGCTATTAAAGTCTACAATAATAATATTGCTATTGTTGCTAGTAAATTTCAGCAACATTCCTCCACCATCTGGATAGGCAACATGGATTATGGAAGGGAGGTTTCAGAAAATTCATAGAGCAGAGTAAGTATCCACTTAGAATACTAGGTACCTCCATGAAAATCCTACTAGCACAAGATATTGGACTGCCATATTACTAATATGAGCAAATATAGTCATAAAACAAATTAGTAACTAAATTGAATTGAAACTAAATGCATATTGGAAATATTCTTTGTCCTAAAACATGTGAAATAGCTCTAGTCATACAGTCAAATAGTTGGTTTGAAGAAGCTACTACTGGCCAAAATTGAGACTATTGATATATTAAAAAACAGTGACAATACTGGGTTATAAAAATAAATAAATAAATACATAAATAAATAAATCCTGATTTTAAAAAAGAGCCTTGAGTTCATAGTGATGTTTAAGAATGAGAGAGGAGAAAAAACAAAAACAAAAGCTTTGGAGAAAATTATTGGCGAATAAATTGTAGAAAATATTTAATTAGGAAAACACCATTTTGCAATCCCCCATAATAAAATTGGTTGGAGCCAGAATCATCAATCAGTAGATATTGAAACCACTGCAGGAAACATTGGAGGGGAATAAAGCCTTACATGGTTTTAAGTAGATCATCTGAGAGATTACTTACTGATATACGGGGCCGGGTGGGGGTTGTTTTTTCAGAATGAAGAGATCTTTGTTACTCAACTTCTCATTTATGTCACCTAATGCATCAATCCCAATAAGGGTAAAACCTGGCATTGTTTACTTCATGAAGCGTTTTTGCCCAACACACACAAAAAAATTGTCTTTTGTCCAATCATAAGGAAACTATCTGATAAATCCAAAATATGGAAAATACTTTAAGATACATGGTCTGGCTTCTTAAATAATGCTACTTAGAAATAGAAGACTAAGGCACTAATATAGATCAACAGGCATTGAAGATAAATGACAACCTATGCAATGGACATATCTTGATTGGTTCATATGTTAAAAACGGAGGAGGAAGAAGACGGAGAATCACCTGCTCTTATAAAAGGCATTTTAAAGCCTATAGTTTCAGGAATTGATTTGAATAAATAATCTAAATTAATTATAGTCTAGTATCCTTGTTAATTTCCTACAGAATTACAGATGATTTTCTTAGATATGATAATGCTACTGTGGCTATTTAGAAAATAGTCTGACAGAAAATTCTTACTGAAGAAATTCAGGTTTAAGTGTCTTGAATTCTACATCTTACTTTTAAATTATAGATACATGTATATAAATTATATACATGTAATATATATATATATATATATATAGTGTCTGAGTCATTAAAAACTTAGTCCTTTGTGAGTATGTGAGTATGTGTAGAGACTACAATAAAATATTAAAATTTGATACATTTTGGTAAAGCATATATATATAAGGATGCTGTCATACTGTTCTTTTAAATTATTTGTAATTTTGAAATGTAGTCAAATTAAACTTGATTAAATTTTAAATATAATATAATAATATAATTAAAATAAAACACAGTATTAAAATAATTATAATAAATTACAGTAATTATACACATTTAAAATTGAGAAAAACAGTCATAATTGTTTTTTTAATCTTTTCACCTTACTACATATCAGCAGTTTTGCTACCATAATATTAAGTCTCTGATTCCTCTATATTTTATGACATACTCATAAATAAGTTCAATTATTGAGCATTTCTATGCCTTTTTAAGTCCTTAAAAAGGACATTTGCTATGTAAAATTTCTGTAAATTTCCTATGAACAGAGATTTTAATGAGTTGTAATAGTACATGCTAATTATAACTTGTGCATATTTATGGTACTCAGTTAAACAAGTAGCTATTTAATATTGTATGTGATTGATTTGCCTTTCTTTTTTAACAAAGTGTTTCTCCTTATCACTGGGAAATAAAGGGAAACAAATTTTAAAAAATTGGAGAAAGTAATAGATGAATGTCAAATAATACAGAAAAGGTTCTGTAGATACCTGACTGTAGGATAATATGTACATTTTATTTATTATTATAATTAAACAATGATACAGTCAAACTCCCAAAGAATGTATAAGTCTAAAATGGGTAGGCGTCCAAGTTAATGAGACTAGTTATTAGGCAAGATTGGCAAATATATGGAGATATTTCATTGTTCATGTACCATTTCAATGCCAACGAAACAAACACATCTTGTGGGATTATGAGTTTCTTATTTATTGAGACAACTATCCTAGAAAAATTCCCCTGGAGCCAACGTCTATTCATTTTAAAATTTTTGAAACTATTTCCTCTGTGACAACCTCCAAGTATATGATTATCAAGTCCATGCATGAAAAAGCTAGTAGTCTCAGCGTTGCCTTCCAATTTTAGTACACTCTATATTTTTACTAATTAATCTTGTTTATTCTACAAGCTGTTCATAGTCCACGGGCATTTATATTTTAATTCTCTTTTGTCGTAAAAATAATATAATTTCTTTCCTCAAAGGCCACCAGATTACTGTTTCTATATGTTCTCTTTATCATGTCACATTCCTGATTTCAACCTGCACTAACACCTTATTACCTGTTGGACTAAAAATAATAGGTTTCTTCACGTACTATTCTGGAGCCTACGAAATTGATTTCTACTTAGATGCACCTTATCTTGTCCTTTTAAATTTTTCACTGCATCCAAAGTTTTTATTCCTCTTTGACCTCCACTCTTGACACATTATTACATGTTTCCACATATTTTTTGGAGATAACTGATGCTCTCTTGACCTCACTTCTTACTATTTATATACCAGTCCATTTTCCCAGCTTTGTGAAAATTTCTCTAAACCTCCAAAGCCCAAATTCTATATATTTTCACCAACACCAGTCATTTGCCACATTGATTTATTAATGCTGGCATTTTTCATATGCCAATTTACAAGATGCTCATAGTGTACTCAGGAAAATATTCTTGAGTTTTATCAGAAAAAAATCCTTTCCAATTTTAACATAAATTATACACCGCTAATGAATTTAGGGTTAATTACTCCCCTTAGCCTCTCACTCCACTTTATAAATCTCATTTATTGTTCAAATGTTAATGTATTAAAGATACTTATTTCAGATTATTCATTTTCAGGAACAGTGGCCACATCTTTCATTAAATATATTCTTTTTTTTTTTCCATGCTACTTAACACAAAGTACACAATCAAAACAAACAAACAAACAAAAACATCTAGAAGAATAATCTCTTCCCATCGCCAATAATACAGTATTATAAAATTAGGGGGAAATGCAGTGGTTATATGATAATGGTACAAGGAGTTTAAATTCTTCTACATTATTATAACACTTCAAATAAGTTGACTTTTGATATAACTGCATGGACAGCTAAAGTCATCGTTACTTAGAAAGCACTATATCTTTAATCATGGAAAGAGTTACCATTCTATTCATGTTTGGAAGGACTAGAAAGAGTAATTTTTACCTGAACACTTTATTAATAGCTCTGTCTTTATTTATGTTCTGATTGAACAATATCCTGCCCCATAGGAATATATAAACAGCTGTACTCATTCTATTATGAACAGAAGAATTTTCATTGTATGGTGATACAATCAAATAATCATCCATTTCTATAAATATAAAAGAGATAATTCTATGTCAGGCATAGTCTAGTTATGTTTTTATGTAACAATGTTGGTCTTAGTATATAAATGCATGGGGAGTTGTGATTATAATCCAATCATTTAACTCTTTCTATAATCCAGAGTAATTTTGTAGCCATGATCTGTCTTATGCTAAACTGTAAGATATTTTCTAATTCTAAGTAGCCTATTATAATATTTCTTAGAAAGAGGAAGGGATGCTTGCTTTAGTGTAGCAATATTTAGTTGGTCTATGAAAATTAATGAACTGTCTCAAAAATGTAATACAAGTTTTAAAATTATGTGGCATACATTCACACCCACACATTTAATCATAGACTTTGCAAATTCTTGTAGGTAATTGCACTGATATTTATTAGAGCATGTCTATTGCAAATTTAATCTTTCTTCTTATTACAGACAGTATTGAGAATCATGAAACAGTTCACTTAAATGAATTAGTCAATGACTTGACTTTCACATTTTGGACTGTACAGTTTCATATTATTGTAATACCTAGTGACATCGGTGTTATATTTACAGTAAAAATATGAATAGTGAGTATACACACTCAAATGATACTAACTGTGAAAATGGAATATTAAAAGTATTTGCAATAATTAACATATTTGAAGGGGTATACTTTTTCCACTACAGCCATTATTATGTTAATTGTATAATTTTGCCTTCTTAAATTTTTATTTTTTTTAGAAAAGATAATTGTAGATTTGATTAGAATTGTTGGCTAGGATAATATTTATTCATGAAAGATATATACATTTTTTTAATTTAAAATGTTGAACCACTTCACAGAGAGCCTCGCCATAAAAACAAAGCCTAAACCTTGTGTTTATTATTGTTGCATTACATATTTCTCAGTTTCCTCTGATTTTTCATCCACCCCATCTAGTCCAGTCACTCCAAATAAACATATAAATATTAGTAATTGTGATCATTAAATTGCCAATAGACTAACTTTTATCTTAATTTCTCAGCAGTATTCTATATATTTTAATCATTTATGCCTTGTTTAACTATTTTAGCTTCCATGGTTTAACATTTGGATTTTTGAAAATGTTTGTTTTATTTTGTTTTGCATGTTTCTTTTGGCTATCCCTCTGGGTTCTAGTTCTAACTCTACCATGCTAACTTCTCTTTCTCTATGACTAAATGCCTTCCTTTTTGTAGGTCTAGCTTCTCTCACCTAGTACCATTTCTTGAAGATCTCATGCCTTCCTAAGGTTTAACTGCTAACTTCACGCCTCCAAATTCTAAATGTTCATAACAGTGTGGACCATACTTCTGTGTTCCATAAAATAATCTTCAAATTATGAGAGCATTTGAAACTCTTGTATGGCCATTGCATTGGAGTTTCAAAAATAGCACCTACAAATTATATACGTGTTCCTATTTCTGAATGCATTTATTCTTTTTTTATAATTTATTTTTTAAATTTATTGGGGTGACAATTGTTAGTAAAATTACATAGATTTCAGGTGTATAATTCTGTATTACATCATCTATAAATCCCATTGTGTGTTCACCACCCAGAGTCAGTTCTCCTTCTATCACCATATATTTGATCCCCCTTACCCTCATCTCCCACCCCCCACCTCCCTTACCCTCTGGTAACCACTAAACTATTGTCTGTGTCTATGAGTTTCTGTTTCTCATTTGTTTGTCTTGTTCTTTTGTTGTTTTTGGTTTATATACTACATATCAGTGAAATCACATGGTTCTCTGCTTTTTCTGTCTGACTTTTTTCGCTCAGCATTACACTCTCAAGATCCATCTATGTTGTCACAAATGTTCCTATTTCATCTTTCCTTACCGCCGAATAGTATTCCTTTGTGTATATATACCACAACTTCTTTAACCATTCATCTATCAAATTCTTTTAATTTTATTTTCTCAGTAATTGTCATGTCGATTCACTTTGTGGCCTATGGCAGAAACCTCCCTTTTTAAGAACTCCAAATAGAATTCATGATCAGGTCCTGTCAAGTCTACCCTAAAATATTCTGTAAATCGATCTACTCCTCTACTTCTCCATTAGAACTATTATGTGGTCCCAAGTACGCTCTCTGAACCCCTGGAAAGGAAGTTTGGACTGTGTGGGAATGTTTTGGTTATCACTATATGTTGGTAGACGTGAGGTAGTTAATTACCTCATAGGAATAACAAAAATGTTAAACATCTTGCAATACATAGGGAAATTCTACACAGTGAATATTTTTTTTGCCACTGTTTATTTTAACAAAGAAATTAATATGGAAAAAATGATTAAATAGGTGTAGGGGAATTAGAGGATTGTAAAAGAAAAAAGGAGAAACTGCAGGGCATGACTCTGGCCACTAGGGCTGGAGAAACAAAGGGAAGCAGATATAGTTATCAGAATCTAAAAATGTAGAAGGAAGTCCTCACAGAAGTCAGACTCTGAAGTGGGGGTACCGCCTAACTGGAGGTGGTACCAAAGGAACTCAGGAGAAAGGGTTTTCAGAGCTGGTACTCAAAACAGTTCAGGAGGGAGCACAGCCTGACTACTGCTGGTGCCTTGGAGGAAGCTGGTAAGATTGGTTGTGTGTGAAAAAAAAACATGGAAACTGGAACCAACCATGGCTTGAGCCAACTCTAGCTGCCTGGGGAAGTGTATATTATCCAGGTGATGCAGATAGGAAGATGTCCCTTTTTGCTTAAGTTCTAAGCAACTCTGGTGCCTTCTATTGGTAGAACCTTACAGAAAGCCATTCGTGAGAGAAAAAAGTCATTTGTAGGGTCCCAGTACCAGAAACTTATAATATTGATTAGGAGAGCAATCTTAGAGCTTAGAGACAAGAGTTTTATAACCATTATTTCTCAATGATGAGAAACCCTAATTAGTCACTATGTTTTCTACCATATCCACTATCCAGACTTTTCATCATTTCTAGTGTTATCTTTACAAAAGCCCTGGTCATAAGATGTTACTCCCTCCTAAAACTTAGTAGGTGTCTTTTAACATATAACAAATGCAAACTTCTTTGCAAAGGGTTTTATTTGCCTGTCTTCTGCTTACTCCCATTATCCTCTTGTACCATTCTTTTCTTCAATTATTGTGTTCAAATTTATGATATCTAAGCCTTCTTTCTTGCTTCAAATGTGAAGTTTTTTAATGCCTATCAGGAGAGCACTTTGTCATATTTCCATTAGGTGAAATAACACTTCTAAAGAGTAGCTTTTCCTAATCGTTCCATCCATATAAGATCCCCATTAAATTCTCTTATGAATACTCTTGTAACCCTGTATACCATATAACATAATTTGTAATTTTGCATTTATATAAAGTATTATATTGTGTCACATAAACTTACTTACAAACCCCACAAGGGCATAAGTTACAGTTTCTTCTAGTACAGTAGCCTGGCATCTAGTTGAGGGCCTGCTTTATAGTAGGTGTTCTTTAAGTATTTTTCTAATGATGAAATACTTTTGTAATTGATAAGATGAGTTCCAAAATATTTTGTGCTTTGTTTTATCTCTCACTTTTGAGGTAATAATGGTCAAGTACTTTCTTCTTCCTCACATGTTTCCTCAAATACTTTTGAAAACTCCTTGGGGAAAGAGTTCATTTAATAAAAATTTCTTGACATTGTTTTTCCAACTCCCTATTGTGAAGTCTCTCCCTCTTGACCAGGTTCTCTTTCTTAGTGTCAATACACTGTGCACTCACAAAATGCAAAATGTAAATTGTTAATAAGCTTCAGAGAAACATTAACATAATTTTTATAAAGTTTTTATATTAAAGATTTATTATGAAACATTAAGATTCATTACATATTCACGTTAGCTTTTTTACCTATTTAATCTGAAATGTCATTTAAGAAAATAGATAATATTAAGAAATGTCAAACATTCCTTTACAGCTGTATCTTTAAAAGAGGAATAAAACACTAAATGAATGCCTACACAACTAGCATTAAACACTTTACAGCTTTATTAATTAAATGAGAATTAACATTTATTTATTTATTTTAAAAATAGTATACAATATTATATTAGTTTAGGGTGCATAATATAGTTATTTAACATTCATATACCATACAATGTGATCACCACACTAAGTCTAGGAGTCATCTGTCACACTTTGATGTCATTATTGATTGTATTCCCTTTACATTCACCCGCCCCACCTCTCTGCCCTCTGGCAAGCATCAGTTTAATCTCTGTTTCTGAGTCTCTTTTTGTTTTGTTTATTTATTTATTTGTTTATTTATTAATTTATTTATTTTTAGATTCCACATATAAGTGAAATTATGAAGTATTTGTCTTTCCCTGTATGACTTATTTCACTTAGCATAATACCTTCTAGGTTAACTGATGTCACAAATGGCAAAATTTCATTTAAATAAGAATTAAAATTTTAACAATTTGATGTTAGATAAGTGATGTATATAGTCAGTAATACATATTTTATAACTTTTACATTGATCAAACATATTTTAGTAAAGTTTCATAATAAAATTAAGATAGCACATATATATCAAAACTAGACAGGAAGTTGTAAAAGAGAATTAAAGGTGTCCTCCCCACAAATGAATGTTTAGGAATCACTAAAAAAGGATAATACAAATTGAATGACTAAGAGAGGGTATCTCCATAAACGCAAATGTCCTTCCAACAAGTCATTTATAGCAAATTCATGTATTTGCCTCACTTGATTCTCTCCCTGTATCCAGGAATATTTCCACATTGTAACCTATTTGGTTAGGTACAGTTTCATCCTCATATTATAATAGGTGACCAATGCAATCAGTGGAGAAACAAACATTCTTTCACTACTGCTGGGCTGACAAAACCAAGCCCTGAATAAATCAATGATGCAGTCCTTCAAGGTTTTTGGTAGTATCAATGAACCACAACTTATAATTACCAAGGAAACGATCTCCAATTTAGCTCCATGTCATAGACAGGTTAACACTATGGAATGAATGTGCTGCCACAGAATCCTCTATTATCTATTTTACAACTTTGCTAAACTGAATGTCAAGAATGGAGAAGTTTCTCAAAAAGTTTAACATAGAGTTACCATATTATGCAGCAATTCCCTTCCTATGTATATAACTAAGAGAATGGAAAACCTATGTCCACAAACAAAGAATAAAAGCTTTTATAATAATGTTCTTAAAGGCATTATTCATAATAACCCAAAAGAAGAAATAAGCCAATATCCGTCAAATGATTAATGCATGGAGAAAATGTGCTATTCCCATAAAATGGATTATTATTCAACACTAAAAATGGTTGCAGTGCTGATAAATGCTATAACAGGAATGAACCTTGAAAGAAGTCAGACATAAAAGACCAATATTGTACGATGTCATTTATATGAAATGTGCTAATAGCCAATCCAAAGAGACACATAGCAAATTATTCTTTGCCAGCAATTGAAGAAAGGAGAGCTAGAGCATGTTTGTTAATGGATACTGGGTTTCTTTTGGGGTGGGTAATGAAAACATTTAGGATTTAGAAAGTGCTAATAGTTGAACAAATTTGTGAGTTTTCTAAAAATCACTGAATTGTGTATTTTAAGAGGGTGGTTATTGTTATATTTCAATAATAAAAAATTTGTATGAGAAGAAAAAGAGTAGAGGCAAGACTTCAAATTAGAAGGAAATGGAGAAACAAAAACTGATAGACACAGACAGTAGTTTAGTGGTTACCGGAGCGTAAGATGGGAGGTGGGTGGTAGATAAGGGTAAAGGGGATCAAATATATGGTGATGGAAGGAGAACTGACTCTGGATGGTGAACACACAATGTGATTTATAGATTATGTAATACAGACATGTACACCTGAGATCTATGTAACTTTACTAACAATTGTCACCCCAATAAACTTTAATTTAAAAAAAGGAAGGAAATTGAAATTGTCTCTGTGAAAATGAGAAAGGCATGAACTACAGTGGAGTGAAGGCCCTGGGATAAATAGAAAATGAAAAGATTAAGATATATTTTAAAACTATCAGTACTGGTTTAATTAATTAGTGATTCCAGTTCTTACTGTTTATAGTTTCACATTCTTTGATGGTTAATATACCATGTCCTAATAAACTATACATTTTGCTAAAAGTCATCAATTGTTTCCTTTTCTGTTCAAGCCTATTTCTTAATATTTAAGGCTGGTTAAATTCAAACTTCTTAAAATATCTTTCCCTTCCCTCAAGAGGGTCTCTCAGGTATACCTATCTTGTGTCACTCCCTCCCTTAGATTATAGGAATATATGCGCTTGGTTTATCACAACCACAGATTGTGAAAACCTTTCAGCAGACACTACACATTTTTTACTTTTAAACACCTTCATTTCTAACTCACCAGGACATTCTAGATATATGTATATATTTGAATAATCTTACGTTGATAAATAAAATTGGAATAATTGAAGAATATTTTCTTCCCTTCATAATCTATGCTCTATTATACTTCATGACATACAGTCGATTTTCATTATTTGCAAATTCTATATTTACAAATCATGTGCTTGCTAAAATTTATTTGTAACCCTGATAATATCCACAGTGGTTTTTTGGTCATTTGTGGTCACATGCAGTTACGAAACATTTGAGTCACCCGATGGCCACCTTCCCAGAGGAGGTCAAACAAGGTGATGCTCTACCTTCTTGTTTCAGCTGCGATACTGTAAACATGTGTACTTTTCACGGTCTATTTAGTACACCACTATTTTTTTTTGTCACATTTTGTGGATTTTGTTGCTGATTTCACTGCTTAAAATAGCCTGCAAGCATAGTGTTCAAGGCTGTGATAGGCCATATAGAGAACATCATATATGTGCTAGATAAGCTTTGTTCAGGCATGAGTTATGGTGCTATTGTCTGTGAGTTCAATGTCCATGAATCAACATTACATATTAAATAAGATGTCATTAAACATAAATACACATAAAAAGGTTAGATATTAATTGGTTGATGGAAATATTGTGAGCAGAAGCTAGCAGGAGCTTAACTGTCTATTTCCTGTGTGAACAATGGTCCACTATTTGCTAATTCAGTGTTGGTGGTAACTTTATAAAATACAACTGAAATGAATAACAATAGTTGTCAGTATATGTAATAGATGTGGAAGGCAATTGTTCATGGGTCTCTTATGTTTCTGCACGTCTTATAAACGGAGATCTTTTGTTTCCGACTACCTTGGAGGGCAAAATAATATTTCCTGCCTGACTTATGGACCACCATAAAAGATATGGTTTCTCTCAGTTCAGTTTTCTGTCCTTTAATGTAACCTACTACTAAATATGTAGACATCCATCTGGAGTCATCTTTGCTGTCTCATGAGACTTGGGGACAAGGCAGACTGACACACATATTTATATGCAGATTCCCTTTGCTGTGTCTTGTGAATAAAGTCCATTGATTCAGCACAAGAGATGTGTCTGCTGCCAGTGTTCATGAAACTGTGACATTCTGGTTTATGAGCTTGTATTGTAAATTGGGTAAAATCTGAAACTCTTCCTAGTTCTTGGCAATAGTGGTAAACATTATTACGCACGTATAGACACACATATTATATGTCCTTTTAGGTAAAAGATCAGAATATTCTTTGCAGGGTCTAGTGCTTGAAACTAAAGCACTTTCTCGTGCTTGTTTAAATTCAATTGTGCTTTCTTTTTTAAATCAGCTCCTTTGGTTCGTGTTCTGCCTCCTCCCCTACCATCTTGTGAGCATAGCCAATTGAGTATCTCTCATCAACTCTGCATTTTGTAACATCGCATACTAGTAGTCATAGGAAACACTACAAATCTACTTTCTGATCTGTTCTGCATGTTGGCCTCATGCACAAACAGGTTTTTCCTAATGCTTAACTTTTCCTCATATTCTCACAGCTTCCTGTGCAGGAGAGTATAAATATGCAGCTTTCTAGTAACTGAGCAAAGCCTCCAACTATCTGTGGCCAAAATTGGGCCATATAAATACAATCTCTGAGTTATGCCCTTTGTCCTGTGAACTAAGATACACTGATAGAGCAACCAGTACTGACTCTGGAGCTGAGGTTTTCAATCCCACATACTCAAATGTACTAAATCATTGTTTCCAAATGAAAATTTTAGCCCTTTCCTCCTTACCCTCCTCCTCCTTGTCTTCCTCCTTCTTCTTTTCTTTTCTTTAGCAAAATAAAGGAAAATTGATGTTTAGTGTGAAAAACAAGAAAATTTTCTTTATATACTAATATTTGACAAGGGAATCAAAATTCTCAATGGACTAAGGATAGTCTCTTCAATAAATGTCCTGGGAGAATAGCATAACTACATGCAGAAAATAAAATTGTACTCACTCACAAAACTTAACTCAAAATGAATGAACGAGTTCAACATAAGAACCCAAACCATAAAATCCTACAAAAAATACAGAAGAAAAGCTCTCTGACATTGGTCTTGATAAACATTATTTTTTAACATGATACCAAAAGCACAAGCAACAAAAGCATAAATTAATAATTGGGACTACATCATTCTAAAAAGTTTCTGGACAGCAAAAATAAATATCAATACAATGAAAAGGCAACTTAGCAGATAGGAGAAAATATATGCAAACCATGTATCTGATAAAGGATTAATATTTGAGATATATAAAAACTCATACAATTCAATATAAAGAATGGATTAAAAATGGACAGAGGCTCTAGACTGACATTTTTCCCCCCAAAGAAGACATAGAAATGACCAATAAGTACATGAGAAGATGCTCAACATCTAATCATCCAGGAAATGCAAATCAAAACCGCAATGAGATATCACCTCACACCTGTTAAAACTTAAGAGCTAACAATGTGGAAATAAAGGAATCCTTATGCATGTCACAGAGAATGTAAGGTGTGGTGAAGCTACTATTGAAAACACTGTAAAGTTTCCTCAAAAAATTAAAAAGTAAAGTGGTCTATGATCCAGCAGTCTCACATCTGTGCACACATCCAAAGGAAATTAAAAGAGGCTACTGCACTCCCATGTGCATTGTAGCATTATTCATAGTAGCTAAGATGTGGAAACAGCTTAAGTGTCTGTCAACAGATGAATGAAGAAAGAAGTGATGTATATTGGAATATTATTCAGCCATGAGAAAACAGGAAATCTGCCATTTGCAACAAAATGAATGGACCTTCAGGGAATTATGCTAAGTAATATAAGTCAGAGAGCGAAAGATGAATGCTGTATGATATGATATACAGAATCTAGTAAAAGCTGAATTCATAGAAACAGAGAGTAGAATAGTAATTACCAGGGGTTAGGGAGTGAGAGAAATATGAAGATGTTGGTCGAGGGTTCAAACTTCTAGTTATAAATAAATTCTGGAATCTAATGTACAGCATGGTGAATATAGTTAATAATACAGCATTATATACTTTAAAGTTTGCTAAGAAAGTACATATTAAATGTTCTTACCACAAAAATGAAATTAAACTTATATAATACCAAAATTGTTTAAATGCCATTAATTAACAAAGTATCTTAAAAACACACACACATATTTTACTACACCTCATTTCAGTAAACTTTAATAAATTCTTTAAAAATACATAAAGAGCATGAAATGTGTAACAGAATAAGTTTTAAAATGTTTGCCAATAATTTTTTCATGAATGGTTTTTATCTTAGGTAAAGATACTTAACATATTTAATGCAAAGCAAGATATATCATTTTATATCTTAAGATGCAGAAGTATATTATCCACAATACAGAATGTAGCTTATATTAGTACCAGTATGCAACTATTCACTTGAGAAAGAATGCATTATTACACTCAAAATAGGTAAAGGCACTTTCTTTCACAAAATCAATGACTTTAGAAGGAGGCCAGTAAAGTGACAAATCTAGAAATGGGTATTTGAACCTCTGACACTATAGTGTCTCAATGCACCATACAGAATTTCCTGCTCAGAAATGTTTAAATTAGAAGACACTAATGCCCAAATATGAATATCCTATGTGTGCTTGCTGAAGTTTAAAGCAACTGACAGAAAGAAGAGATTCATTTTTACATACAACTTTAAAAGTAGGCACAATGAGTAGCTGTAGTTTTAAATCTTAATGTTCCAAAATAGGATTGACTGGTATTCAAATACATTGGCACATGTTAAAGGAAAAATTCCTTCTTAAGATCAAACACAAATAGAAGAAAAAGAAAAATCCTTCTTAAGAAAAATTCTTCTTAAGATCAAAGACAAAGACACTACCTGTAAGATCAGTGAACACTGCTTTAAAAAATACAATGCTAATACTGATTTTCAAATGCCCTTTTTATTCAGAGTATCATGTCAATTAATACAAAATTATCTTATTAGATCCTCTAGAAGAGATTATTGACTGTATCATTTTAAACAATTGTTAGTGAATATATTTTCTTGTTCAGAAGTATGTTAACTTAGGAGATTCTTACAGAAAGAGAAATACATCCCATCCAGTACCAATGCTTCATCACGCGTATGTTTTCTCACTGTCCATTACTTACAGAGGATGGGTTTATCTCCTAGCTTATAAACCTTACCATCAAAGCCCTTGCAGTAATATGCCCTCACAAAAATGTTCAATGATTAATTAGGGCTGACTTATTGTATTAGCCTTAAAGCTTGAGGAGGAAATAATTGATCGCTGTGAATGACTTACTTATTCTGTAATCTAGAAAATGCAAGATTAATGAGGCACAGAAAGTTAACTTACTTTGGGAAAAAAAAGTCACTGATTCCTTTTTTTTTTTTCCTTACATGTTTGCTTTTGTAGGTAATATTGTCTCCTCGACAAATTATAATATTGATAATTTAGTAAGAACCTGCCATTTGCACCAGGAGACTACAATTCCTTCCAAAGAGTGAAGCCACACTTTGGGGAGATCAACTCAGCATACAGGTACCTATACTGATTTGTTTGCTATCTCTAAAGCAATATGGAAAATGCTAATGAGCTTCAGTTTTTCTCAGCACCTTTCGATTTGTGCTAATACATTTCAGCTTATATCTATATGCTAATGTCTGCTATTATTGATGACTTCTCATTTTGGAGTTGCAGCCATAGGAAATTGTTAAATATGAGTAACATATCAGAGATACATTTGCCTGGTTACTCAGATACATTTGGCTGACATTAAAAAAAAAAATACAGATACAAATAATTACTAAATGTTTCATAAGTATATTCTGTTATGATAGTTACTATGCCCTTAGTTGACAATAATAAAGGGGGAAAAAAAAAACTATTTCAAATGGGCTTAAGCATTTTATAGAAAATTATAAGACTTTCATTCTAGACAGAAGTAGGGCATGCATTAGAGAATGGAATGAGGAAGTGGAAAGTCAGTGGGAATACAAAGTTCTGACTCGTTTTCTGTGTCTCTGTCTCTCATTTTGTCTCATCCTACTCCCTTCTTTCTGTTTTACTCCTTTTCTTCTTATCAAAACTGGTCCTGTAAACATGAGATTCTAACATATTTATGATCAAGAACAAAGCTTAAACTGAGATACTGTGAAATTTGACATAAATTCCAAGCCCCAAACCTACAGAAATACATAACATTGTTTCATATAAAACTTAATGTGTAAGACAAGTCACTTTCTTAATCACAAGAACAAATTTTATTATTCTTTTCATATTTGCAGAAGTCATATTTTTGTCTATTTTATGTAATGTAAAATTTTTGACATTGAAATGTTTTATTTCTAATCAATCCTCTTTCTTACTGTCTAAAAGTCAGAAATTACCTCGTCAGTTGACTGGATTAAAGACAGAATGTGTGTTTTAAAATAAAGAACATTAGCATGATTTTGATATTCTTACAGAACTTCTAAATACATAGACAATACCACTCCCCCAAAAAAAACGTAGTAGTATACTTATTTATCATGGAAGAAATTAAAGTAAGTAAGTTTGCTTGGGGCTATACTGCAAAGTAAAACCAAAATTAAAACATTTATATATATTAGGATTAGTACATTTTGTATGACATGTAGCATATTAGAAAACCTGTTTTATATTAACTGTGTAGCATATTGTAGAAAACAAATTATCCAATTGTGAGCAATTAGCACTTTCATTTGGATACAGCTTAAAAAATGCATAATACTGTTTTCTCATAATGAGAGCTAAATCTTATACATTATCAAAAGAGCCACCAATTTGGCAAGGTTTTGAGAAAATCAATGATCTGAAGTATCAATGAGTGTGTCTTCATCATAACTTTTTCCTCTTGGTGGCGGTACTGACTATGAAAGTGGCAGTAGGATTATCAGCCTGGCAGCTACAGCATCAGTAGCCCTCTTGGTAACTCTTTTCTATAGTGGTGTGTTTGTTTCTTTGTTTTTCTTTATAATTTGAGTTAACCTTGAAAATTCAAAATAGCGCTTACTTTCAACTTTTTAGATTATTCTGAAAGTCACTTAATTTCTAGAATGGAAATCCTTTGCACCCTGTTTAATTAAAACAAATCAATCAAAATCAGCACCCAGAATAATTATAGGTAATAACAAAATTACAAATAAATGCCATGTATTAATATAATGGAAATCTAATATACACTATGTGATCTGCTTTAATGTGAAATTCTACAAGGTGATCAAATCATATGGTGAATGTTTAAATTATTAAAAAAAAATACATTAAAAGACACATTGCCAGTAATCCTCCCTCAAAATACCAAAATATATCCCGCCCCACCCCCGCTTTGAACACACTTGTCCCTTCATTCCTGCCACTTTCTGAAGTTCTGGAAGTCCTCTTTCATGAGTGTCTTTAGTTACACTGTCATGGCTGCCTCCATGTCCTGAATTAATGGAAAACATTTACTTTTCATGGTCATTTTGACTTCGGGGAAGAGCCTGAAGTCACGTGGTGCCAGATCCAGTGAATAAGGTGAGTGAGGACACACCGTAATGTTTTTATTTGACAGAAATTGCTGTACCAAAAGTGATGTGTGACATGGAGTGTTGTCATGATGAAGGATGAAACCATTTTCCCACTTCATGTTAACACATTGTTCGTGAGCCATGATTTATGGCACTCTTTAAAACAGACCTTCTGTCAACCATAGCTCACACCCAACTGACCACAGACCAGTTGAACTGGTCACACTTTGTTACTAGAGTTCAATACACTGCTTCCTGTATTGAAGATCCCTGCCTTTCTGTTGGATGGCACTCAGCAGCATTCACCATATTTTGTGATCACACCTCATAATCAGAATTAGAAAATGGGACACTAGTATCCCATGATTTGTGGTGATACGCTTTTAGGTATGCCTGTTACTGAATAACACATAAGGCTTCCAAAAGCCTCCATGCTCTCAATCAACTAAAGATAAGGTTTTCTAGTTGGTCTTTGCTGCAGATTATGGAACAATGCAAACTTTCCTTTATGACCTGCCAGGATTATCTTTCCACAGATAAAGATAATATATGGGGAAGGTGCCAAGCACCAACAGGACAAAAGCAGTATAGGGATTTATGATTTTGGAGCAAGCTCATGAACATTTCCATGAGATAATTCTCATGGAAATAGACCTTGGCATGCTACTGAGACCTAAAAGAGTCTGAATATTCAAACTGCAGACATCAAATGACTATGTTATTAAACTGCTTGTCATAAATTGTGTATTCTGATCTAACTATTCATATGTATATGTATATTTTTTTTAATGGGGAAGCAACACTCATCAAGTGAATGTTGCAAAGATGACATCAGCTTTAACAGGTTCCAAAAGTGCAAATAATTGTATGAACTGGTGACTCATTTCCCAGTACAGCTCATCTTCACTGAACTGCCACCTTTGCCCCCATTCACATTAATGGCCTGTGAGTTATTCCCAATATCCAGATCACTGAATAACAAAACTTGAGCCTGATTTATAAGTAATTCTGCACAATATGTTGACACCAGGCAGTAACAGGCTGCTGTAGATTATAGCTCGTGCAGCGTGGCCAACTCCTGAGAACAAGGTTCCATGCCTGCTGTGGCATCTATATAATAATAGTGGATGATCAGTCACATTGAACCCTGTCCATCATGGCGTATTCCAGAATATCATCTTAATTACCATCCCTGACCCTACTACCATGTTTCCCCGGAAAGAAGACCTAGCCAGACCATCAGCTCTAATGCGTCTTTTGGAGCAAAAATTAGTATAAGAGCTGGTCTTATATTACATTATGTTATATAAGACCCGGTCTTATATTAAAATAAGATTGGGTCTTATATTAATTTTTGCTCCAAAAACGCATTAGAGCTGGTGGTCCGGCTAAGTCTTATTTTTGGGGAAACAATGTATTTTGCTTCTGAACAATAAACTCATTTTACTGAAGAGAACATCAGACAGTGGGATTATCTCATGGGATTAATTGATTTTGTTATGTTTCTCATGGAGAAATAGCTACTGGTCTTATCGTGAATGAAATGGATTGTATAAAATTCAGGGAGTCAGCTAGGGGACAACATATGCAGCTTTAAGGTGCTATGCCATAGGATCAGGTAGATGCTTTGATATCATAAACATTGCTCATGCTGTTTCTCTCATTGTCAGAACACATGGGTCCAGAAACTACAGAGTAAAAACAAGAGCGTTACTTCTCATAATTATACAAACTTGCATAATCTTTCCTTCTATACTCTACACCTTTAGCCACTGCTGATTGAGAATCTTAATTTCTAAAGCAGAAATGTGCTACTATTAAGGGACTGAATAATATTTCCACTAAAGTGAACATTTCAGAATGGCACCTGTCCATTTTGGTTTTCTTATGACCCTAAAGAGACAAGGGAAAAAATGCACATTGTGTGAACTGGATAATAAGCATAAAAGGGACAAAGGCTGCTACAGCACAATATTGGTGAAAAGGCATAGCGTGTTTCTCCGAAAATAAGACCTAGCCAGACAATCACCTCGAATGCGTCTTTTGGAGCAAAAATTAATGTAAGACTCAGTCTTATTTTACTATAAGACCCGGTCTATATAATATAATATAATATAATATAATATAATATAATATAATGTAATGTAATGTAATGTAATGTAATGTAATGTAATGTAATATAATATAATACCGGGTCTTATATCAATTTTTGCTCCAAAAGATGCATTCAACCTGATTTTCCGGCTAGGTCTTATTTTTGGGGAAACACAGTATATATGCAGTGACCCCTGGACACAATCTTATGGCTGCCATCAGTCATAAGACTGGAAAAACACAAAATAAGAAGGACAGGGAGACTCAGATATATCAGGAAAAATATCAACGTCGTATGATAGTAAAAACCCCACTCAGAGAAGATGCTTTCTCTGAGCAAAACAAACATGGCATGGATAATGAGAGTGGAAAATGCAGCTTTTAAAAATCTTTATACATTTAATAAGACAGCTTAAACATGTTCAAAGCAATAATAAACAGAATTAAAAGAATAAATAAATTACAAATCATAGTAGATGACTTTAACCCACCTCTCTCTCATTAGCCAAAAGAACAAATATATAAAAATCAGTCTGTCTAAAGTTAATATGAATAACAGAATTAACAAATTTGACACAATTGACATATATAAAACTTCAAATTCAACAACTGCAGAATGCATGTTATTTTTAAGAACACAGGTTACATTTATAAAATTCTAGGTCATCCAATCCAACAATTTAAAAATAATTAAAATTATGTAGAGTGTATTCTCCAACCATAGTACCTTTAATATTGAACTAAGTATTAAAAATAAAGCTAGATAAATGTTAACAATTATAAAATTAAGTAACACTTCTACACAACCCAAGGATCAAAGACAAGATCATACTTGCCTTTGAAATAAGGTAATATTTTAATTGAGAGATAAGGAAGATATGACATATCAAGTCTTATGAGATATAGTTAAAAGTAATGTTTAGAAGAAAAATCTATCACCTAAAATTAACATATTAAAAAGAAGCCTTTCAAATTCAATGACTTACATTTCCATCATTAAGAGAAAAAAAAAAAAAAAGAAATCAAGCCTACAAGTCTAAGTATATTAAAATATTACATATAATAAAGACAACAGAAAACTCCAATGGTATGGAGAACAAATATGCAATAAAGAAAGCCAAATTTAAATGTTAGTGTTTGAAAAGATTAATCAAATTCATAAGCCACTAGCTAGATTTAAAACACAGGGAAAGAAAAAGATAGGGGAAAAAAAAATACCAATATTAGAAATACAGAAGACTGTATCAATATAGACCCTAGAGATATCAAATTGTTAATGAGAGGATACTATAAAACTTTATTAAACCAATAAGCTTTATGCATTAGGTAAAAAAAAGAAATGCCTAAGAATAATACACCTTAACACAGATGATCAAAAATAGAAGGAAAAGAAACTCATTTATAACCTGAGATGTCAGAATAGTAGTTACCCTTGAAGAGAGTAGTGACTAGATGGGATTCCAAATGAAACCGCTGGATTGTTGATGTTTTATTTCTGTTTTTTTTTGTTTTTGTTTTTGTTTTTTAATTTATTGGGGTGACAATTGTTAGTAAAATTACATAGATTTCAGGTGTATAATTCTGTATTACATCATCTATAAATCCCATTGTGTGTTCACCACCCAGAGTCAGTTCTCCTTCCATCACCACATATTTGATCCCCCTTACCCTCATCTCTCACCCACCCCCACCCCCTTTACCCTCTGGTAACCACTAAACTATTGTCTGTGACTTTGAGTTTCTGTTTCTCATTTGTTTGTCTTGTTCTTTTGTTGTTTTGGGTTTATATACCACATATCAGTGAAATCACATGGTTCTCTGCTTTTTCTGTCTGACTTATTTCGCTCAGCATTACACTCTCAAGATCCATCCATGTTGTCACAAATGTTCCTATATCATCTTTTCTTACCGCCAAATAGTATTCCATTGTGTATATATACCACAACTTCTCTATCCATTCATCTATCGAAGGACATTTTGGTTGTTTCCATGTCTTGGCCACCATAAACAAAGCTACAATGAACATTGGAGCACACGTGTCTTCATGTATAAATGTTTTCAGATTTTTTGGGTAGATACCCAGGAGAGGGATTGCTGTGTCATATGGTAATTCTATTCGTAATTTTATGATGAACTTCCACACTGCCTTCCATAACGGCTGCACCAGTCTGCATTCCCACCAACAGTGTATGAGGGTTCCTTTTTCTCCACAGCCTCTCCAACACTTGTTATTATTTGTCTTGTTGATGATAACCATTCTGACTGGGGTGAGGTGATATCTCATTGTGGTTTTTATTTGCATTTCTCTGATGATTAGTGATGTTGAGCATTTTTTCATATGTCTATTTGCCATTTGTATGTCCTCTTTGGAGAAATGTCTCTCCAGGTCCTCTGCCCATTTTAAAATTGGGTTATTTGTTTTTATTTTGCTGAGTTGCATGAGTTCCTTGTATATTTTGGATATTAGCCCCTTATCGGAGGCACTGTTTGCAAAAATCTTCTCCCATTCAATTGGTGGCCTCTTTATTTTGTCAATGGTTTCTTTTGCTGTGCAGAAGCTTTAAGTTTCAGATAGTCCCATTTGTTTATTTTAGCTTTTACTTCCATTGCCTTTGGAGTCAAATTCATAAAATGCTCTTTGAACCCAAGGTCCATAAGTTTAGTTCCTATGTTTTCTACTATGCAGTTTATTGTGTCAGGTCCTATGCTTAAGTCTTTGATCCATTTTGAATTAATTTTGGTACATGGTGACAAATAGCAGAACAGTTTCATTCTTTTGCACGTGGCTATCCAATTCTCCCAGCACCGTTTATTGAAGAAGCTGTCTTTCCGCCATTGTATGTTTTTAGCTTCTTTGTCAAAAATTATCTGTCCATATTTATGTGGTTTTATTTCTGGGTTCTCAATTCTAGTCCATTGGTCTATGTGTCTGTTTTTCTGCCAATACCATGCTGTTTTGATTGTTGTAGCCCTGTAGTACAAGCTAAAGTCAGGAAGTGTGATACCTCCATTATTGTTCTTTTTTCTTAAGATTGCTTTGGCTATTCGGGGTCTTTTGTGGTTCCAAACAAATCTAATGATTTTTTGTTCTATTTCTTTAAAAAATGCCTTTGGGATTTTGATGTGGATTTCATTAAATCTGTATATTGCTTTGTGTAATATGGCCATTTTAACTATGTTGATTCTTCTAATCCATGAGCACGGAATTTCTTTCCATTTTTTGTGTCTTCTTCAATTTCCTTCAAAATTGTCTTATAGTTTTCAGCATATAGGTCCTTCACATTCTTGGTTAAGCTCCTTACTAGGTATTTTATTATTTTTGCTGCAATTGCAAAAGGAATTGTTTTTTGCATTTCTTTTTCTGAGATTTCATTGTTAGTATATAGGAAAGCAATATTCTCTGATTACAAGGCTTTGAAATTGGGTATCAACTGCAAAAAGAAAGCAGGAAAAAACACAAATACATGGAGATTAAACAACATACTTTTAAAGAATGACTGGGTCAAAGAAGAAATTAGAGGAGAGATCAAAATATACATATAAACAAATTACAATGAAAATACATCCTACCAAAATTTTTGGGATGCAGTGAAAGCAGTTTTAAGAGGGAAATTTATATCATTACAGGCCTATCTCAAGAAACAAATAAAATCCCAAATAAATAACCTCATGTTACACCTTAAAGAACTAGAGAAAGAAGAAAAAGTGAAACCCAAGGTCCTCAGAAGAAAGGAAATAACAAAAATCAGAACAGAATTGAATGAAATAAAGAACAAAAAGACAATAGAAAAACTTAATGTTGACAAAGAGCTGGTTCTTTGAAAAGATTAACAAAATTGACAAACCCTTGGCTAGACTCACTAAGATAAAAAGAGAGAAGACACTAATTAACAAAATCAGAAACGAAAAAGGGGAAGTAATCACGGACACCACAGAAATACAAAGGATCATCCAAGAATACTATGAAGGACTGACTATATGACACCAAATTCAATAACCTAGAAGAAATGGACAAGTTCTTAGAAACATATAGCCTTCCAAGAATGAACCATGAAGAATTTGGAAAATCTAAACAGACTGATCACCAGTAACAAAATTAAATCAGTCATCCAAAACCTTCCCAAAAGCAAAAGTCCAGGACCAGATTGTTTCACTAGTGAATTCTTCCAAACCTTCAAAGAGGATCTAATACCAATCCTGCTCAAACTCTTCCAAAAAATTGAATAAGAGACAGTACTCCCTAACTCATTTTATGAGGCCAACATTACCCTGATACCAAGACCTTGTAAGGAGAGCAGAAAAAAAGAAAACAACAGACCAATATCTCTGATGAATACAGATGCAAAAATTCTAAATAAAATTCTAGCTAATCGAATACAACAATGCATTAAAAAGATTATGCATCACGACCAAGTGGCGTTCATCCCTGGGGTACAAGGATGGTTCAACATCCTCAAATCCATCAATGTGATAAATCACATAAACAAAATAAAGGACAAAAATCATATGATTATATCAATTGATGCAGAAAAAACATTTGATAAGATACAACATCCATTTATGATTAAAACACTTAATAAAATAGGATATAGAAGGAAAATACCTTACCATAATAAAAGCCATATATGACAAGCCCTCAGCTAATCTCATAATTAATGGTGAAAAACTGAAACTCTTTGCTCTATGTTCAGAAACACGACAGGGCTGTCCCCTATCACCTCTGCTTTTCAATATATTGTTAGAAGTCCTTGCAAGAGCAATCAGGCAAGAGAAAGAAATAAAAGGCATCCAAATTGGGAATGAAGAAGTTAAATTATCACTCTTTGCAGATGACATGATGCTATATATAGAAAACCCTAAAGACTCCACCAAAAAGCTATTAGAAACTATCAACGAATACAGTAAAGTTGCTGGCTACAAAATCAATGTGCAAAAGTCCTTTGGGTTTTTATAGAGGCTTCATTTCATAGCCACAGTTGATTAAATCATTGACCATTGGAGATTGCTTCAACCACCAGCCCCTTTCCCCTCCCCTTAGATCAGGGGGTTAAGAATGAAAGTTCCAACCATGTAACCTGAGTTACTTCCTCTGGCATTGTAGGTTCTTTATCCCAGCAAGATTTCCCCTATGATTATCAAGCAACATAGTGGACATTTATTTTCCAACTCCATGGCTATATCACATTTTTCCTTTAGCTTTTAGAGCTACACTGTTATTATATCTTTACAATAGTAATTTCACAAATTTTTCAGTAATCTCTATGTTATTTCTCTCATTGACCACCTAACACTAAGTTGGTAGGTAAAAAATACAGTTGGTTGAAGGTTTTTTATCTGAAAAATATGTGACTTTCAGTTGAAGAAATATGTTATGTAAATTATTTATTATTATTACTAAAATAATAATAATTGAAAATCACATGTTTTTCAGATTGAAACATTCAGTCAACTGTATTTTTCACCTACTACTACTACTACTACTACTACTACTACTACTACTACTATTACTCTATCACCAACCCAAAAGCACATAATGGAGTAAAAAGTCTTCGGCAATATACTGTTTAGTACTTCATTTTTAGCTACTAAGAGAATGGAAAAAAAAAAAAAAAAGATCCTTCTTGCTTGTGAGGATTTATGTACAGCATAAAATTGCTTCTTAAACAGACAAATTGCTTGTGAAATCGTAGGTTTTAATTAAAGTTGCATAATAAGTTGTGTTGCAAAACAGTACAAAAATTTGTCTTCCAAAATTAAGTTATTAACTTGTTTTATAAATCTTACATGATTTATGCAATGCTAATTAAAGTGTAATGAAGTAAAATGTCATTAAAATATGACCAATGTTCTCATTTCACAAACAACTTACAGAAGCTCCATTTCATAAAATTATATTAGTAAATAATTTGTGTGCAATGCTTACATAGTGCATACACATTAGAATTAATGAGGAACATTTACATGGGATTTAAACATTGCTTTTTATTAAAATCATATTTAAACTCCAAATCAGTTTGGATTGTGGCTATATCTATTTTTTTCCCTATGAATATCTCCAATTAGAGAATAGTTTTTTGATCTTCCAGGGAATCAAATACATCTGCTTATATAAAATACTGCATTCTGTGCAAAGATCCAATTATTACTAATCCACTATGCTTCAGGGGAAGGATGCTGTATTAAATTAGCTGACACAAGATTCTAGAACACTGCCAAAAGCTTAAAAATGGAAAAAAAAAAGTTAAATAAATGATGGCTGAGGAATAAAATATAAAACATCAAATCCTTTCAAGTGTTACTTGTAGAGTTTTCTTTCATTATGTTTTTTTTCCACAGAAATATTAATTATGTTTACCTTAATGTTCAAAGAAACCTCCCTGTAAGGTTCAGTAAATCTTGCCATTATTATTTCCTTCCAAGATATCCGCAAGCTTTCTTTAAAAGCTTATTAATTATGTCAATTGTTTATGAAAGAAAATAAAAAGACTGATGTTGGGTTTTAGTTGTCATAAGTTTTAGTATAGTTCACTCTTCTTAGATTAATCTAAAGTATTTAACCTGGGAGAATGCATAATTTCATATAACATATAAATTGAATTAAATAAGGAAAATTTGCATACATCTCATTCAGATTTGATGTATGATTTGCAATGGAATCCTTCCATCCCGTGTATGTATCAATTAGCTAAAGAAAAGATAATCAGAAATATCATTTCCTAAAGTGTGTCTCATGGAAAAGATCCAAAGCTGCTTCTTAAAACCAGGTTCATGGATCAATCATCTTGAGAAAACTAATATGCTCATCATCTTCTGTAAGTCACACTTTAGAGCAAAAAAAGGCTTTGGAACATGTTAACGTTTTAACTGATTTTTTTCAAGATTTTTTATCATTAACTAAATTGTCATTGAATAACTAAAAAACACATATATTTAAGAAAGTATTGAATGCTAGCGAAAACTTGATATTGGGCTTTTAAAAATCTTTCTTTAGTCTCAGAATAAACATGGCAGCATCCTCATATTAAGTATTTAAGAAATGTTGAATGGGTCACTAAATGGATTTTGCCCTCATTCTACCTTAATACAAATACTTAATACAAAGTAGTTCTCATTTTGATTACGTATTACATACTCCAACCACCCATAAATTCTTAAAACAAGGCTTATAGCTTCAAAGTCTAATTTGTTTGGATTCTGGCTTCCACTTGAAGGGATAACTCTCTGAAATTCAGTTTTATGCTTTAATGTCAAGATAATGATATTGCCCTTGCAGTTTGTAATGAAGTTTATATGAAGTAATGTACATGAAACACTTGGCTTATGCCCCAGCAATGGTGTCTATTATCATAATAATGTAATTTCAGGACTAAAATACTTTTATTACAATCTAATTCAGTCCTTTCATTTTTCAGATGCGGAAACTACATTAAGAAGCTAGGGTGGTTAAGATTGCAAAGCAAATGCATGATTTTCTTTCCTGATTTTCAGTTCTTTGTGAATTCTTCACTGTTGTACCACTGGTTGGCTCATAATTCTTAATCCTTCTTCCAAATACCCTTTGAATCTCTGTGAGAAACTCATGGAGATCAAGAAGGTTTCACAAATAAAGCAAATTTTCTAATTATGGATTTGGAAATAAAACAAGGTATATATTTGGTTATCTGGGAACTCCGTAACATATCTCAAAATTTAAAAAAAAATCCTGGACTATTCATGAGTTCAGTTGTAAATATATATAATTACTTTTTATAAACTGGAATAGTGTAATTAAGCGCTGTACATTATCTTTCCACCGCAACATACCTATAGTTATAAATGCTTTTAAGGTAATGAATCTTGTGTGCATTTGGGGTGTACAGATGGGGGGAACCATGGCATTTGGGGATAGTGGAGGTAAAAAGAGTACTTTATGTTTTATCACCTCAGAGGCTGAATGCATGCAGTTTTAATTAGTCATATGAGGCTTCTGAATATTGTTGTAGATGTTTTCCTTTTTTTATAATTAGGGCAAGACAATTATTATGTCAGTGAAGCTGCAAGATAGTAAGAAAAGGAAAACAAAACAAAACAAAACAAAACAAAACAAAACAAAACAAAACAAAAAACACTTCTTTAACTTACTCACACTACCTTTAGGTGACCCTTAGTCTTTAAACAAATTATAGAAATTAATTTTAATTTACCTATGGACTTTTTAGCTATACCACTCCATATTATTTGTTTTAGTGGTTACCCAGGAAATTACAAAATACATTCTTAACTTTTCACAATCTGCTCATAATTATGTTTGTACTGTTTCACACATAAAATGCAGAAGATCTGCAATCATGCATGTCATTACCTCTATGTCCTTATATTACACTTGTCATAATGAACTTAGTTGCTATAAACCCTCAAAACATTATACTTTTTTTAAATGATCAAATTATTCATGCTATTCAGTTGCATAGGGCTACAACAATATATGGAAGGTATAAATATCTGACTAAACTTTACTGATAATCACTATACTTTGATTCCAGTAAATAAAATACTATTCTCTCTTTGGGCAGTAAAGCTATCTAATATTGAATCAAGATATTTTTAGTAGTTTCCCCGAATCCTTGGTGAAAATAGAGGTAGTATATACCAGTACTAAAATGCTTAAACTCTGTCACAATCTCTGAATTCAGATCCTTTCTTACCCCAATGTTGGCTTTATGATTTGAGGCCAGCTACTTGATATTTCTGTGTCTCCTCTATTCTCATCAATCCTATTTAGGATAATGAAGTACCAGTCTGACTATTTTGTCATCTAATATTCCTGGAACAAAGATGTTAAGTATATTTTAACTATTAATGTGTAAATTAAAGCTTGATTTTATGAAACATTCATTTACATTAGGATACCTCCTATATCGAAAACTAAAGTTCAATAATAAAAGAAGTATATTAATATTGTTCTCTGCTTTCTTTGAATTATACAATTTATTATATAAATAAATTGAAAATGATTTAATTAGACTCTTTCAATAACAAGGTCATTATTCACATTCATCCTTTTGTATTGTGACCCTCTTCTTTCATTTGTAAACTTAGTAAAGTTGAAACAAATTATCAAAATTATAAAATCTAGATCATTTCCCTTAACTCTATCGAGTGTACAATAAGTGTAAAATAATTGTTATGAAAATGGCCATCATTACAACCATACCAAAATATAATTTTAATTGGTTGAATGTTATTTTTTTTCAACAGTGATATCTTCGTTGCAGTTTGTAATGAAGTTTATACAAAGTAATGTATGTGAAACACTTGGCTTATACCCCAGCAGTGGTGTCTATTATCGTAATAATATAATTTCAGGAGTATATCTACAGATGATATGCATATTGATTATTTAAAGCAATGATGTTTTGCTTTTCACCTTAATTTGTATTTTTCTTCATAATGTCTGTAGTATAAGAATTTTCCCATAATTCAACTATTTTTACGTAAACCATTCAAGTACCTATAGAAATGGATAATATATGTAAATTTTCTAAAATTTAATTTTAGTCCTTTTCCCCTTTAAATGCATTTCTTATTATGTAGTTTTATTCAAAAGTATACAAATAAGTTTGTGCCCTATTTTAAAGAAAATAGTTTGGAGATTGATAGATTGTAGTAAAACTTCAACAATACGTACAAACAAAACAAAATATAAAAAATATAAAACCCAACCAAATTGGTATCTGTGCCTCTTTTTATTACTCTAAATAATTTTAACAACAACTGGTCAGCCTAATTCTTAATCCTGGAGATCATTCTTTAATTTTCCTTATTTTGTATTTCCCACCGTAAGTCCTCTAATTCTACTTCACAAATGTAGTTCATATTCAAATAAAAACTATAATAACACATAATTTCAACAAATCCTCTTAAGCACTATAATTGGAATATGTGTGTATTGGTATATATAATAAATACATACATGTATACATATAAGTCTACACTCACATACCATGTTTCCCCGAAAGTAAGACCATGCTAGACAATCAGCTCTAATGCATCTTTTGGAGCAAAAATTAATGTAATGTTTATATTAATTATTACTTTAATTATTATTTTACTATTATATAAGACCAGGTATAATATAATATAATAATATAATATAATATAATATAATATAATATAATATAATATAATATAATAGTGGTCATATTAATCTTTGCTCCAAAAGATGCATTAGATCTGATTGTCCAGGTAGGTCTAATTTTGGGGGAAACAGGGTATAAAGATATAGTGATAAATAATGGTTGATAAAAGACTACACACACATATAAAAAAATAGTGAGAAACAATGGTTGACATAAACATGGAATGATACACAAAGGTGGAATGATCAATTATAAATGGAATTATAATGAAGGATGACATAACAGAGGTATGGCTAGTAAATACATTCTAGATATAGAAGTTACTTTCAATTTGTGGGGATACTAGCATGTTCAAAGGTCTGGAGTCATGAAATAGCCTATTTCATTTAGTTAAATCTAGATAGTTTGCTATGACAAGCAAAAGATTAATTATGAATTAAGACAGTCCCATGTGTTTGGAATGAGAGGAAGGAGAAAGTCTTATTGGTCCTTTAAATGTGTATGAGATGAATAGTTACTGAAAGGTTAGAACAATTAAGTAATATGTTTCTATTAAATTTTTAAAATATTATGATCAGAAAGTATATGGCAGTTTAGGAGGGATTTCTAATAATGTCAAGACAGTTTAGAAGATATTATTGTTTTAGCCTGAATGGGAAATAAGATGGATTTACATGGTAAAAATGCTAATTCAGGAAAGGCAACAAATGTAAGAACTATCAGGGGGTAGCATTGACAAAATATGTCAACAAATTCAATGCAGTGTGTAATATAGATACAGGCCACGTTGAATGTAGAATTCTTTACATGGTGTTATTAATAAAAATTAAATGTGCAGAAGAATAACAAAATAGTGGTGAGGAAAACATGAGTGTACATTTTTATTAGATTGTATTGAGAACCTATGTTACTCAGTTTAGTGTAAGTGTAAAGACAGGGTTTATAGTAAAACAGCTATCAGATTGAATAGCAAAACTAGCCAATCTTCCAAAGTGTCACTTTGGGCAAATTACTCAATTTCTCTCTGCCAAAGTTCCAATCAATGGAAAATGGGACAATAACGTTACCTACTGATTACATAGTTGTGAGGATTAATGATATATTATTTTTTAAAAGGTAGGGTTCAGACCCACGGGAAACATTAATTAATGTTTGATATCATTATTATCCGTCAAAGGCAAATTCTAATAACTACCTAAAAGGGTGGTTGAGTGTGTATATATATATTATATTATATTATATATATAATATATATATACAGGACAATGTTTGAAAGCTGTATACTCCCCGACACATAAATTTTATACAAATAGCATCTTCGATTACTGTAAGTAGCAAAATATCTAGATAGAGATGAAGTTGTCTATGAGTCCATAAAAAGATCCATGCTAGAAATACAGATTGATGTTTTATAGGTGATTGTTAGAGAAAAATGTGCCTAAAGTAAATTACACTGAATAAGAAAATAAGTAGATCAAAGGCAAAATCCTGAGAAAACACCGCACTCTTAAAGGAAACACAGAGCCGGTTTATTTAGTGGTAATAACTATTAGAAAGTTAGTACTGTGTAATCTGCTGTGTTACGTGTAACATACTTTGGGGCTCGGCCATTTATATTTTGCAGTGAGATAAAGGGCTGGGCATGGAAGGTGTGTTGTGAGGGAGGATGACTCATGACAGTTCTCACCAGTTTGTAATTACATTTGTCACATATTAATAGTTTCCCAGCTTTTTGAATTTTAAATTTGTGGAGAAAAGAAAAACCTAGTATTACAGTTAGGATGGTAGATGAGAAGATAGCATGCAAGTTTTGTCCACTTACAAGTCAATTAGAAAAGATTTTCATAGTACCCCCCAAAATAAGTTAAGACTACAGCAAAAAGAGTAAACTCAGGGAAACTTTGATAGAAGAAAGGTTTTTGAAGAGGGAAGAAAGTTGGCAGTGGTGGCAGAAAGCATGAGTAGTGATGAAGACTAGGTCTTGTACAGAAAATAAAAGATGGAGCTGTAACATAGGTGTGCTAGAGCTTTTTTAAAATGTATAGCAATGATGGTTTTAATTTTTTAAAAAAGCTGAAAATAGGACCTGACAAGCCCTATTCCAGATAAGAGGGGGGAAAAACATTAAATACAATGTTCTGAAAGGGAACGTAAAAAAGAATATTAGAGAGAAGTACTTGGCTTTGAGACAGTCAGTTTCCTCTGTTTCTCTTTACTTTAAATCACTTATTTTATCAATGGTGTAGTAAATCTGAAAGCCAGATTTTTTTTCAAAGTTATTATCAGTAGGAGATGTCTACACTCATAATGTGAAGGTTAAAAAGTAAAAATTTTTATAACCTTTGATTTTGTAGCAGCTTAAGAATAGTTCAGTGTCTGTTTACTTTCAGGAAAAAAAGGGAGGTATAACTGAGATTTTACTTCATTTAATCCTTGTTTCCAAGTAGTTATTTGATTGCTAAGAAAATGAACTCATTTTTCTTCCTGGGACTTTGTCCTTTTCTCTCCCGTCTCTGGGAATATTTTTAACACTAAAAACACTTTTTTTTTTTTTCCCTAATAACAATTTGTGTGCATTCTTTGCCTGTGCTCATGAAGCTGATGTTAAGAAAGAAAACTTTGTGCTGGGTAGTAATAGAAAATAATTTCTAAATATTTCTAGAGGTTGCTCTTGGAGTTACGGAAAATCTTTCCTTGTGAGGAGTATGACAGTTTATATAGGTCTGCATGTTTTTTTATTCAGTTGATGTGAAGGGTTTGCAATATACAATTATAGTTGCAAAGCAAAACACTAATTGTTCCTGTGAATACCCAAATAAGACAGATAATATGAGGAAACAAAAATGATTCAGAGGATTTTACTCTATCTTATAAAAATGTTGTCCATTTTATACAAAAAATATAAAAAATAAATTTTATACAAATTTAGGGGAAATACTTGCGGCTTAGGTTAGAGTAAAAATCATATGCCTAAGATTAGATCCATAGGTTACAAAAGGATAATTAAAATGTTTACTCACTATTCCAGTGCATACATCCTAAAACTTTTCTCATAATCCTGAAGATTATTTTCTAATGCACTATTATTACTATATTTGACTTTGTTGCTCAGTGTAACTTCCATTTTTAAATGTGTGTGTGTAACATTCCTTTTTTTAAAAGATAAACACAGTTATTATAACTGTTTAAAAATTGTTTGTTTTTATTGTCTGAGTACAAATGTTGAAGTTATGCACATTTATATCAGGGAAGATACCACTGATGACTTTTCTGAAGGAAGTTGGAGGGAAATACAAATTAGGTCCCAGTAGCTCATGTTATTGAAAGTAAGTCATGAATGAATATATACCTGGAATGACTGCCATGAGAAATGTTAGAAAGTAATTAAGTCACCACCCAGTGGAGATTTTTATTTGCAAAATTCTCTACAGTTTCCTGAATGGACCTTTATAGTCTCAAAACATGACCATCACTACAATTAGTTTTATGGAACAACAAACATTATGAAAAACTTAACTGTCACACCATTTATAAAGCAAACATGAAAGTTATGTAAGATATGTCAACATACAGAGTACAGATGGGGCCTGAGTGCCAAAATTTGAACTGATCCTTTTCAGATGATCATGCATAATTTAATATGTCATTCAATTGAGGCCTTCATAGAAAATAGAAAACCCGTGGGAGATGATTGGAAACAAACCTCCTAGAGCCAATATAGATTTACTCTTCTATCTCGGTTAATTCTGCTATAGCAATGGTATGATAATTGAATGATATATGCTTATATTTGTGTAATTCTCTTTGATGGTTTTAAAATAGAAAAGAACAAATGACTGCAATTTGAGAAACTTAGTAAGCCAATAAAGTAGGTATCCCATAAGTACTTAAAATATCAAAATGTAAAAGCTATGGGGGAAAAAATGCTCTATTAGCCCTATTAGGTAATGCAGCACCAAGTTGCAGTGTAAGAAGTTTGCATGCATGCAAGGGTAACCAAGAAAGAAGAGACTACTACAAGCAGGGCACATTCGAATCGCTGCCCCATCCCAGATTCCTGGAAGTGTTTGGAGCTGGTGTCTGAGAATGGGACCGCTCTTGTCATAGCTCCTGAGTAACTGCAAACCTCAGCTAATATCAAACTATTGTTAATGACACATGTAAAATAATGTTAAATTCCCTTTGTTTTTGGCCCATGAATGTTATCTCTTAGCTGCCTGTCATCTTGTTAACGGAATCCCAATGTTTTTCCTTGAGTCTGTCTGCCTGCGTGCACTGGGCCAAAGCAATTCATGAGCAGGAGTCTGCAGTATAGAAGAGAGAAAAAAATAATAATATTGACTTGGACAATTCGGAGACAGAGATCTCATGCTCTAAAATAATCAAACTATCCAATGATATATACATGGCAAATAACGTAGGGCAAACTTATAAGACACCATGGGTTAGGGTTTCTGAGTCTTGCTGGGAGCTGATTGATCGCAAGTGAGGTAAGGGTAATAAATCATTTCTTCAGGTCCTGAAGACAGTTCTGAGGTCTTTTCCAGTGTCCCTCTGTCTGGTTTCATGGGAAAGTTGCCAGGGGGTCCTTTTAACTGAAAGCTGAGGACCTGAAACATAACTTAAGTCAAGATGCTATCTTTACCCTGCCAAAGGTCCACACTGTGTGACCATTAGTGAGGTCCAGGCTACTGTCTTCTGCTGCCTTGAGGTTTCCTGATTATCCAGAGGAAAGACTAGGTCTCTGAGGGAGGGAGGGAGAGAAGGAGGAAGAGAGAGAGAGAGAGAGAGAGAGAGAGAGAGAGAGAGAGAGAGAGAGAGAAAAGAAGAAATAAAGAGATGATTTCTAAAGCTAGAATTTGAAAAACCATAAGAAACCTCATTTTCTATCTTTTTTACATCTACTTTTTAAACTTAAGTATAGATCTTCAGTTAGTGCCTAGAACATGTAAATGAAATAATTAACCTTCTTCTCTCCCACAGATCCATACAGATGTTAAATATAAAGATGAACCATAAGAATGAAGAGTATATGAGTACACATAGGCAGACAATAGATGTAGGAAATCATTGAAATTCGGGATGGTAGAACATGATTTGAACAATATGAAATACAGATGCAAATGCATTTTACTCTTATTTCAACAAAAAAATGAAATAAAATATGACATTTTATATTTATTGTAAAGTTTATGTTAAAATATTCAAAGGTGATACAGTCAAACCAGAGACTGAAAGTGGGAGACAAAGCATATGGGACTTGCACAATACAATTTTTAAAAATTTACTGTAGCTTCAGAACTGCCCTTGGAAAATAGAACACATGCTAGCTAAGCAGGGAAAAAGGCTGAGGGAGGCAAAGAGTCAGCCTGCTGTACTTTTCTCCTTCTTTAATTTCCTCCCCTATTTTGTCACTAAGCCAGAAGAAAAGCCAAAACAGAAGACTCAGTGTGGGTTGTGCTTTGGAAATTCTGACAATAAACATGTAAAGTACATGTTCTTAAGAGTTTTCAGAAAACTTAATACTTTATTATAATAAGCAAAGGGTGGCACAAATAATTAAAATAAATTAACATCATTCAGAGTTTTCTAGGGTGTATTTGAAATCATGGACAATAAATATAAACATGTACAAAAAATTCTTAATCTCTTTAAAGTGGGATAGTATATATTTTCCTATACAGGATGATATATTATTTTATCCTCTGATGAAAAATAATTTAATACTGGTATATGTTGAGTCAAATATATATCAAATGCATATATACTTGTATCTCCTCTTAAAATTCAAAATGAGTATATTAAAAGTGCTGAAAAAATTACAATTCAGAAAACTGCTTAAATTCGTTTCATACATTGATTCACGTATATTCCTGACTATTTTATTCTTGTTCACTCAGACTGCTATTATAATCTCAGGAAGATTGAGTTGTGAAGATAAAGTAAAAATATTACAATTAGTTTATTTTTGTGAATGCATAATTTGGTTATGGCATATGTTGTAAAAAGAGCATGCTGCTACAGATCCCTGCCTCTAGGAGTTTGAAAAGTGTTATAAGAAAGCTCTACGTCCCCAATAATGTTTTCTGTTCTCCAGTATTAAGGGGAAAATACTTAATGGTAATCAAATTTGAATATATTTATTTTTGTTGAATAAATATTATAGGATAATATTATAATTAGGAATATTATTCTTTATGAGCTTGAATCTCTTCAGTGAGTATACAGACTACATATCCTTTTTATTTCAAAGAGTATTTATATCACATATGCCTTAATTATCTATATTTTCTCAAACTAATAATGCTTGATTAAAGGGAGCCTACTCCTACAAGCATTAGAGTCACAGAAATGCTGGATTTTCCCTTAGAAGCAGCAATCTAGTACTTGATATAGCAATTTTCACAGGTGCCCTATCTGCCCTTTCTGTGGACCACACCTGTGAAGGAAAAGTATGCCCTAACCACAGGTCACATTACATGTATGATATAATATCTCAGACTTCTTAAAGGCTGCTAATAATCACTCTACAAACTGCCCCACTTTTTGGCGATATGCCTTCACGCATAGAATATGTCTTCACGCATTCTTTTAAAAATCAAATGCAGTATTATTCATTATTTTTAGTGCCACATGCACATTATATACCCTGTATTATGCAAAGGGCTTGCACCTTTAGTCCACCTTTTAAGAAGTTAATAAAATTATTGCCATTTTTCAGATGGGGAAATTGAGGCTTAAAAATTAAATATTTTGTCAAGTGACATACAACTAGCAAACAGTTGACCTGAAATTTGAACCAGATTCCTAAACTTAGAGACATTTATTCAGTATAATATATTGTCCCATATTATTAAGACTATATTATTAGTGAGAAAATGTTACTAAGTATCAAATAAATGAGAAAAAACTAATAGAAAATAAGTTTTCTACTTGAGTAAATGAAAAAAAGATGTTAGAATTAACAAGATGCTTTTCGAACTGAGGAGAATTGTGAGATAAGATCCTATTGCTTTGTTCAAAAAAGGGAAACTTATAACAAGAGAGAATGAACGAGTAACTCCAAATCACACAAGACAAATATATTAGAAGTTATAAGTTACAACAGGTATCAGCTGATCTCTACTGGCTTTGGGACCTTGGATTAAAGAGAAATTATTCTCTGTTCTTCGATTTATAGTCACATAGTGCTTTACCTTCTCTCTTGAAACACTCAAAAGGAACTCGTGGTCAAAATACCATAAATATCTCTTTGAATTTGGCTTCAAATACAAATCATGAGGATATGTAATAAAAGTGAAAAAGGAGAAGAGGCTAAGCATCAAGAGTGAGAAAGTATGTACAAATGGAAGAGAATCCAAGACCAACTTCTTTTCTTACATAAGTTTTTAATACACTTGGCCTGTTTGTTGACAAAAGCAGTATATATTCTGGAAAACGGTCACAATACCTAATAGTCCACAGATTTATTAGCACGTACTTCTAACTGTGTCTGTTTTCCCTATTGGAAACTGAAAGTAAAGTTGACCCTCTTTTCTGAATGAATCCCTTTCCATATCCTTTATATGCTAAGGAGTACGGAAGAATGGGAAATCACATGACAAATGTTCTAATGATAAAGTCCTGCAAATGTGAGAAAGTATCTTAAGACTCACACTGAAAGATTTATCAGCAAAAATGTATTCTTTATTTAAGATTTTATAGAAGAAGGAATCCATTAGACTATGACAGAGCAACAAATCAAAAAAGAATACAGTAGAGGACGAGCTTAACTCATGCAAGGATTCTAGATTAAATTTAAACATTCCATGTTTTCACTCAGGGGAATTGAATAATATTATCAGTGGATGCATATAAATTTTCTACACCATTCTTTAAGCTCATTCATGCCCATTCAGTAACAGGCATGGAAGTCTAATGGTGGCATGATGGAGGTGATTTGCCATGTGGATCGGAATAGCTTTGCAATATTGCAGGGATCTTCAGCAGATATGCATAAGCAGGAAACAAGAAATCTGAGGTACTAAGTAAATAAGAGTGAGGTTGTTTGCTACCACATAGCTCACCACATGCTTATACAGTGAACATAACCATTTTTTAATGTCCTAGGCAAAGTAAATGTAAATCAATAAGACGTTATCCCTGCCAGGAACCGTTGGTCTCTGTCAGATATGGGCTTACTTCTATGGTTGAAGTTGGAGTACACACAGACACTGGGAAGTACACATAGACACTAGATAGGATTTTCTCTGTCCGGTACTAGAAGATAGCTCTCCTGTAGGCCACAACACAAAGTGCCCTTCACTGGAAACAATCCACTCTAAATAGAGAAACAAAACATTGGATTCTGAATCCAATGCTCAGTACCCAGAAGGAGCTGATTTTAAGCTGATCATGCATATTCCAGTGAGAACTGTAATCACTGACTAGATTAAGAAGATAATCTAGAGGATCTAAAGTTAATTACTTAAGGCAGAATTAAAACAAACAAAAAAAAAAAACACATCCCAAGCATTTCTGGGCAAATACATTTGGGAAATCCTGCATGATATTATAGAAATTCAGAAAGCATGTTAGCACATTAAAGCTTTTAGAAGCTCTGAGTTAAATAAATCTGTGTAACTTTGGTGAATATGAGGGTATTTCTTTTCAAATGCATTTATTTATTACATTCTTTGTTCCTGTAATTCTAGTTAATATCATAAGTTTCTGGAATTTCCAGAACACCTTTCAGGAATAAAACTAATATAGAGAACTCCCAGAGTGATGCAGTTATAACCATGACTGGAAAAAAAGAAAAAAAAAAAAAAAACAGTGGTGAAAAAGGAAAGGAAATATGTTACATCAAAAAGAACAGAAACCAGGTCACGGCTAACCATCACCAAGTTGTGTGAGCCCCAGAACACTAAAGAGGAAACGAGACAGTTGACTTAACCTTGTAGTAGGGCAATATCAGTAGTCGGCATTGGGTGCCTCGTGGCCTGAACACCAATATTCTGCATGAAAACATAGCAAATGATACAAACTTTCTGGTCACAGCCACACTGTGGGTCACTGTTACAGTTTAAGTTATTTGTTTTGTCTGATATGAATATCTCATGTTGATTTATTTGTCTTTTATTAAAAGTTCCATTTGAAATACTGAGGTCAACTTGCCTTAAAGTAGGAAATTGGCATGAAAATTGTCATTTTGGTGATGCAAAATTGTATTTAAGGAGTTTCAAGCCAATACCAATATAAAATTCATGAATGGAAATATGGATGCTCAGTGGCATATGTATCCTTCCAAAATTAAAACGTGTATTCCAAGAGAGGGAATAAAGCAGTGCAGTGAGAGAACTACCATGTTTCCGTGAAAATAAGGCCTAACCAGAAAATAAGTCCTAGCATAATTTTTTCAAGATGACATCCCCTCAAAAGGAATTCTTATGGTCAAAATACCATAAACATAAGCCCTGAACATAAGCCCTAATGTGTCTTTTGGAGCAAACCTTAATTATAGGACCCGGTCTTATTTTCGGGGAAACACCGTAATCACAAATACCATTAACTTTAGTTATTGATTGTGTTTCCAAAAATGTTATTCTTTTGAAGAGGACAATATAAATATTCAAATACTATTTGGTCATTTTTGAGTTATATATAGACAATCCTCTCTCAAAAAGGAAAGGCATACAGCTTCAACAAGATGCTAGAGAAAGCTCACCAAAAAATGATAATATGATATTTCTGCCAATAATAGTGATCACAGCAGTCTATTTTCTATTTTAATCACATAAGTAGTTAGTGATAAAGAATTTGGAACAAAATGCCAAAACATAATGATTGTCAGGAAAAGAAAAAATTTGAGTGATTTCTTTTCCACATTATTGCACACTTTGTTTTCCTCCTTTTTTCAAGATAAGTATTCATTATTTTATCAATAATATAAAGTGGAATAAATATTTTTACAAAATCCATTTAAAGAAAACAAGACTTATAATAGGACTACGAAAGTACAGAGTGATTTGACAAGATTAAACACCAATAATGTCAGAACAGATGTATCTAGGCAATTAAGGTTATCATGTTATTTATTGTTTGGGAATAAACACATGTTATTTATAATTTGGGGAATAAACAGTGAGATATACAGCTATGCTTGTGGTATCAAACATTAACAACCGACACTCATTTACCTTCCAAAACATGTCTGTTTTTTTCCACCATCAATTTCAAACTTAGTCACCACTGATACGTGGACCACCTGCTAATTTTTTCACTGGTTTATAATGTTTTCAGTCCTTTATAAACCTCATTTCCTGCTGCAGTGTAAGCTATTGCCAAATTCCTTAAGACATTTCCAGAAAAATTATTGAGCTATGATGTACACTAGTAAAAACACCATTTTAGGAATGCTTTAATTTAGCAATCTGCCTTATAGAAATCCTAGGTTATGTATTACCCACTATGAAAAAGATCCAGTACCAGTCAAGGGAACGAGCTGAAAATTTCTCAGCTAACATTGGACATGAAAGTGTATTAGCTGAGTAAAATGCCAATCCAACGATGTGCTCAGAGATGAGCTAGGGAGGCTAATGAGAAAAGTGAGCACATCTTTGGCTTGCTAACAGATAGCATATTGTCCTGTGGCTTCCAGCTCATACTTTGTACTTAAAATCAAATTCTCAGACAATTCCTCAGTTGTGATACACTTTGAGCCCAGTGGCAATGGAGTCATTACAATCCAGCTCTATGGGGCTAGTCTGCAAGACATGGTGAATGACAGGCAGCCAAACCGCATCCTGACTGATGATTTGAAGTTAGGATGATCACAAACAAGTCAGGCAGAGCAAACATCACAAAACCCCATTATTTGGCAAGTTGAAGCACGGTGAAACATTGCTGATTGCTGAGAAGTGACAGCAGTGAAAGGGGGAAAAAAAAAAAGAAGAAGAAAAAAAGCTATAGTAGCATATAAACCACTGAATAGAGAAAACTCAGTTTGTGCAAAAATGTCATGTAGTCCTTGGGGCAAACCATGCACAATAACAGGTCCCGCAAACAGTGGTCATAACTGGTTACTAACAAAGAATTCGTAAATATTTTCCAGGGATTGCACTGCAAGTAAGAAGTTTATGTCTTCAACCGAGCTCATAGAAAAATATTGACATTGAATCTTTTGAAAGCTGGCTCTCTAAAAATGTTTTTATCTTTTGTTGATTCACATAGCTTAGTAATGTATTACAGAGTAATCACTTAGATTTTAAATGATAATTTGTTTAGTATAATAACTAAATTGTAATTATTCACAGTTAGTGAGATTTAACACCTTTAATTGTCGAAATATGTAATCACCATTCCTGTTTCATCCAGGTTTCCGTCTATGAGACCTGTCAAAACATATGTAAAATTACTGAGAGTAAAATGAAAGAAAAAAGAAAACAACCCTTTTACATACTTGTGCTGACAACACTCCTCCCTTTTTCCTTCACTGAGATGCACACCAGGTGCAGAGACAACACATCTCTGTCACTGAAAACATTTTTAACAACTTTCCAGCAGCGACCTTTGCTGCTGATTTATCTTCAAGAAGTTTCTCATCCAGGACTGTTGCAGTCATCAGGGAGACACCTTTGATCCATTGACACATTTAGGAAGTAAAATGGACAAGGCTTACTAAATAACAGGAGCTAAGACACAGGAAAATGGAGGATTTTACAGAAACTCTGAGATTTGGTGCTTGGACAAATGTTTAGATTCTTAATCCAAATAAAGATTCAGGGAGAGTGGAATATGCCATTTCAAACCTACAATGCCAGTAGCCTCTTCCTCCCTGCTACTGCCACATACCCAAAAGAGTATTTGGTAGAACTTTAAAAGATGTATAACAGTTATACGATGTTATTATGTCTACATGAAAACCTCTTTCAAGAGACTGAATTTTTTCATGAAAAATTGTTTATACAAATTTAAACACTTTATATAGGACATATTTCAAATAATTTCCAGATTGATGTGTATAATGTGTCTCTAAAGAATGGATATGGGATGCAACATCCTGATATGTCCAAAAGTTATGTGATGAAAAAACTCCTCTATGGTAATTTTTATAAACTAAAATTTTCATGAGACAAGATTCAATGAATAATTTTCTGTTTTATAATTTGGAAGTCCTATTTATCTGAATATACTCGTCTCTCTGTAGACTATAGGCTGTTTCAGGGGATGAGTGTCTTGCTGGGGCACAACAAAATTTTTCCTCATACTGGGAACTCAATAAACGTTTATGGAATTAATAAACACATGGCAATAATCCTGTTACAGTAATGCTAAAGCTTTTGGCAATTCTCGCAGAATAGATGATAATTTTTGCCAATCTATATTGATTTGGAAATAATTTGATAAATCTTGTAAACAGAAACATAGGATGGCTGGTAGAAAGATATATATGTATGCGTGTGTGTGTGTGTGTGTATATATATATATATATATATATATATATATATATATATATATATCCAAAAATCCTTGACTCTTCTGTTATGTTCTATAAACACCACTTTAAAAAACAATTTATCTACATTTACTATCTCTAAGTATGGTTGATCATACAGTTTCAAAACACACATGTTCTCCTGGATAAGGTTGCTAAATAAATTGCAGAATGTCTAGTATGGTGATTTGAGACACCTTTAAGTGGATCTCAAATGAGACACACTCTTGGGTAATCCCCTCCCCTTGCATGTGGGCAGAATCTCTGACTTGTTTCTACTCAACAGGATATGATAAATGTAATGGGATATCATACCAGTGATTCTGTTACAATGTGTGACAAAGATGAGGTTTCGCCAACATAATTAACGTCTCTAAGCGGTTGACATTGTGTTAATCGAAAGGGAGATTATCCTGGGTAGGCCTGACCAAATCATGTGAGCACTTGAAAAAAGGAACCAGTTCTTCCCTGAAGACAGTGACTCAAAAGAGGCTGCTTATCACCATTTCTGGCTTTGAAGAAGCAAGGGACAAAAAATTATAAAACCAAAAGGAAATATCTTTGTTCAAAACTTGAAAGAATTTGAAGGTGGATTCTTCTGTAGGTGAGCTACCAGATGCGAATACAGCCCATCTGATATCTTCATTTCAGAACTTGTGGGACTCTGAGCAAAGAATCCATTTGTGGGTGGGAAGCACCCTGACTTGTTACCTACAGAAATTGCAGGATAAAAATGGGTATTCTTTAAAGATGCTAAATGTGTGATAATTTGTTATGCAGCATGGAAAACTAATATACATATTTAAATTTGTTTTAGAAAAAAAAAGAATATTTTACTGTAAGTATGCCCCACAATATTTGACAGATACACTAAAATAAGTATTGTTTCTTGTCAGAAATTTGAATTTACTGGCTATGCTGAATCATTTATATATTCATGTATTATTAAATCTGGCAACCCTTCTCCTGGGAAATTCCTCTCACAACTTTTGACTGTTCCCTAACCCTCTAGGTGAGTCACTAGTACTTATCATATAAAAGTTTGTTTAGTGTGGCCGGTTAGCTCAGTTGGTTAAATCATGGTGCTAATAACACCAAGGTTGCCTGTTGAATCCTAAAGTTTAGTTTAAAAAGAGTAGTGAATCTCACAAAAGTGATTATGGAAAAAATATTGGGACCACAAAATAAAGAATGTTTAAACTTGCATAGTGTGGAAATCATGTGTTGTGTTATGATTTCAATCATAGAGACATCCACACATACAAATAATTCAAAATATTCTGTCACCCTTCAAACACACACACACAACACACACACACATACACACACACACAACACACGCACACACACACGTCCACATGCATGCACAACCAGTAAAACATATTCCTGAAACCACATGCTACTCAATAGCTTAGTTTTATCTTTTCCAAAAAAAGGTTAATCTACTTGTGTTTAATTTCCAGATTCCTCTTCATATCACATAAGGCCTGGTAAACTCATTGTAAAGTAATCACACCATATTTTTGGATTATAAACATAATTTCTGTAAACATGGTATCTGCTATTAAGTTCTTCAGAAGTTCTTAGAATTTCCCTATCATCAGGCTATTATGTTAGAATTTAGATGGCTGTTAAGTGAAAAAGTGCTTTAAATGAAAAGCGATTAGGTTTTGATGTAAGTGAGATTCTGGTTTTACTCTATGTTCAATCACTTATTAACTCTTTGCCTGGAGAAGACATTTAAAATTTGAGATCTCAAATTCCTCATCTGGTAGCAGACTATGTAACAGGCAACATGCACCTGGCGATGTAGAAGCGACATGTACTGATAATTGTAATTTAATGATAAGCATTTTAAATATACTAATGTTTTCAACTGTCATATTAATTATATTTTACAAAAGAAAAAAATCGAGCCTCCAGGATATTAATTAACTTGTGCAAAATCATACAGTAAATGTGTTTGCATCAGGGTTAAAACCCATGCGTGCTCTTCAATCTCATGTTCTATAGTTTTTCCTAAGTAAAGCTCATTTTCTGTATATTCCCTTCAGGAGTTTATGTCAACTCTTTTTAAGTAAAAATTGAAAAAGAAACAAGGAGGGGGGAAAGCATGGTAGCAATGAGAAATATTTAGTATCTTGTACTCTGTGTCAAATGCTTTCACCTGCATACATCATCTCTTTTTATTTTCCCCAAAATGCTATGAGGCAGGTAGGGAAGATAATATCATCTTTATTTTCCAAAAAAAAATTGAAACTTGGGAAGGTTATGTAATTTGTGAGTTCAACTGGTACTTGCAACTACAGCTTTTATATAATTTTTTTTGTTTGTTTTATTTTATTTCAATTACATATGCTTAAAACATCTTAATTGAGAAACCCTTACCATTATAAATTCCCTTTCGTTTTGTGAGGCAACTTGAGAGGAAGAAAGTAAAAGACAAAATTACACACACACAAATTCTGGTCCATAAAGTTTCACTGACAAACAGGAATTCATGTACAGAGTGGAAAGGGCTATTTTATCTTTTTCTTTTTCTTTTTCTTTTTTTTCCTTTTTTTTGGCCGACTACATTCTTATCCCAAATAACACAGCAACTACCATTTTTCTTCTCCTCTTCTTTCAAGGGTTGAGAGGGGTAAGGACTTCAAGAAAAAAAAAAAAAAAAACGAAGAAGAAGGCTATCTTCTGCACTTGACCAGGGAATCAGTTCTCATCTTGGTTTTTGTTTGTCCCTTCTTCTTTGTACCATGCCTAAGAGATCTTAGATATCCAGCTGTCACAGAGGAAGTGAAAAGGGAGCCAGGTAAGGACTTGCATTCTATGAGTACCAAGCCATCTTTTCAATGTGAAGTTTCCATTAATGCCAAATAAGCAGTATCTTTTTGTTTTCAGGTATGTGAGAGTAACTTATTGTACTTATCCCGAGTCATATGGGTTCCCACTCATATCCCACTCCTAATGTTGTCCAAAAACATGATGAAATTAGTTTATCCTTGCTCACAGACTTTGCTTATTTTCCAGATCAGACTAGAGTTCACGTTGGTTTAGAGGATTAGCTACCCTTTTCCATAAAAAGGGTTTATTGAAAAGCTCTAATCTATTTGGGTAGCTCACTCTTTGATGTGTAAATTGTTCCTCAGTTACTAAGACTGAAAAGAGGTTTGCTTTATCAAATGTAACCTTTCCATTCATACACTGTAATGAATGCACATGGTCTCTCCTACAAATGTCATTGTCGCCCGGATGTTCACATGAGATAGGCAAAAGTAGCTCACAATAAGTGAAACCACTTTAGCCAATATAACTTCAATGCCATGTCCATGTCAGTGTGGAAAGTAGTGTATTTTTTTTTTATACTTTAAGATTTTTGTTTGTATCCCTTAGACATATACATTTGAAAAAAGGTGATATATTAAAAATGTCATACAATTAATTTAAAATGGAAAACAATAATACTTCTGCTGAAATCTTCATTGTGATTTGTTTAAATGTAGAAATTGCTTCATTTAAATTCTATACACTAGTTTAGCAGATATGTCTTAATTTTGGACCTGCTCGGAAATAATTAGAATTTTTTTTTGAAATGTTAACATAGCTGAATATAAATATAGAAACATTGTTTTTTTATTACAAAGCTCTGCATTCCAACTTTTAGCTTTTAAATGTTATTAATAATCTTTAGTTTCTTGAGAGATGACCTAATTTGGGTAATGTGAAATTCAGTGGCTTTTAGTTCACATGAGTTTCAATGATTTTTTATTTTAATATTAATCTCAATTGATTTTTAAGTTATATTTCCTTTATTTCTTAAAACTTCTTTCAAACTATAAATATGATTTAATTACCTCCTGGCTAGTAGTTATAATATTGCATTCCCTTGGGAGGACAGATAACCATGTTTAAATCTTATTTATATTTTTATATGAAGCAAGGATACTATAAAACAAGAGTTTATTATTAATATCATAGCCTGAATAAACTATTCCTGAGGGTGAAGTTATTCTATTTTAGATGTAGAATGTAAATTTTGCATGATAATCATGTATTTTGCCAGGGAATAGTCAGTCATCTTCTGATTAATGGCTATGAACGTTTCTCTTTTCTCCAGTATTGGACAGATTTGTTAAATATAGGTAGTTTAACTCTTTTTAACCTTGTTAAAAATATGGTTTTTAAAAAATCTACCAAAAACTTTTACCAAAAGTTTAAATAAGGCATAATTCAGATAACTTGCTTCCCTTTGAAATGAGCAAGAGACCCTAAATCTTCAGAGAAAAGCTTCCTATTCTCTTTATTTTAGCCTCAGTCTTCTCTTCTTTTTTTTTTTAAGAGATGGTTATTTAACACTTACTATGAGCTAGCAACTTTAGAAATATTAACACATTTAATCTGAGTAACCACTCTGTAAGTAGATACCATTAATAACTTATCTTGCAACTGAGGACACTGCATCAAAGATAAGAGAACTTGTCCTCAAGAGATGCATACCCAACTTTAAATTGAAATAGAGCCCAATGGGGTGTTAATGGAACAGAGAGATCAGTGATTTCTATTCCATATAATTCTCTACACCAGTATTTCTGAAATTTCATTCTAGATCTATCATTAAGATGTTTAAGCATGTACTTGTGTGCACACATGCACACATACTTGAATTAACCACTTAATCATTTTGAAAAATACTATTTACAGTATGTCCCTATTATTTGACATAGGCCCTGTTTCTTTCATAAAGCAGAAAGCGATGTTTAATAAGACACTGGTATACATTTAAAGGGAAACTTGTCTGAGGCAATGCCACTCAGCTTCACAGTCCTAGCCTCCCTTTATCAAGCAAATCCTGCTACACAGAGTGCAGTCAAGTTTGTTAACTGGTGCCCAGGGGTCAGGCACCAGTTTTGAGGGAATTATGCTGATATTCTAAATATTCTCTTAGCAATTTTCAATAGCTATACCACCAGATTTTCATTGTTTGCCCAAATAAACAGAAACAGAATCAAATGATGTCTTTATAAATTGAATTCATCCTTCAATCAGTGAAGATACAGAAATGTCAGAAGAGGTATATATATATATATATATATATATGAAACATTTGCAAAACACAATCCCACACCATAAGAGATGGGAAGGATTCCCCACTACAATGAGCAATTGACTCAAACGGCACAGGAGTGTCTTGGCCTGAATTCTATAATCAAGCTACCTTTCTTTATCATATTTTGAGATTGTGCCAAAATTATCTTTATTTATGCTACATGTATTCTGTCTACAATATATAAAACATTTTTCATTAATCAAGAGTAAATGAAGGTTAATATTTATTTCCTTTAATGGAGATGAGTTTGCTACAGAATTGATCACATATTCACATATAAAAGATAACTTTGCAGGGCTGTCGGAATTTGTAATAAAACCATCACAACCATCAAAATGACAATAATGCAGAATTGTATATTTTGTAACTCACTAGCCTAAATGTGGTAGTACACTGCATTTTATTAGTTATGACACTCCTTAATAGTCATTTTATCTAATGAGACCATCTGCCAATTCCTTACTAAGTATTCACTACTGCTCTATATGCTAAAAAAATCAACAAAATAAAAGTACTTAAAATGCCATTTCCTTTCTACTGTGCACAGCTTGTTTCATTTCAGCTAGGGAATTTCAGAAGTTTGACCTATTTCAGAAAATTATTCTTTATCCTAAGCGCTTTGATTGTATCCCTCCTTAAATTCCCATCAAACTAATTCTGGGTAGAATTTAGTGATCTTTGACATCAGCAGAATAATTTCTGGTGCAATGAAATATGGTTCCATTAAGTAAATTACCAATTATAGTTAGACCTCTGACCTAGTAACGACCTTGAGATCAAAGAAGGCAATCAAGGTAATAGAATCTTCTCTTGATTATAGCATGTGTTTCTCCATAAATTGAACATTTTCCAGTGGGTTAATTGGTGGTATATCGACTTATTCACAAAACAGAAATGAAAGTATATTAAAATATTTCACAAGTATTTTAACATTACAAAGTACAGAATTTAGGAAGTACAATATATAAGTTGTAAAATATATATTTTATGTAAAGCCAATAAAATAACCACATATCCTTATTATTAGGAGATAAAAGTGAATTTAATTTGCTGTTTTAATATTCATTAGGTTTCAAAATCCTTTTATCTCCTGACTAATTTATGCCCTAGAAGTGGACAAGAAATTTAAATACGTATTATAGAAACCATACTTTCTTTAAAGCTGTCATTATTTTAGAATATATTTTGTGTTATTTGCAAAAGTTTTGGAGTAAACCTTGGTTTTCATTAATGCTATTCTTTTCTACCAACTCAAGATGAGAGGACAAAAGCGAGAAAGGAACAAGATACACAAATAAAGAAAGAAAGAAGAAAAACTAACTCATAGACACAGACAATAGTCTAATTTTTACAGAGTATAACTGAGGGGGATAGTAGAAGAGGGTAACGGGGATCAAATATATGGTGATGAAAGGAGAACTGACTCTGGGTGGTGAACATGAAATGTGATATATAGATGATGTATTACAGAATTGTACACTTGAAACCTATGAAATTTTACTAATCATTGTCACCCAATAAGTATTAATTTTAAACAGAGTTTATATCCTAGTAACAGATTGCCTAATCAAAAAATATATTTTTATGTATTATATAAGAATAACCAAGCTTAGATAAAACAGATCAACCACTTGAAATGGAGGAATTATTGTGAATGGGAAGATATTAGCACCAATATAATTTAAATTGTTTGTTTTTTGGTACAGTTAAAAAGTCTTTTCTATACTAGAATAGATGTTTTGTCTAACTCTTTATGAAACTATTTGTTCCATTCATGCTAATTACTATTGAAAAGTATTTCATTCATTCAAGCAACTATATCTGTAAGCAGTGAGCAATAAAGGTTGCCAAGGATTTTAGGCTAAGATCCAATATATATTTAACTGGAATTTTGAGAAACTCCTGGAAACTAGGCCGTTCTCATGTTATTTATATTAATAATCATTTTCCATGGAGTATCCTAGAATAAGATTGTTCCCATGAGTTACACTTGAAAATGTTTCCCACATGCAAGGTTTACATTACTTATCAAACAAAAAAATGAAAATACAAATAGCATCATTCTGAAAGGCACTTTGATAAATCTATGCATGTGTTGATGATATTAATTTTATCAAGTGGTAATTTTTAATACATGCAACTTACATATAAATTTTAGGAATATTAGCAGTTTGATTTTGGAATCAGATTTTTTTAAATTAAAGTTTATTGGGGTGACAATTATTAATAAAGTCATAAGAATGTATTCTTCACAAAAGTGTCGGTGCAAGCAACCACAATTGTATAACCTTTAGTATATTGACTGTGTGTAGCTGTTTAGGAGTGGTCTTTGCTTATTTAGCTTCACTATAGATTTACCTACATTATTTTTTACTAATATCCAACATAAAATTGGTTCGTATAATTTCTATAATTACGTTGTTCTTTATATTTTAGCTATATATATATTTATGTATATTTATGTTTAGTTTTTATTTTATTAGTGTTATAATTTAATTTCTATTGCCTCTCTGATTTTGTGCAATTCCGATATATAATGTTTTCCTTCCTATAATGTTTTCTCTTTTTTTTTAGTGTGTTCCTATTTCCATCTTCCAAGGTGCAGCTGTAGTTTCACACTCTCAGTTTCTAGCACATAGATTTAAATAAATATCCATGTTATCTAGATACTATCATACAAATTATTTATTTTAGTTAAATGCAGCCTTGTATTTTTATCTGTATTTCTTATATAACTGGTGCTTTGAAACCCAGACTATTAACATCTCAAGTAAAAAGTTAATTAAAAAAATAGATTAAGAATCAGATTTATGAAAGGGGACTTTTTAAAAGAAATTAATGTTTATAAATTCATAATTATACACTGCATGCCATGCAAGTATAACTATTTATTGTTCATTAATTTTTCAAAAGTAGTTATTGAGTAGCCACATTTTTTACTAAATGTATTTAACACTACAAAAATATACAAAACCTATGGGGTCATGTGATTAATATTCGAGTGGAGAATCCAGAAAAATCATTTCAATTCACTAAGCCTGAATTTCCCCATATTTAAGATAACAATGCATATCAATTCACCAGGTAGCACAATCAGGACCAAATAAAATATATAAGTACCATTCTTTTTAATATTCATTTTAATTCAACAAATATTTATTGAAAAAAATGCCATGTTCTTGGCTCTCTTGTAAGTTCTAAGGAGAGAAAAGTAAGAGAAATGCAGCGATAACTGTTATGATAGAAGGAAAGATTAATAAGAGGGTAAAGAACAGAAGCAACTAACTCCATCTGAGGAAGGATGGGGTGAAGGTAATGCCTTGGGAGTTTTTCCACAAGACTTGTTATTTGAAATGACAGCTGAATTATGACTAGTTGGAGTTAGCCAGATAAATGAGGTGAGGTAAAGTAGGAAGAATGTCCCAGGAAGTTAGCTCATTTACCGTGAAAAATAGCCCAATGACTTTCAGGTTAATTTTTCTGTTAGTATCAGAACCACATTTTATCACTAGAAATCTAAAGCTCTAAAATGTTTTAATCTATATTGGCCTAGGGTCACCTAGCTAATGAGATAGCCTAAATTGAACGCGTGCTGTCTGACTTGAGAGTGAAAATATCTGTTTCATTGTACTAATAGAACATACAATAGTGACTAAATAAATATTTCATGTTTTACTTGAAATACCTAGAATAATTAAACAACTCTAGAAAATTGGAACTTCTTATAAATATTAATTTAAAATGTTGCATATGTCGATAATATTAATACTCCTATATGTGAAGTAATAGACGTGATTTATTTAAAGCCTCATGCGTTTTACCAATATTCACCCAGAAACAGCATTTTTCTTACCCTTATCTGATCAACACAATTCCAGAAACCTGAGGTCCATGCAGACACAGTCAACCAGCTAAGCAAATTCACATATATTTCCCTAAAAAGCGATACTTTTTGTTATTTTTTTCTGTCCTACAGGAAATGCCCAATTTTCTTGTCTCTGAAAGTAAAGATCCAGAGAAAATTTCAATATAAGCAGAGATCATGGATGCTTCCAATATTCACAGAAATATGTCAATATATGAGGTGTGATTAAGAAAAGCATATATTTATGTATTATATAAATACATATTGAAATGGTCAAAAAAAGACATAGTTATATAGTGATATATTGTAAATAAACAATATATCAGGAGAATATCATTTAATTTTCACATGCACATTTAAGACAGTTTCAGCAGCAATGGTGTTTTAATTTTGTTTTCCAGGAGAAAACTGTGGTGGAGTCAAAGCTTTTTGCCTCAGCTGACACGGTCACTTGTGTGTTCTGGGCCTGAGATTCTTTGTGTAGCTGTAGGTTAGTGATCATTGAGCTAATATAAGTAGGGCAATTGCAGAGGTGACCTTTCCAGTCTCCTGCAATTTATATCATTTGCTGGCAATTGAGAAAGCAGCTACAATAATATCAGCTGCCTGAGAAGCTAGTCATTCTGCCGGACCTCCTGGCCAGACAACAGACATCTCTGGAGATCCTGTGCCAAGAAAAAGCATGCAAGTAGACATGGAAAGGGGTAAAAACAAAATGTCCTATAAAAGCTCTTACCTCTATTATCAAAAGTAAAAAAGACTCTTCAAAACCATTGGCACAAGGCATGACATAAGGTAATATATTTACATGAGGCTCAGCCAAAAGTAGAGAACTAAGAAAAAAAATATATTGGAACAGGGATTTCTTTTTCTTCTTTCTCTCAATACTTGTGTAAATAACACTAACTAGCTTGTGTTCGTGTGCCAGAAAAACAAGGACATGAATGAATTAGTTGGTCAGTATGACTTTGTACAAAATAAGTTGCTTCCTCTTCACAAAATCAAAACCAGTCCTAAATAACATTATTTTTGTGATTGAACACTTCCTTCTGAGAGTAAAATTGATAAGCTTAATCCCTTTTAATAAGATGGTGCTTTAAATAAAGTTCTTTGTATCCTACTGTGGTCTTTGTCATTTCACTTAGTGATATTGTATTAGGGTAAAAAAAATAATGTTACACGAAGAAAACTCAATGTGCTATCCATCAAAAATATGTAAGCAACCTTGAATATAAGAAAATACCCCATGTTCCTAATGAAACACAACATATGTGGTCAAATCACTATTTGCGTATAATTTAGTAATTTAATTATACAGGCTTAAAATTAAACATTACATGGAACAATGTATTTTATTTTTCAGAAATAGAGCTGTTTTCTGTTGTTATATTTTATGAAAAAAGTCATTTAAATTAGTGCTGTATATAGTTCATTTCAGCATTGTATTCATGAATGAGGCCATTTATTGGATTATTTAACAATTTTTCTACAGCACATCGTTTCACTTTCATCTAAGTTGTCTGAAGAAAATAGCTGCTTAAAAGTCACATGTGATGCTGTCGCTGGAAACATGATCCCATGCTACAGGTACCCATTTGCATAACTACAACTATCTAATATGCATCTGTGAATGCTACTTACCAAGGTACTTTCTAATGTGATCTCTGAGTTTTGTTTACCATGATATACAACTCAACCACGAAGCCATACCACCAGGAATGACTACCCTTGTGTCAAATAGCTCTGCCTCCTGCTTACCCACTTTATTCAGTGAAATTAATTTCTGTCCTCCATAGATAGTACTGTATGGCTCAAAATAAAGCAATGAAATTTACTTTATATGTCAGCAATTGCATTATATGTCAGCAGTAAACTCACCTAAGAAGGGTCCCAACCGAATCTTGGCTAAACTCTAAATTGTCAAAATACTTTTATTTTATAAATCTAGCCCATACTAGTGTTAGTGAGAATTATCATTTAAGTAAAGAATAAGAATTGGTGTGTGTTTGTGTGTGTACACATATATACATGCATCATATAATTACACATTATTAATCACATTATAGAATAATATTATTTAATGTCATACTTATTACACAGCCATTAAATTATGAGGAAGGCCACAGAAAAGTGATTAAGGTCAACAGTCTGGAATCATTTATTAGCTTCCAAGCCTTGTCATTGCTTTCCAACTGCTGCCTTAGACAAGTTGTTTAAATACCCTAAGCCTTCACTCCCCTCTAGATTAGGGCTAATAATTGTGCTGACATGCTAGGACTGATGTAAGGATTCAAGAACTTAACACTATTCTTTTTAGTGATATTAGTATGAGTAAATATCACTATTCTTTTTAGTGACTATTAGTATCAGTAAAACATTTAGTAAACCAATTTTCCAAGCAACTGGACATACCATTTATATTTACAAAATTATTTCTATTAAAAATTGGGATTTTACACAAAATTATGCAAAATTATTTCTATTATAAGACTGGAATTTTACACAGTGAAAATAAACAAAATAGACTAGTTAGAAAATTTATATAAAATTTAAAATTATATATATATATATATTTACATATATAACATAAATACATGCATATATTTATGATACATAGGACAGATTTTTAAAATATGCCTGTCTACATACAAATATACAAGTTTATAAATGTGCACATTATATATATATGTATGTATTCATGATATTCCATTGTTCTTCCCACTTCTCATATGTATGTATGAAATGCAGATAAATAAATATATTTCTACACACTTTCTATGTAAAGATTTTATATTTATATAAATTTGCCTCTAATTTTCCACACAAAGTGAAAATACAAGTTAAAAATTATTTGGTCTGTCATGTACTTGATAAAGCCAATTAAAAATGATTTGTACTCTACTATGTACTCTAGTAGATCTGGCACATTTAATATCTGATGTCATATTCTTAAAGATCTTACCCATTTACTTTGCATATTTTAGAAATGCTTAGGCAGATTGCTCTTGCCCCTATTTTACACTAAATAGTATATTTTTACACAAAGAATGCTGCTAAGATGTTCAGGAGATTCTCTGCCTCTTCCTGTGGTAGACATTTATTAGTAACACAGAAATTATTAGTAACACAGAAGTAATAAAGGACAACAGTTGTTCAGGATTAGCATACACTAGCCATACCTTTTACCCCCACCACCCAACCCACCCCACCACCCTGTAGATATCTTTCAACTACATGAATGATTCAACAAGTTCATCTTATTTTTCAACAATGAAGAACATTGGTGAGGCGTCCAGCTCCAGGCCAAAATCATATGTGTGCTCTTTCAGGCTGGACCATAGGAAAATACAGAGCCTCTACCTGGCAAGTCTCACGGGCAAGCCACCCTCCTCACATCAGACCTGATGCAAGCCAGGACACAGAGCTCTCTGAAGGGAGCTGATGTCAAGAACTCCCCCTGGCTGACTGTGCTGTCATTCATGTCTGCATTCCAGCCTTGGCACCTGTGTTCCATGGACTCTTTTAGGCACCTCTGCCAAGAGCCCTCCTTATACGAGGGTCTTGGAGACATTCTCCTCCACTCTGACTCACACTCAGTAATTTTCTACTCCTAACCTTTCCCTTTTCCCTCCTTTGGCCCCTGGGTCAATGAACTGTCAGTAGTCTTTGGTTTGGGGCTCCTTTAGCAGTAAGAAAATACCTACAACTGCCCTGATCCATCAGCCCATCACCTGGTGCTATTCCATGTGGAAATCTATAACACTGAGGGAGGTAGCGATTTTTCCTGTTCATATTTCTTATACTATCACAATTATTGATTAAAGCCTTCTCTATTACTTTCATTTCAAATTGTCTTAATTGACCACATGCCATCTGGTAGAAGACTACTCTCCAGCTTAGCTCAGCTGTTGAAATTGGTGAATAAAGAGAATGAGAAAGAGATGGTATTGAAAAGTGATAAGTTAAAGGAATGAGAAAGAGACTGAATGATGAAATTCATTAAAATAAGTCAAAGGTAACAAAATACAGTATTTCTGACACCAAACACTATTTTTTTTTTTTTTTAATTTAACTCTATATATACAAGAAAAAAATCATGGACCTACAATTTTAGAGACATTTTCTATATTTGGCTACCAACATACCATGCCAAGTGATGATTTGGTTCCTATATACATACATTTCAATTAAACGGGGTGCAGTGCAAAGCAAAGACTCTTTTATTATCTATGTCATTCTATGACTTATTTGATAAGAAAATATGCATGGGAAAATAATAAAAATAAAGACTCAAGCTATAGTATGATCGGTACTGGTTTTCTATAACTGGCTTTGTGTCATAGCATTTAACCACAGCATCCTCTATGTGTGACTATCAAAATTTGCAGCATTTAAAAATAAGATAACATCTCCAGTGAGCAGAGATATAATTTTGGCACAACTCTACAGAATAGAGGAAGTAGATGATGGAAAGCAACAGAGGCATTATCAGTGTTTTAATTCCTTGGTTACAGCCACGAAGTTGATGGAATTAGACATAGTAAATAAGGAGTAAGAGCTTTGACCCCTCAAGGTTCTTTTAAATCTTGAAGGCATTCCACACTTTTGATGAGCTTGGATTCAGAGGAATTTGACATGTTCCCTCTCTGATTAAAACTGCTGTAGTTAGCTTGAGAGCAGCAGAGAAAGCTGTCAAATTAATAAGCAAGAAAACGCAGCTTAAAGCAAGATTTTAGAGGTTGCTTTTCTCCTCATTTGCCAGCTCTACCTCAGAGATCACTTATTTAAACAGTTCTTACATTAAAATACTGTATGTTCTCTGTGTCCATCTTAATTGTGAACGGTCCTTAAAGTAAACTGAATTCCCAATACTCACCATTATATCTATCTCTAGTTTAAGTTGTTTCCTCTATTTCAAATATAGGGCAAACCTTCTTCCTGTTTGACAAAAACATTTTAAACCCAAAACACCATTTCCCCCGACTCCAAAAAAAAAAAAGAAAGAAAGAAAAAGGAAAACTACTACTACTACTACTAATAATAATAATAATAACTATCCATCAACTATTGCAGGACTTGAAATTCTTTTTGGAAAGAAATGTATCTCAATTCCAACTTGAAGTATAAAACTAAATAAGTCCACCCTATGCTGTAACTCAGAAAACTAAAAACACTAATGTCTTTTATCCAAATGGAATCATTACAGTATTGATACAAGAAAGATTAGTTAAATTATAATGAGGTTAAATGCTCATACAAAATGTTCAAAGTCCAATGGAAAATACATTCTTGAAGAAGGGGATTTGTAGGGTGTGAAATAGTCTTTGTTGAACAATTCCTAAATGCCAGTCATCACCTCCAATGCTAGGTAGTATGTTAGCTCAAAACCAACAAAGATAATGTAATGAACGCAGATGCATGAAATAATGTCTTGAGAGGCTGAACAAGTCCCCCCAGGTCACACAGTCCACCATATACCTTCTGTTCTATTAGAACCAGGCTTGCTTCCACAGCCCATTTGCTCTATTGACCACAGGCAAACCTCCCCAATGTTTACTGAGCATGTGCAAAATTCTACCTCAGCCCAGAGGACTGGAAAGAAAGTCAAGCTAAGTTTGTGGAAATTATCAAATCCTGTTAAAGTAAGTCAGAACTATAAGGCACTGTGTTAAGAAGGAAGGGAGGAAGAAAGGAGGGGGACAGGGAGGGAAGAAATGGCAATATGTGAAGTTTTTTTCTTTTATTGTTGGGTGGCCTTCGTAAGTTACTTAAACTTGCTCTCCTTCAATTTACTTATCTGAAAATGGCATAATAAATAAAACCTCCTTTGCAGGCTGTTATAAAACTTAAGAAAAAAGATTAGTATAATGCATGTTACACAGAAAGTTAGAGTATAACCTTAATATACGAGGTTTGCGAACTTGTTGCAACAATGTTGTTAACCTTTTTCTGATATCACAGGGATTGTTCATTATGAATTTGTACCAACTGGACAAACAGTTAACCAAGTTTACTATTTGGAAGTACTGAAAAGGCTACATGAAAAAGTTAGATAAAAACAACCTGAACTTTTTGCCAACAATTCATGGCTCTTGCATCACGACAATGCACCAACTCACAGGGCACTCTCTGTGAGGGAGTTTTTAGCCAGTAAACAAATAATTGTATTGGAACACTCTCCCTATTCACCTGATCTGGCCCCCAATGACTTCTTTCTTTATACAAAGATAAAGGAAATGTTGAAAGAAAGACACTTTGATGACATTCAGGACATCAAGGGTAATACGACAGCAGCTTTGATGGTCATTTCAGAAAAAGAGTTACAAAATTGCTTTGAAGGGTGAACTAGGCACTGGCGTCAATGCATAGCTTCCCAAGGGGAGTACATGAAGGTGTGACCATAGTGATATTCACCAATGAGGTATGTAGCACTTTTTCTAGGATAAGTTCACGACCGTAATTGTCTGACCTTGTATACTACCATCATTATTAGGTAAGAAAACAGAAACCTCACATGCTAAGAAGCATAGTAACCACTACAATAACACAAGCGATGACTGTAGCACTACTCATTTAAGTAACATGAATTCACTTAATCATTTTGAGTGTCTTAGCATATTGTTATCCACATTTAGCAGTGGAGGAAATCAGATTACAGAGATATTAAGAAACTTGCTTAACAGCTTTCCACTACTAAGTTACAGAGAGCCAAGGACTGCAGGCTGGCTTTTCTGGGTCATTTGACACCATGTGTGTACTTAGTGCATGTACTGAAAGTGGTCATGTAGCTGTGATATGAGTACCCATGTGTACTGCCTAGTCACTGTGCATTTCCTGTAGATAGTGTGACATGAGTGTTGTCATGTGACAACTGTAAAACTGTAACCAGATCATAGATGTTAGATTCAGGTGAAGTGCCTTGCTGTAAAGGTAGTTTTCACATTCATATAATGTAATAATGTTGGAATTTCACAGTGATAGTGTTGGGAATCCTCAGGAATATGCTCAGCGCTTCCTGCAGCCTGGCAAGATCTCCCCTGGACCCGCCTGAAACTGTCAGCTCCCAGTCCTAGTGCTTCCAATAGAAGTAAGAACCAGGCCTACTCACTTACCATGTTCAGCCTGGTACCTCCTTCTCTGTCTTGCCTCCTTTAAGTTTATTGCAGGAAAAAAAAAAAAAAAATCCTAGCGTGCTCATTTTTCACCAACATTTGTCCTTGTGTTCTACTTTACTAGGCACTAAAACACGCTTTAGAAAAATGAGCTCCAGGTCTAAGTCATAGAGGCTAATGGGAAAATAAGGCTTCTCCTACAGGCATGGCCAGAAATGCATGGGCTTGACTGAGACTCCCCGCCAGTAGTCCTTTGGGGAGCAAGGTCCAGGGAATGCCATGTACCAGCCAAGAAGCACAAGAAACATTAGACACAAAAATGGAAGGGGTTTCTTGGAAGGCATATGCTACCTTTTATCCCTCCTGTTCACTGGACAGGTGGGTAGAGAGAGAACTTAATTGAACGCAGAAGAGAAGGGGCTTCAGGCAGTTTGCACATTGTGAATGCACTTGGAATCATAGCAGAGGACGATTTGATTGATTTAATTGCTACTCAGTTGTGGAGAGGTTGGAGCCCACATGCATACTCCAAGCATGCACAGTTCTTTGTGTTAGATAAAATGTATGTTATTCACACACACACACACACACACACACACACACAAAAAAAAAAAAAAAAATGCTGGACGAATGAAAAAAAGTCTGGTGAGGAATGTGCCCTGATGAGGAAATCCCTATTTTTCTAGTCTCATCTATCTATGAAGAAACTGAATGCTATGGTACTACCAGGCCCTTTTACCCCCTTTTCTCTATCAGAGGATGGGGCATCTGCTCAAACAGGAGATGCCTGGTGACTGTGTCTGCTCCATTAATTGTAAATAGTGGTTCATACTGTATGGTACTTACTATGTTTCAAACACTGTTCTAAAATGTGTACTGCATTTATTAACTTCTAGTCCTTACTACAACCCCGTGCTTAAGATGGGTACTATTTTGATCCATATTTTTGAGAATTTCATATATCTGGAAAACAGTAGAGCCAGGATTGAAACCCAGGCAGTCTGGCTTTACAGTCCATGGTCCTAGCTGTTCCAGTATATGGCCTCTAAACCACAGCATGACTAATGATAAAGAAAGAAGGGATAGGTTAATAATAATGACTGCAGAGTAGCACATCTTCAGAAACCTCTATTTCACCTTAGGCTTCCCTAGAATGACAGAGAGAAACTAAGGACTATGTTGACAAACAGAAAGAATGGTGGGTCCCCACTGATTTAACTAAATGAAGTTGAATTCCACCATATTATCTCTCCATCAGGGTTCATCCTCAGCCTGTCTGAATTGTACTTGTGGCTTACAAAGATATGGTTGAATAAAAATGTACCCTCTGCCCTTGTTATGCAGCTTAAGAGTCCAAGGGAAGCAGTAACCATCATTAAATAATGACACCTGGAAAAAAATGTAATCTAGATGGATTTGCTAAGAGATGGGATACCAACTCTTAAGAAGAAAGTTCACCTTCTTCTAGCTTGGGGTGTTTTTAGAAGTGAACACTTAACTTAATGCCGATTATTAATTGCAGAGGCTCTACCTCATTGGAAAGTCCTGATGGACAGAGTATGGTAATTTCAGCCATTGTGACAGAGTGAGTTAACATATTAAATATTGCCGCCTGAGTGAGAGATGCAAGTTGGTTACAGGAAAGCAATAGCAATAAAGTTCAAAAGATAGGTCAGTAATGCCTGGGGTATTTATTTAATGATGGCTATATATATGGTTAGGAAAGTATTGGGAAGAAATAGCTGATGTCATATGTTGATGTGACTTTCACTGGAAAGGAATAGGTAAACAAACTTTTAGAGGCTTACTAAATATTAGGGGACAAACTAATATTAATATTAATATTAATTAGCATTAGTATTAGTCATAACTAATTATTTTGGTGAAAAAAATTCCCAATATATATAAAGCAAGAAACATCCCAAGAAATATTTGTTACAGATTGTGTTCCCCAGGAAGCAGACTAAGAGGAGAGACTAGTGTGCAGGAATCTTACTAGGAAGAAAGCAAATTTGGGAAGAGGAAGCTATTAAGTTGTGCAAAGGTCACAATAAGGATTCAGCTGGCCATATGGGTAGTTGTGAAGTTTACGTAGCACTTCAGAGTTGTCCTAAGTTGTGGAGAGGTACATGGGGATTCAGAGCCTTGCAATGATCTGTTATTGAGTGTGATCTGTCCTAGGAAGGGGACATGTCACTGAAAAGTAACTCTCTTAAGCTGAGGCATTTCCCTTCCTTTCTCAGAGATCTGAGAACAACATAGAACAGCATCCATGACAAGGTCATAGTTCTGAATGGATTATAACAGGAGTGCAAGTCAAGGCCCAAATACACAGTTTAGGCCCTTCACTGGTATTCAGGTTGTGAAGGCTGAACAGTTTCTGCATGTGTGTTTGTGAGTGTGTGCATGTTTATGAATTTATGAGAGAGAGAGAGAGAGAATATGTGTGTGTTAAAAATAAATGTTGTGCAATAAGAGGAAAGGCAAGTATCATACAAGAATGTACCAACCATTGGGAATGACCCAATGAATACTCGGGGAGCTGCTAAGCCATGGGAAATAGTTTCAAGCAACTTACACTAGATGCATGTTAAAGAGACTTCAGCTTTGCTTAAATGAATGCAGTGCTCTAAAATTAATCTTTATATAATAATTTTTTGATTATACATGGTGAATTATAACAATTAAATCAGTTGCTCCCATCAGCAATTCAGTCTCAGACCTAAACAGCAATGGTAGTAGAAAGTTCCCAATCTCTTATGAGCTATACAGAGTAATTGATCTGGAGACTCAACTTTCTCTCTGAAAATGTATATTACCAGGAACAATTTGCATATACCAAGGGAAGACTACAGTACACCTTCACAGTGTATCAGAGCACCTCAGATTGCCTAAATATTACTATAAAATTGTATGCGTGATGGATGGAAAAGGTACTTGGAGAATGTCACAGTACCTCATCCCTTCCACTTTGTCATTGCAGTGATGGCTTTCTGCACGCTAAAGATGAGGAAGTGCAACAAGGCCTTAGTTTATAACATGGGTTTTCCAAAGCAGGAATGGTGCTAAATATTAGATATCCCATCTCTGAAATATGTGATAGAAAAATTAAAATAAACAAAGTATGCTGTGGGCATTGTAGAGACCCATCTCAGCAGCACTGTGATGGGAAAATTAATACCAAGAAAATTCAGGGCCCCAAAGAAATAGTAAAACTTATTAATAGAGTTGAAAAGTTGAAATAACCCCACCAAGCATTAAACAAAAGGATACAAATTTTATCAGTCCCTAGTAAAGTCGATATTTTTCATATTGGGACATTCCTTATGAATCTCTACAAAATTATTTTTATTTTTTCTTATTAGTTGCATGTGTACAAAACAACATAATGATTAAATAGTTACATCCCTCACATAGTGATAACCCCACCAACTCTACTACCCCTCTGGCATCATACCTAGCTATTCCAATACCAATGACTATATTCCCTATGCTGTAATTTATATCCCATGACTGTGTGCGTATACATACATATATATAAATAGTTGACATTCAGTATTATTTTATATTAGTTTCAGGTGTATAGCTCAGTGATTAGGCATTTGTATAATCTATGAAGTGATCCCCCTGATAAATCTAGTACCCATCTGACACCCCACATAGTCTCTACAGCATTATTGATTATATTCCCCATACTGTATTTTATATCCCCATGACTATTTTGTTACTACCAATTTGTATTTCTTAATCCCTTCACCTGTCTTACCCATTCCCTCAACCTTCCGCCCATCTAGCAACCATCAGTTTGTTCTCTGTATCTATGAGTATATTTCTGTTTTGTTTGCTCATTTATTCCGTTCTTTAGATTCCACATATAAGTTAGACCATATGATATTTGTCTTTCTCTGACTTATTTCACTTAGAATAATACACTGTAGGTTCATCCCATCCATGTTGTTGCAAATGGTAAGTTTTCATTCTTTTTTATAGCAGAGTAATACTCCATTTTGCAAAGTTATTTTAAATACAATAAAGGAACTAAAGCAAACCCAGATTCCAGAATGAACTAAAGAAGGCTGGACAATGTAACAATCAAGAACTGATAACATCATTGACCTAGCTAGTCCCATACAAATTGAATAGAGTCTGTGCAAACCTTAATTAGGGTAATCAACAGCAGCCTCTTTTGATTCTAATTTGTGTTCCCTTATACTCACCAGTGATATTGTCCAATATTTTAGCCAGGGGGGGGGGAGGGGGGGAAGCACATTCACATGCTATTCTGTCCTGCTGGCCACAGAAATGCACGTGAAGGAATTTGCTGTCATCTATAAACCAGAAATACACGTACCAGGATTGACATTGCAGAATAGCTCATTTGGCAAAATTGATCTGGTTTGAGTTATATAATCAGTCCTCAATCCTCAATGAAAGTGGCTTATCTAGAAATGTGTCCATCCAGTTTATCTACTGGCTTCGTATACTACCTGAAAAAATATGCTTGCATGGTGAGAGAGCCTACTATTTATTTAACCACATTCCTTTGTTTCTAGGATGGACAGTTGGTCACATTATAATGTTTTTTGAAATCAGATGGGTCTTAAAATTTATGGCATTGTTCAAATGCTGTTGGGCAACAGCCGTTTTTACATGGCAGCACAGACTGATTGGAATCCCAAGAGGTCTGACAGAACAGTTGCAACTTCTCCATATTTCAGTCAGCAAAACTGTTCAAGGATACTTAAAATAATAGAACCCTGGTTGTTGTATGGAAATCTGCTTAGACGTTCTAGAAAGATCAAGGATGTGATCACATCAAGATTTGCAGAATTGGAGGCAGTGACTTGGACGAAAATCTCAGAGACCAGAATAGACCATCATTGTAAGAAATGCTCCATTACCAATATTCTTAATATACAGATAATGATATTGAACAAAACACGGTGGACTGAGAAAAGATTAAGAGACATTAAGTGGGGAGATGTTTTAGGAATTTCCATCTACTGTATTATTATTTTCTTTTTATATATGGACAAGATTATTCATGAAAATATGTTGTTTAAATTGATCTTTATAGTGTTTAAGATAGGTATAAAGTTAGCATTCTAAAGTAATGAGTATTTCATCATAGTTTAATTAGCAGCGTGCTTTCTCCTTAGTGTAACAAAATAATGGTGTTTCTTATAGAGAGAGAGCTGTAGATATGAAGAAGTACATTATTAAATGGTTACTTCACAAATTAATATTTATCTTGCCTGGCTCTTGAAGATATTTTGAGTTTGGTATAAAGCATATGCATATTAAGAAAACAATAAAACAAGTCATCTAAAACACATATATATATATATATATATATATATATATATATATATATATATATATATATACAACTTAGCAAAACTTACAAATACATCATTAACAATGGGGTAGAACAAAAATAAGTTTTTGTTTTGTTTTGTTTTTTAAGGTTATCCACTGAATTTTTTTATGACATGTGGTAGATCAGTTGTCTCTCAGGGAGATGAGTGGGACTAGAATTTAAAGATAATTTTCTTTCGTGTTTCAGGGTCACCTAAGGAGCTAATTTAACTTCATTTAATTTAGGAAGCAGGGATGTGCTCTCCTTGACTGGCAAAGAAACCATTTAGAATATTCCTGTTTCACTAGTGGAAAATAATCCATTCCATGTTTACTCAGGAATAAACCACTCTGTTAAAAGTCTTGAAAACAGTGAAGTAAAACTAGGATATAAATTAAATGCTTGCTGAATAAAATGAAACAACAAAAAAATGAGGTCAGATAGCTTCAATGAGACTAGTGGATGGAGAAAACTAAATACCAGTGTTTGGTGTTTGGATTTGCGTAAGAAACTGTGACTTTATTTAAGGTTTGTGGTCTTTCCTGAACTTCTGACTTATAAAATTCCCAGAGGACACATGATATTAGTCAATAACAAAGAAACACAAATAAGTTAGAACTTGTTGTTTTGATACATTCATTTTCTGAAGTTTTCCACATTGGGAAAGATCTAAACAGTTATTTTAAATTATTTTTTTGCATGCTACCCAGTACATCTGTTTTGCTATAAAATTTTTAAGTTCTGCTGGAAACTATTGAAAAATGTCAGGTATAGTTTTGGAATCTGCTTGGGAAAAATACAGAACCCAGAACAAATAAACAGATAAAATATGACCATGACTTACTTCAGGACAGCAGGAATGTTTGCTACCATTATTGTTTCTGCTACTGCTACGATCTTCAAGACTTGAAGATCCAAATACTAACTGGTAGTGAATTCTGTCAGTTCTTGACAGAACTTTGGAAAAAATAAAAGAGGTTTACACCCATAAGAGTGGGAGAAAGGTGGGGGAAGTCAAGAGGAGGGGTGTGTGTGACTTGCTGTTTAATATAGAGGTTGAGTTCTAACTTCAGAAATTAGCTGATGCTACAGGCTGATGGGATTGGAAAAAAATAATCAGGTAGATAAGTATAAAGCACTGTGGCAGTTTATGATATAAAAATGACAATTAAATGCCATCTACTACTGGTTGAAAATAAAAATAATACAACATTTAATAATAATTGATTTTTAAACATCCTTATATTTATCAGCATAATAGATGAACTCAGTATCAGATCAAAGGCATAGAATCCCCTATATTGAATAGCAATTTTCCCATTTTCTTTTTTTTCATCTTTGGTCTCACTCCTACTTTTAATTTTTACAAATGTTTTCATTTCTAGATTTTTTTTGTTTTATATTTACCTTTATTATTCTAGACATTATGTTTAAGACTCTACTCTTAAATTAACAAATGCAGAGCATTTTTCAGCCCACAATAAGAATGTACAGCTTTAAATAGATTGTATCATCCTCACTTCTATATCTCGTTTCCTAGTATGTGATATATTATTTTCAAGTTTTTATTGATTGTTTTTCTAACTTTACTTAATATACTTAAACTCAGTTAGTTTTCTATCTCCTTAGTTCCTGATATTTAAGAGGAAGATATTAGCTTTCCTGTTGTTTAATCTTCCTCTCTCATTTCATGGCCTACCTCCTTTAAGCTCTACCTTTGATTTACAGTTCCTGACATTTAGCTACAATGTTATTACTATTTATATTTCACAATCATAACAAAAGCTTTTGTACTTCAGCTATAACTTTAACTTAAAAGTTAAAAAATAATAAACTGTCTTCAGATTATTATTGCCAAATCCATATGTTTTTAATACTGAGGTAGGTTGTATGTCTATTATTAATTTCCTTCTCAGTAAGGCTAATGTAGGATCTCTTGGTTTATACTGAACACTAACATTTAATTAATTATCTTATAGCCATTCATTCACTTTAAATATTGGCATAATTTTAGTCACTTCAGAGCTTGATCAGACCTTTCTTGTTATTTTTTCCCCCCTTTCATTTCCCAATGCCATTTGTTCTGTTATATCTTGCTTCTTCCTTTTACCACATTTACACCCATGTTTTCTTTTCTATCAAGTCTTTTTTCTTCCTGGAAAAGCTGTTACTCAGTTCTTGTTTATAAAGCTGAATTTCTGTTTGCTACTCTCCTGAATTTGGTCACAGCTTTCTGAGATCCCCTACCCTCTCTTTTTTCCCCTAATGCATACCCTAAGAAAATTCTTAAAAGTTTATAGGAGGGAAACATTCTGAAACATACCTGTCCAAATATTCTCTACTCTTCAGGCATTAATAACAGTTCAATCTACTTTGTTCTAAACCATTTTCCCCAGAACACCCAAGTAAGTGCTCAATTGTCTCTTGCATCTATTATTACTGATTTCAAGTTCAGTATCACTCTGATTCATAGTCTTGTATTTTTTTTTCCATTTCTTCAAGCATTTATGTAATTATACCTATATGTAAGTAAGTTTTTATCACTTATGATCACTGAATTCTTTTAATCTGAAGACTCAGTGTTTCTCCCATTCTAGAAAATTAATGACCAATAATACTTTCATTATTTTCTACATTCATGTTTTTCTTCTTTCTCTCTTAGACTGGTATTAGACAAATCTTAGACCTCATTGGTGTTTATATATCTTTTCCCTTAAGGTTTTCTTTTTTTTAATCATTTTGTTCCATAATTTTGGAGGTATCTTGATATTCATTGTACTTAGTTGTTTTTACTGTTATTATATTTCAACAATATTTCACCATACTTAATACTTTAATATTTAAGAATTCAGGCTTGATTCCTGATTCTTTCATTTCTGTAGCATTTTCCTTACTTTTTTAGATTTTTATTAAAATATAGCTAACATACAATGTTATGTAATATTATATTATATTTTATATTATAACATACAACACCATAGTTATGCAACATTTATGTATCTAAATAAGTTATCACCATGATAAGTCCAGCAGGCATCTGACACCATACCATGCTATTGCAATATTATTGTTTATAGTCCCTGTGCCGTACATTATATCCCCATGAATTATGTGTTTCATACTAGGGAATTTGACCTTTTATGCCCCTTCACCTCCCCTCACCCTTTTTAAACTTTAAAATTTGTTGACATTCAATATTATTTTCAATTAATTTCAGGTATACAGCATAGTGGTGAGACATTTATATAATTTAAGAAGTGATCCCCCTGACTAGTCTGATACCAACCTGGCACTATGGTTATTACCATATGATTGACTATATTCCCCGTGCTTTACTTTACATCCCCATGACTATTTTGTAACCATCAGATTGTACTTCTTAATCCCTCCACCTTTTTTAACCCTTCCCCCCAACTCTCTCCCATCTATTACCAAGAAGATTCTAGTACCAATCTGACTCCATACATAGTTATTACACTATTATTGACAATATTCCCTATGATATACCTTACATCCCCATGACTATTGTGTAACAACCAATTTCTGCTTCTTAATCCCTTCCCCTTTTTCACTCACCCTTAACTCCCTCCCACCTGGCAACCTTCAATATGTTCTCTGTATCTATGAGTTTCCTACTGTTTTGTTTGTTTATTTTGTTCTTCAGATTCCACAGATAAGTGGATGACATTGTGTCTGTCTTTCTCTGACACTTCACTCTACACAATATCCTCCAGTTCCATCCATGCTGCCACAGATGGCGAGATCCCGTTGCCTTCCATGGCAGAGCAATATTCCATTGTGTATATGTACCACCTACTCTTTATCCGTTCATCCATCGGAGGACATCCAGGCTGCTTCCACCTCTTGGTGATTGCAAACAATGCTGAAATGAACATATGGATGCAAATGTCTCCTTGAAGTAGCATTTGGGTTTCTTTGGATAAATACCCAGAAGTGGGAATACTGGTTCCTTCTTTGTCTCTTCTTATAGTCTTTGCTTTAAAGTCTATTTTATCTGGTAAATCTATTGCTACCCAAGCTTGTGTTTCTTTCTTTGTTTTCATTTTCATGAAATATATTTTTCCATCCCTTTATTTTCCATCTGAATATGTCTTTTCATCTGAAGTGAATTTCTTACAGGCAGCATATATAAAGATTTTGTTTACTTATCATTCAGGCCTCCCATGTCTTTTTAGTGGAGCATTTAATCCATTAATATTGAAAGCAATAGTTGATACATATGTAGCTATTACCATTTTATTATTCATAATTTGTTTTCTTTTCCCCTTTTCATATTAAAGAAGTCCCACTAGCATTCCTTGTAATACTGGTATGGTGGTGATAAACTCCTTTAGCTTTTTCTTGTCTGGGAAGCTTTTCATCTGTCCTTCCATTCTAAATGCTAGCTTTCCTGGGTAGAGTAATCTTGGTTGTAGGTCCTTACTTTTTCTCACATTGAATATTTTGTGCCTATCTTTTCTGGCCTGCAAAATTTTTGTTGAGAAATCAGCTAGCAATCTTATGGTATCTCCCTTGTATGTAAGTTACTAGTTGCCTTTCTCTTGCTGCTTTTAGGATTCTCTTTTTGTGTTTAACATTTGCCATTCTAATTATGATGTGTCTTGGTGTGGGCCTATTTGGGTTCATCCTGTTTGGGACTTTCTGTGCTTGCTGGACTTGTATATCTATTTCCTTCACCAGGTTAAGGAAGTTTTCAGTCATTTATTTCTTCAAATAGTTTCTCAATCCCTTACTTTCTCTTTTTTCCCTCTGGTAATCCTATGATGTGAATATTATTATGCTTGATGTTTTCCCAGAGGTCTCTTAAACTATCCTCAATTTTTGTCTTCTTTTTTCTTTTGTTGTTCTGATTGGATGTTTTCTGCTCTTGCTTTTCAAATTACTGATTCAATCCTCTGCTTTATCTAGTCTTCTGGTGATTCCATCTGATGCATTCTTCATTTCAGTTATTGTATTCTTTATTTCTGACTTTTTTTTTTTTTAATGGTTTCTGTGTCCTTTTTCATGCTTGCCATCTCTTTTTGAAGTTCTCACTAAGATCCTTGAGAATCCTTATAACCATTGTTTTGAACTCTATATCTGGTAGGTTGATTGCCTCCATTGTGTTTAGTTCTTTTTTTTTCTCATTTTTTCTCTTGTTTTTTCATTTGTCACATATCTCTTTGTTTCCTCATTTTGGCTCTGTCTCTGTGTTTGTTTCAATGCATTAGGCAGGTCTGTTATGTCTCCCAGTCTTGGCCAGGTGGCCTTATGTAGTAGGTGCCCTGTTAGGCCCTGGTACATTCTCTCTGGTCACCTGCTCTGGATCCCTTGTGTGGGTTGTGTGTTCCTGTGGTAGTTGAGTCTTGATTGCTATTGGCATGTCAATGAGTGGGAATGACCCTCAAGCCAGTTGGCTATGGAGGTTGCCCACATCCACAGCTTATATGCTGCTGTGCAGGGGATTTACCCATGGAGTGTGATTTGCCCCAGTGGCCTCTGGTTCCTTTTGAGACTGCCCTTTGGGTGGCTACTTGTGGGGCTAACTGGATGGTGCTCTGCTGTGGTCTGAAGCCAATCTCCAAGTATGTTTGTTCTGAGGTATCTTGGGAGGACCTCCGGTGCAGGCTCAGGTCACCCATCACCTGTGACTGGCGAGGGACTACCTTATAGGAACTACAAAGTGATCCGTGGTTGTTCACTGACTGTGTTAACCCTGGAGGCATATGGGAGAGACCACACTGCAACCTGACTCCAGCTGCTACCAGTACCAGGTCTGGGGCAGCTCTGCACAAAGCCAGGACACCTGGAGGCCTGCTACCATGAGCTGGCTCACTTAAAGTTCAGACCCTGATAAAACCTCATGCAGTACAGAAGCTGGGTAAAGCAGGGTCTCAGGGAGTCACTGCAGTGTGAAGACTTATGGTCACCAGGTTAATGTAGATTCTATGTTATGCCAGTGCTGAGCCTGGAGTTACTCAGTAAAAGTCCAAGAGCAAACCAAAGCCAGCTGCTACCTGCCTGGGGCGCATAGACTCCAATAGGTTTTCAACAAAGAGTGCAATGTGGGTGGGGCTGGCTGCTTGCAGAGAAAGTGCCTCTGGTGTTTTTGAACTTGGATAGGGCGAGGTCTCAGTGAGTCAGCAGAGAGGAGCAGCAGAGCTCAACAGACCAATCAGATTCAGATTTGGCTGTGGTGGGGGCAGGCTGGACACAAGAAAAATGGTGCCTGCCTGCAGGCTGCACAGGAGGAGAACTTCACATAGGGAAAATGCCAAATGTCTTCCAGCTCTTGCCTAGAATGAAACCACACCCCTCAGTGTGACCTCCATACACGTCTGTTGCACCCTGAGTCACCATCCTTATGCTGGAGCTTAAAGTGAGTGCCTGTGAATGAGTGAGTCTGTGCATGGGCCATTTAAAAGAATGTCTGGGTTTCTTGCAGCCTTCTGTCCTGCCTGGATGATTGTAATTCCCCTTGTTTTTTCATAGCCAGATGTTGTGGAGGCTCCTTTTCTGGCACCAGTACTCCAAGCTGGGAAGGTGGATGTAGGGTGGGGTCTCTTGTTCCTCCATGGGGGACCTCCATGGCCAAGGTATCCCTTCCAGTTCTCAACCACCACACGGAGTTTTGGGGTCCATTTCGTGTCTCTGCCTCTCCTATCAGTCTCAACATGGCTTCTTTATATCCTTAGTTATAAAATGACTGTTCAGCCAGACTTCAGCTGGTTCTCCAGGTTGATTTTTCTGTAATTTAGTCGAAATTTTAATGTGTTCATGGAAGAAAACAGGCACAGTGTTTATCAACTCTGCCATCTCGGATCTCTCTCCAGCATTTCCCTTTTTCAATAGCTAAAGTTTCCCAAATTTCTCTGGTTATAATAATTTTGAAGGATTTGGCTTTTGTTTGTTTTGTTTTATAAGTTGTGTTCTACTATTACAATTAGCTATGTATCCGAATGCTCCTTTTATTCTTTTTTAAAATTATTTTGGTCATTATTATTATTATTATTAATTTTTATGTTTGCATGTTGCCAGCTTCCTGCAAATTCTTGGAGGTCCTTGGTTGACTTAGGAACTGAAATAGGTAGTACTTAGGATGTGTAATGTCAGTAGCTTGGATGGGTTTCATCTGATAATGGGTAGAATTGTTTTATCAGTAAGATTTTTTTAACCTTTTTTTATTAGTTTAAGGTGCACAAAACAATGTAATAGTTAGACATTTATCATTTATATCCCTCAACACTGTGACAAACCCCTCCCCCCATCCACTCTCCCTCTGGCATTGAACACAGCCATTACATTTCCACTTATCAGTAAGAATTTTGACTGCAGGCTTTTTGGAAGCAAGACAGGGATCTGGCAGTGTGACCTTCTATTTTAGTCTGAGGCGCAGTCATTCAGAGGAAAATTAGTTCTCCTCAAATATAGCACCTATGTTTTCTAGAGAAAAACAATATGTAATATGTCTTGGGAGTAAATAATACCTCTCCTGACACAGATGTACCTCAGGCAACCAACCATGGATTTATTTTGTTTTTGGTTTATGCTTTCTTTTATTTTCAACAACTTTATTGAGGTATAATTGACATACCATGTATAGCACATATTTGAAGTTAATGTATGTGATTTGGTAAGTTTTACACATGTGTAGACCTGTGACAACATTACCACAATCAAAATAACGAACGCATTTATTACTCCCAAAAGTTTCCTGTGAAAGTTACCTTATACTCTCTGTAATCCCTCCCTCCCCAACAAGTGATTTGTTTTCTGTCACTATAAATTAATTTGAGTGTTCTAAAATTTTGTATATTTGGAATCATACAGTATCTAGTTGTATTTTTTTGTTGTTGTTTGGCTTCCTTCACTCGAAATCATTATTTTGAGAGTTCTTTACATATTCTGCATGCCCTTTTTCAGATATGTGATTTGCAAAAGCATTCCTAGTTGGTGGCTTAAAAATATCTTTGATGAAATTCAATTCTCTCTCTCTCTCTCTCTCTCTCTCTCTCTCTCTCTCTCTCTCTCTTTAATTTATGATCATGTTTTTGCAAACCAATGTTTTAAAACAACCTCTTCACTTTTTGAACTTCAGTTTTCAGTCTTGACTTTGGCAATATCTGCTGTCACTGAGACCAGGGCATCTCTAATCCCAACTAATAGTTCAGTTTCTACCTATTGTGCAGCTTCCACTGAATATATTCAGGGCTGTGGCTTATCCATAATCAAACTACTTCCATTCTTTACAAATTCCTGAAATTTGATGAAATAGTCTACTTACTGGTATAAGCTCTCATATCTTCTTTTAACCTTCACCCCTTAATTTTACTTCTAGGAGGGCATTTGGTTTTGTTCTCCTATAATTTACATTTATTTTGCATTACTTTGTATTTGTGATTCATTTTTCACTCTTACATCAATAATATCTCAGAGATATAAAATGAATGAATTTAAGATCACTTTGAATTTTTACATAAAATTGAATATACTTGCATGTGTCCAAATTTGGTGTCAATTTCTTCCCCAGGCCTTAACTAACAAATTATTTGCAAACCATCTACACTAAGAGCTATTTTGAGAATGTTTGCATTTTTATACCATCAATGTCCATCAAAATTAGTAGTACTAATAAAGTGGGTGAATTGATATCATTTGTTGAAAAGAGGCATCTGTGATAAATATTATTTACAACTCACCTAAAACTGAAGAAAAGAGTATTTGAGTGAATAAATGAAGGAATGAATGAATGAATACACTACACATACAGCATACCATCATCATTTGGCCTTATTTAATTAATATTATTCTGTTTCTTAATTCTGTGTAACTAATATTAAATATGACATTCCATTTTTTTGTTTTTTTTTAAGTTTATTGGGGTGACAATTGCTAATAAAGTTACATTGGTTTCAGGTTACAATTCTGTAATACATCTTCTATATCTCACATTGTGTGTTCACCACCCAGAGTCAGTTATCCTTCCATCACCATATATTTGATCCCTTTTACCCTCATCTACCACCTATGAACCATAACAATAGTTTTGCAAGAATTCAACACATATTCAGGGAAAGCTTCCTAGACGCAAGGCATTGGTCTATACCCAAGGGTACAACAAAATAAATAAGTTCCTGTTCTCCTGGAGTTTATACTCTGCTGAACATGGGAAAGATAAATTAATTTTAAAACAGATAATGGTGTCACTTAAAATAACTACAAAATAAAGAGATATAGAGAGTAAGGGTCTCTGGAATTGTCAGACTTTACAAAGGGGCAGGGGCAGAAGTTCCAGGGTGGGGTTGAGTTTGATGTATGGGGAGTTCAAATAAGGTCCAGAAGACTGCAGCATAAGAGGAAAGAGTAGAGGTATTGGTACAAAATGATGTTGGAAATAGGCCAGGCCCAGATTATGGAAAGGCTTATAGATTGCTTAGGAATTTAGATTAAATCGAAAGTAACTGTAGGGTATCAAGCAGCAAATAATGTGATATGATTTACATTAAATATATGTAGCTCTATCTATCTCTAGATAGATATATCTACTGTATATCTGCTTTCAGGGAACTGGTTTTGTAGGGACAGAAGTAGAAGCTGAGAAACCAATTAAAAAAGGATACTCATTCTCCTCTCCTGGTGTGTCAGAAAATTGTAAAATGGGAAGCTGGGCTAATCAAATCTGAAAAAGGTCTGGAAGGAAAAAATAGCTGGAAATGAGGTGTAGAGGTGTAGACAGGGAGAAATATGTAGCTCAAGACATGCTCTAAAGTTAGAATTGAAGCAATCTCATGATAGATAAGTAAAATAAAGACAGGAATAAAAGAAGATTCCTAGTTTTGGGGGTTGAACGACTTGATGGATATGATTTTCTCAGTTGAGGGTGATTAGGAGTAGGGAACAAATTTTGTGTTCATTGGTGAGAAATCAAGAGTTCTGTTTTTCACATGTGGGTGATGAAGTCTGCAACTCAGGAGCTATCTGGAGCATCTTTAGTTGTTTGTTTTTGGTCTAGATGACAAGAAATAGAGACAGTATTAAATTATCACTAATTGCTAAGTTTCATGTCTACACATACACAGATTTAGACCCAAACAGACACACAGATACTTACTGGGGACAGAGTCCCAGAGAGCAGTTTCCAGGCTCTCCAGCCTCATGTGGAAAGGTGCTGGCTCAGTTATTAGATGGCCATCAGCTGTAATCAGATGGCTATCCACTGTGGCTGGTTGGCCACCAGCTGTTACCGGTTAGCCGTTAGCCACTACTATAACTGCCGTGCCTACGCTAGGTGGTTGGTTGGTTGGCAGAGAAATGGACGGCAGATTGTGGCTCCTGTTGCCTTGTATCTCCAACCAAGCCTCCAGCGAGAGTATAGTGGTATGACTCCCCTATCCATGGCTCTGCTGATGTTCCTTTTTGGCCTCACCGTATCCTGCGTTCTTGTGCGAGGAGCGGAAGCTGAGACCCTACAGGACACTTGCATACTCACATATAAACATATGTGTAACCTCCTATGTCTTTCACTCAGAATATCTTGACTCTACTAGAAAAACAAAAATTAGGTAGCTATAAGATTTGTTTTGTTGGTTATTGTCTAATTTGCATTTAGAAAAGTACATCAAGAATTTTCTCATTTCCATATGGTAGGTAGATGTATGGGTGGTATTTTCTAAGTGGCTCATTTCATTCTACTGAAGACCACACTGTAATTTTCCTTGTTTGTAAATTGATACAAGCATAAAATATTTTTTTTATCCTATTAAAATAAGTGTTTCTTTTTCTGAGTTTCTCTCCTGGCTCCCAACATTTTTCTCATAAATGTCCCTAATTCGAAAACAATGGAGCAGCTCGATACTTTGCTAAAGTAATAGAAGACAGCTTTTCCATCTTTCATGTATGTCACTTTAAATGGTCTTTTAGAACTGCAAGAAAAGATAACTGCCTTTGCCTATGAATACCATCTTTTACATTTTACTACTTTTTAATTTTATTTTTAATGAAATTAGTTGTGGAATGATGTCATTGGAAAGAGATAATAGGGGATACAGGAAAAGTTTGTAAAGATTGCAAAGTAATATCCACATCATAAATCTTGATAATTTAAATCAAGAGACATTTTAAGATACTAACGTATTACTCTAACCTATTTAATATACAAATTAGATCACATTTTATCTTTTGTTAAGAATTTCATATATATTTGAGTACATATACTGACTATATAGTCAATCCTCATCACTGTTACTATTTATGAATTCTACATTTGTGCATTTGCCTATTGTGGGGACAGATCCAGGAATGCAGTTTCCAAGCTCTCGGCCTCATGTGGAAAGGTGATGGCTCAGGTAATAAATGGCCATCAACTGTGATTGGATGGCCATCAGCTGTGGCTAGTTGGCCGTCAGCGGTAACCAGTGAGCCATTGGCCACTAATATAACTGCTGTGGCTATGCTAGCAGAAAATGGGGGCTAGCAAGAAGATGGTGGCTGGCAGGCAAGGATTGCAGTTAGCACGGCAGATGACAGTTAGCGAGTAGAGTCGAGGAGAGTCGGTCGGTTGGCAGAAAATCGGACAGCAGGTCGCACGTTGTGTGAATCCAGCCTCTAGTGAGACTATAGTGTTATGACTCCCCTACCTCTGGCTCCATGGGTGTTCCTTTTTGGCCTAGCCACATCCTGCATTCTTATGTGGGGAATGGGAGCAGACACCACACAGGCCGCACCACACGACACATGGCGCAGCGAACAGGGTACGGTGCCGGCCAAAACCCTCCGAAAGAGTGTGGAACAGTTTGTGCATATGAACGCTCAGTCTCAGGAAAACCAGGAGGAGCAGATGCCAGAGAGTTGGAACCCCATGGAGGGGTGGGAAGACATGGACAGTTCCCCAACCAGCAAAGGGTGAAGAAAGCGAAGGTTGTTGCAGCCCTGTGGGCTGGGAAGTGCTTGCTGAGGCAACCTAGATGCAAGACTTGTAGTCTCAGGAGGAAACGCTTGCTGAGTCCTCCGTGGGAGATGAGGGTGAGGTCAAGGTCATCCCTCACCCCCAGGACAACCCTGGCACATGACTATGGACTATGGGGAATTGCTTTCTGTCCCTAATTTAATGGACAGCTTGACGGTTTGCTTGGGAACATACCACCATGTAGTGGAACTGGCGGATGTCTCCTTTTGCATCTCTAGTGGCCGCCATCGAGAATATGTGAGAGGCCCTGGCTGAGCCTAGGAAGTCTGGCTGTTCCCAGAAGGACTGGTGGTGCTCTTAGAAACCATGGCTGTGTCCAGAGAACCTGGCTGTGTCCAGGATATTGCGTTCACCTCCAGGCTCCTCGCACAGGGCCCCTCGCAGAAGACTCTTGATGCATAGATTGTGAGGTGAGTGGAAAGGTGCTGGCTTGGGTTGTAAATGGCCATCAACTGTGATTGGATGGCCATCAGCTGTGGCTAGATGGCCATTGCCTGTAAGCAGTGAGCCATTGGCCACTAACATAACTGCTGTGGCTACGCTAACAGAAAAACGGGGGTTAGCAAGAAGATGGTGGCTGGCAAGCGTGGATTGCAGTTAGGACGGCGGGTTGCGGACAGTGTGGCTCCTGCTTCCTGTGTCTCCAACCCAGCCGCCAGGGAGAATATACTGGCATGACTCCCGTATCTATGGCTCCGTGAGTGTTCCTTTTTGGCCTCACCATGTTCTGCGTTCTTATGTGAGGAGCGGGAGATGAGACCTCACAGGCCGCCCCGCATGACACCTATTCACCAAATGTATTTTCAATCTCAAACTAATACTTGTTGTGATTCTGGGGTCATTTGTTGTCATGAATATGCACAGAAAGGTGAAAACTTTGAGTTGCTTGACACCCACTTTCTCAGCTGGAGCATAATAAGGCCTGGCTCTTCCTTTTTTGTTTCAGAGCTCATATTGTAAACAACTTTGTGTGTGTGTGGTGTTTTTCCTGCCACATGTTTCACTTTTTCTTTTTTTATTGACTTCACTGCTTAAAACGATACCTGAGCGCAAATGTGTAGGGCTCTCTCCTGTTCCTAAGAGCAAGAAGACTGATGCTTTGCAGAGAAAATATTTCTGTTAGGTAAGCTGCATTCAGGCATGAGTTATAATGCTGTTGGCTGTGAGTTCAATTTTAATAAATCAACAATATGTATTAAATAAGTTGTCTTTAAACAAATACCTGTACAACAAGGGTTATTTACTCATCAGTCAACCTAAATGTGTGATCAGTGGCTCACAAGAATCTAAATCTGTATTTTTCCTAAGAGCAATGGCTTTGCATTCTCTAAATCATCATTCTCAGTGACTTCATAGAATATAACATCTACAAATAATGTGAATCACATGTGTGCATGTATGTTTGTGTGTCTGCGTGTACAAACATACACCCACAAGAACCTGTAATGGTGTGATTAAAAAAAAATAAATAAATAAGAATAATGCACTCCCAAAAGATGTCCTTGTTCTAATGCCTGGAACCAATGATTGTTAATTAATATGGCAAAAGGAACTTTGCTGGTGGGATTAAGAACCTTGATACAGAGAATTATCCTGGATTAACTGGTTAAATTAAATGTAATTACAAGGGTGCTTAAAATGGAAGATGGATGCAGAGAGGAGAGTCAGAGCCAATGTGACTATAAGAGAGGGGTCAGCGTGATGCAATGTTCCTGGTTTTGAATTTGGATGAAGGGAGCCATGAGCAAAGGAATATATACAGCCTCTAGAAGCCGGATGGGTCAGCAAAACAGATTTCCCCAAAAAGTCTCCAGCAAGGAGTACAGATTTACCAACACTTTGACATTGGCCCAATGAGATCTGTATGGGAGTTCTAACTCACAGAACTGCAGGATAATAAATTTGTGTGGCTTAAAACCACTTAGTTAGTTGTAATTTGTTACAACAGTATTTGAAAATTAATGCAACCTGTTTATATGGACTGACAGTGCTCAATCTCTATTTCCCTGACTCCACAGCTCTAACACATTTCATCTCCAGATTTGTCTTTTACTTTCCATCCAATCATTAGACAACCTTAGTTTGACTTTTAAAGCAAAACAAAACAAAATTTCCTTGTAACCTATAGTCTCTAATTTGTGAATTCTCTACTATTTTACTTAAAAATGAAAAATGCAGCCATAAACAAGGAGGCACCCAGCTCACTTTACTTTCCTGAGATTTTCCTTCCAGGTGACTCCTACCCAGCCTCACTTGACTGTTAACATGGACTGCCCTACCTTTGGAACCCGAAAAACTGTATTTCTTAAAATTCGTTACTCTCTTAATATCTGCAATATCAGACTTTCTCAACTTTCTGAAAATCTCCTCCTGCTTTCCCTACTTGCTTCCTATTCTGACCTGTTGTTTAATAAAACTCTGGGATTCATCCTTGGTTCTTTGAGCCTTTTATTCATTACCCCCTCTTTAAGTAACCTACTTTCTCTCTTCCAATTATTATAGACACCCTGGAGAATCTCTAAATTGCATCTCCAGTACAGACACCTCTCCTGAACTCCATATTAAATATCCAACCACTAACTCAACATCTTCACCTCAAAATCTACATGATATTTATACACACTTCCTGGCTACTTATTGGCTGTTAATCTGTCTTTGTTCTTAGTGCTATTGTAGCCAGTGGCCCATGAAAGCTGAGTCTTTCCTGGTCTCTTTACCTGCATTACCTAGGACAATCTCACTGCTTACTGTCCCTCTCTCTCTCTCCTCTCTCTTCTCTCTTTTCTCCTCTCTCCTCTCTGTATTTGTTTCCTTTTTTCTAGAAACCTTTCCTTGACCCCTTTCCCACTTCCTACCAGGTTCACGTAGGAGCTCCTCATCTGTACTCTCATCTGTCTGTTAAAATCACTGTCATTGCAGCTGTTACACCACCATATCGTTTTTTTGTCCCGCATCTGTCTCATCTATTAAATTATGAGCTTTGTACAAGTATGGAATCTAAATGATTCTTTCAAGCACACGATCTCAATGTGTGAGGGAATGAACACATGGATATCTTTTGGGGACATATTCCTGTCTGTTTGATCCAGTGTGTTTGGTATCACCTATAAAATTTAGTAGACAGATTTTGTATGTCTTTTATATCTTCTGACAAACCAATCAACTTAAAGGAATGCAATTAAATAAATAGTACATTATTTTATTGGACATTCATTAAAATGACTTTTTCCTATGAAGATTCAGAAATAAATGCTTTCTGTACATCTAGAAATGGAAATATACATACCAAATGTGATAGAAGCTTGTCTGCCTCCTCATTTTTAAACTCATGGTGGATTGATTTATCTATGATTCAACACTATCATCATTCAATTCCGCCAGAGTTTGAAAATATCTATATCTATATCTATCTAGTTAGCTAGCCATCTGTCTATCTGCCAAAGGTCTTGGGATACTAGGTCATTATAACTGTAAACATACGTTTTAGTTTAAAACAAAACAAAAACCTCCTTAATGCAGTAAAACTAATTGGATTAAAAATATATTAGAAAGTTTATATCTTGAGAAATTGAAAAGGAACTCGTATTTGAAATAGAGACTATCACTATTATCCAAATCTAGGCATTCTAGTTTGTTTTACACCAAAAAACACACAAAACAAACAAAGAAACAAACAAAAAACAGTCTATTCTTTTAATTTTTTTAATATTTAATTTCTTTGGTTGACAATTGTTAGTTAAATAGGTTTCAAGTATACAGTTCTGTAATACATCATCTATATATCACATTGTATTCTCACCACCCAGAGTCAGTTCCCCTTCCATCACCATATATTTGAACCCTTTACTCTCTTCTACCAACCCCCTTCCCTCTATCCTCTGGTAACCACTGAATTATTGTCTGTGTCTATGAGTTTTTGTTTATTTATTTGTCTTGTTCCTTTGTTGCTTTCAGTTTTGTATCCAACATATGAGTGAGGTCATATGGTTCTCGACTTTTTCTGTTGACTTATTTTGCTTAGCATAATAATCTCAAGCTCCATCCATGTTATCACAAATGGCAGTATTTCACCTGTACTTATTACAGAGTAATATTCCATAGTGTATATATACTATTCTTCTTTATCCATTCATTCATTCTTTAAAAAGTAAATTTATGATACTAACCTTTCCATTTGATGATTAAAAGTTTTCATGAGGTTTATTTATTTTATGCACGAATTATTATAAAACCATGTATCTAAATAAATTTATATTACACATAGTGAAGGTTGACACTCCTTTCAATATCTAAGGTAGATCAAAAAATATTTTTAAATATTTCAACAAAGGTTTGCAAATATATTTAAATGATTTAATAAGCAAAGATTTTAAAGATAGCCTATTTTCTAGAAAAAGCTTATGTTAACATTTAAAACATTTTTATCTTTATTTACATTGAATTTTAGAAGAAAAAATTCAGAGCAACATTAGAACATCTACACACTTGTACAGATGCTATCATACTTAAACATATTTCAGCAGACTTTTACTTCTTTAAAATACAAATTTATTTAATATAATAATAAGCGTGTCTTTTATTATTATCAGGATATTAAAATATAATTTATGTTTTAATTTTTATTGGGGAATATTGGGGAACAGTGTGCTTTTCCAGGACCCATCAGCTCCAAGTCAAGTCATTGTTTTCGATCTAGTTGTGGGGGACGCATCTCACTGGCCCATGTAGAGATCAAACCAGTGACCTTGGTGTTCTGAGCACTGCACTCTAACCATTGAGCAAACCGGCTGCCCCCAAGTAGAAATTTTTGAATAGAAAATTCTTCCACATGGGTAAATCATATTAAGAAAGTTTATACAGTAAAATTAATATTTTAAGTATCTTTATAAAATAATTGGAAAGAACCGATAACTGTGCATAACAGCACAAAGACTGAAAAACAGTACAGTGTATGACAATTCTATACTACAAATAATTCAAACAAGCCTGAATTTTGTAATCTATAACACTAGGAGAATGGTGCTACCTGGAACAAAAATAAAGAGACAAAAAGAATAATATTAGACAATATGTTTGATTTTACATATATTGGGTTTGATGTATCAATAACGGTATTAACCTGGAGATGTTTACTTGACATTTACAAATTGACTATGAGATAGATAGCATTAGCTCTATTTTACTGATGCAGAAAATGCTCCTCAGAGTGGTAAGTTTACTTTCTTCAAAGTTGCATAGTATTAAGTGTAAATTTTAGAGTTTAAAACAGTATGTCTGACGCCAAAGGCGGTGCTTTTGACCCCTCTGCAAAGGAAGTAGTAACATCACAATTAAAGATTAATGAAAGATAAAATGAGTACAGAGAGTGGAGCATGGGAATTCTCACTCAAACTGTGCAAAATCGGAAAGAAAAATAGTGAGGCCTATGGGGGACGAGTCTGGGAATGTAGGAACAAATCAGAAGAGAGCAATCTAGCAAAAAGAAGAGAGAATTGCCAGGGAATGAAAGGACAAAAGTACAAAATGCAGCAATGTTCAATGAAACTAAACTTACTCAAAGAAATTAAAAGTTGGGTTTTAATTTTTTATTATTAATTTTGGTGGTGGTAATTACTGTATTTTAAATAAACTAGGTGAGGACAAACAGGATAGATGGTGAGGAAATAGAGTCGCTAACTATAGATCCCAATCTCATCTGTGCCATTGATCCCAAACCACTTTTGTTAAATTTTGTCTTCTTATTAGAAATTTCTCTCTGACTTGACTTTTTCTTTTTTTCTTACTTGTATCCTCTATTTCCATAAATCTCCATGGGATAAGTTTCCTTAAATAATTAAATGACAACAAAAATGGATTTTTTTTTTTTTCCGTTTCATTTTAAATTGTTGGCACCATTCAAATATTGAGGCCCATTCTTTGCTCATTGGCTATGCATAAAATAGAGAACAAGATTTGATTTTTTTTTAACTAAGCAATATGTTTCTTTTTCTCTTTGTTTTTGTTTGTTTGTTTGTTTTTTTGTTTTGTTTTGTTTTAATTGGGGAATATTGGTGACCAGTGTGTTTCTCCAGGGCCCATAAGCTCAAGTCATTGTCCTTCAATGTAGTTGTGGAGGGTGCAGCACAGCTTCAAGTCCAATTGCTGTTTTCAATCTTTAGTTGCAGGGGGTGCAGCCCTCCATCCCATGTGAGAATCAAACTGGCAACCTTGTTGAGAGTTCCTGCTCTAACCAACTGAGCCATTGGGCTGCCCAAAAATTGATTGTTAGCAAATTTATGTTTAAAATGCCAACTTCTGCCCTAGAAAAGAGAATGAGAAGGAAACATCACCTGTATTTGCTAAAGGAGAAATTATATATATATATATATATATATATATATATATATATATATATATATATATATATATATATATATATATATATATATATATACCGTGTTTCCCCGAATATAAGATCTAGCTAGACAATGATCTCTATTGCATCTTTTGGAGCAAAAATTAATATAAGACCCAGTCTTAGTACATATAGTAAAATATGACCAGGTCTTGTGTGTGTGTGTGTGTGTGTGTGTGTGTGTGTATATATGGATACAAATGTTAAGTTTAAACAGTCAAACAGACAAAATAAAGGAATTGAAGAATATAGGGAAAATATATGGTGTTTATATGTCAAAGTTTGCATATATGATATCAAATTAATCAAGATGTGCCCCAAAAGAGTATAGGAATTTGAATTCATCTAATGTTCAGCTGTTTCCTTATAAAAAAAAAGAGTCCAGTTCTGACAAGTAAGTGCTTTTGTGAGGAGACAAAAAGAGCTATTTGGTAGTTTTAAGGTTATTTTTTTTATTATTTATTTATTGATTATTTATTTCTTAGTCTTGTTTTGGTGTTAGTGTTCAATTTTCTTATGTGCTATTACCTGCTTCTCTGCATACCATCTGATGGGTCTGTTAACCACCATACTATTCTCTCAATGGAATTTGAACAATTAGCACAGTAATTAAAGGACAAGAAATGAAAACAAAACAAAACAAAACAAAATATCATATTTGTTTATTATACTGGGAACAAAAGAATGAGACTCTTGAAAATTTGTCTCTAAACAGAAATCCTGGAACTCTGGTTTCTGTTCCTTCTGCACCAACTTTCTCTTCTTTCTGATAGATACTGTGAGTTTCAATATATTCCCTGTTTCTTTAAGTTAGTTAAGGTAGTCTTGGGCTTGCAAACACAGAACATACAGTAATTGCTTTCAGAATTTGGTTTACAGGTGTCAGATCCTAAATAAATTTAATAAGAATTTAGTATATGGAATCAATATCTAGGGAAGATGAATCAGAAGGCATTATAATTCATTACTCACTTCCTGGAACTTAGAAACCTTGTTATCTATTGATGAAATTGCAGATTAAGGCACAGGCTTGTGGTCACCTGAAACAGAGTGCTCCTTCAGGGCATAGCTATCTGGAGCCAGGTAGCTGCTGTGATAAAAACTCAGGCTGTGATGAAGAATGGCTTATTCTGCAGGTATTGTGTAACTAAAGCAAGACAGAATATAGACTAATTGCCTAAATCTTACCTCAAAGTAAAGATTAAAAATCCAAGTTTTTATTTTATTTTATAACTTTAATGAAGTAATCTCTCTCTTTAAATTGAAAGTCTTATATTTCCAGAAAGCCATTCGAGTGTGATTCTAAATTATTCAATTAAAATTCAGTGATCTTCTTAGCCTTATTAGGCCTTATTTGAAAGCAATGTTATTGATGGAAACAAGGCTAGTTTCTGATAATGAAATGTGGCTCCGCAGTGGACTCAGAAGTCATAGGATGCTAATGCTTTCTGAAGCACTTACCACATTAAGTCGTAGCTCACGACAGCACCCTTCTTAATCTAAAGAAGGTGGTCATACCAGCCTGAGGCAGCTGTCTGCCCTTGTAATATATAAAATTAAATTTCCCTCATGCCGTGCATACCTCTTGGTTTCACTGCCTTTCCTTGGGAGGCCAACCTAGGATAGGGAAGTCAATTTCAGTACTCAAATACCAGAGGACATTTGTGCAAACGTAATTTGAGCATGTGTAACCAAGGAAAGCAAACATAATTTTAGTGACTTCCGAATTATTTGATGTGGGTTATGTTTTATGTAATCTCAGAGTCACATGTGCTGCATCTTCTTTTTCATTTGGATGTGTAATACGTGTAGTCATCTCAAACTTATGTCCACACCTGATTTCTTGAACACATCATATTGCATTTCCCACATCCTGTCTTATTGTTATAGGTGTATTTCATCTCACACACTCTTCTTAGAATGTAATACCTACTTCCCTCCATCAAGAGCTGGGGTATTTGTTTTCTCCCTTGAGTCCTAGTAGATCTTTGTGAGAGTCAGGGTGAATAAAATATGGTAGAAGTGACAACATACGTCTTAAGGCTGGATTATAGAAAGTAAAATGGCTTTGTCAGAGCTCTCTCTCAGCACACCAATCTTTGAGACCTCACCACTATGTTGAGAGGAAGCACAGCCACACGGAGTGGCCACTTTAGGTGTACAGGCTGACAATCCCAGCTGATGGCTTCTACAAAAGCAGCAACTGCCAGGTTTGAATGAACCTTCAAATGATTCTAGCTCCTGCATGTAAGCCCTCCAGCTGACACCAAGTACAACAGAGAAAGATTAATCTCTATTGTATTCACCTTGAATTGCAATTCTGGGAGCATTTGTTTGTCTGTTTTTGTTTTAAACCACTAATTTTGTGGTAGTTTGCTACACAGCCGTAACAATTCAAAACTGCTATCTCCTCAAAAGCTGTTTCTCTTTCATTGTTGCCTATATCAATTCGTGGCAATTCAATTCTTCCAGTTGTTGAAGGTAAAAATGTTAGGGATTAATTTTCTTAATCTTTTGATTTCTCACATCATATCCTTAGCGTGATCGGCTCAGAATTCAAAATAAAACTAGAACTCTTTCAGTTCTTACCTCCCATACTGTACTGTCAGCACCATCTTCCAATCTCCCATCTTCTACCTTTCCTTCTGTATCATTGAAACATCTTCTAACTGTTCATCTTCTCACTTATGCTTTTCCATCCCACCTATGTTAAATCAAATTTCATAGTACTGGAGGCTAAAACATTAATTATTGTGCAAGTTATTTAATGACAGAGTGCACTCAGGAGAAAGCTGAAAGAAAGCAAGGGAGCAGGCGAGTGTAGAGAAGAAAATTAGGCAGAAATGTAATTTTGGGAGAAGTCTAGCCACAATTAGATACCGAAGGGAGCTCTGGAGTGTTAGTGGTACCACAGAGGTTGTCCTACCAAAAGTCCACCATCTGTTCATTTGTTGCTTACTAGGCGAGAGGGTTTCATGACCTCCAGGCCTGTTGATGTTGGGCTGCTCCTGTTAGTCAAGGTCTGTCTTAGGATGAAGGATGTAAATGCCAGCCCTCATCGCTAATACCTATGGTAGCTGAAGGTTGATGATTGATCCAGTCAGAGGGATCTGGGCAGCACCTGCAACCCCACTTCATTAAAATTTTAATCACTTGTCTTGTTTCATAGCTTCTTTCATTACTTTAGTTATATTTGTTCTTTAGAGGATATTTTTCATTTACCATTATTGATCTATTATTGATGTATTTTTCTGATTATTGATTTTTTATTATTGTTTTCTTCCATTCCCATTTGAATGAAGCTTTACTATGCAGGGCTTTTTAAATTGTGCATTATTGTTTTTGTTTTGTTTCCTTCTGCATCCTTAGAAACTAAAATAATGCCTTGCATTAAATAACTGTGTTGAATGAAATAAAGATTGAAAAGCTTTATTAATATATAATGACTAAGAAAGACTAAATACTCAAAAATGTCAGTTCTCAGTACCAGGGCAAACCAAACTGCTTATGAGAACTGAAGTCATCTATACCAGGGGTCACAACCTTATGTGTAAAAGGCCAAATATTAATGTTAAATGCTTTATGGCTCGAGGGCCAGAGAGTCTGTTGCAACTATACAACCTGACCCTAGTACAAAAATAGCCAAAGACAATGAGTAAATGAATGAGCATGGCTGTGTTTCAATAAATTTTATTTGGAAAGATAGGAAGTGGCTACTTGCCCCCCCCCCCCCCGGAACTTTCCAAAAGATCCGTGAACTGTCAAATAGAGTATTAAAGGACAAATTGTATACCAAGACTTATTGAACCCCTGACATGAAATCATACCCTTATTGTGTATCTCAATCTCAAACTATTATATAACCTTTCCTTAATCCTTATCAACCATTGAAAATCATTCGTTAAACCTGACATCAAAATCTTATAAATATCCTAATTTTTACTTCTCTGGCTAGAACAGTACTGAGACAGCCCTGACTGCTGAAAGCAATAAACTTAGGTCAGTCTTATCAACAGAAAGTTGTGCTATTATTTGCTCCTTTCTTCCTTTTGCAATATCTAGCTCTTTGTGGTACTATAGGCCATTCAGAATGTTATTGAAATGCTCTTTTCACAATGGGTCTGTCCTTTATGTTACCTGATAGAAAAATCATTTCTGAATGACTTGGGATATCGTGACCAGAATAGTGCGATGAGGAAAAAGGATGCATGGTATTTGGAGTCAGGAAGATCTGGCTTTGAATATTTGCCCTGCTACCTATGAGTGGGGATAGTATTAAAATAGCTTGTTACCATCTTTCAGCCACTTTTCCTCTTTTATAAAATATCACTATTATAATCCATTTTACATGATTGCTTTAAGAGCTAATTACATATATATGTATATATATATATAAATTATATATATATATATATATATATACATATATACATATATATGTAATGAAGTTAACTATTCTTTTTTCTTTACATACCATGTTTCAACTGTTGTAGCAGACAATTTCTTTTTGTTAAATTAAAGTTTAATGGGGTGACAATCATTAGTAAAGTTACATAGGTTTCAGGTGTACAGTTCTGTAATACATCATCTATATATCCCATTGTGTGTTCACCACCCAGCATCAGTTCTGCTTCCATCGCCATATACTTGGTCCTGTTTACCTTCATCTATGACCTCCCTCCCCCTGCCGCCTCTGGTAACCACTAAACTATTATTGTCTGTGTCTATGAGTTTTTGTTTCTTTATTTGTTTGTCTTTTTTTGTTTGTTTTGTTATTTTCAGTTTTATATCCCACATATCAGGAAATCATATGGTTCTCAACTTTTTCTGTCTGACTCATTTCAATGTAGCTTGTACATCTAAAGTTTATCTATGGGTACTAAGCACTCTTTGGATTTTTCTCAACAAACTATTATTGTTAATCCTTTCTACTTTATTAGATTTTTTTAAAATGAAATTTTGAATGCCCTACTTGTCGTTATGCTTCAGATGCTAGTGTTATCAAATCTAACAACATGGTTACCGATCAGAAACTCAGTAAATATTTTTGAATAATGTATGATAGGCAGGGGATATAAAATTTAAACTAGTAAGTTTTATTTTGATTGTTAATGAAAATGTCTCCAGAGTCAACAACTCCTTTTAACTAAATTATTGTGTATTTTTTTATCCCCTGAACTAACTTTCTGTTAGGCTATTCCTCCATTCCGTATAATCGTACCTCAAAACATGAACAAATTTTAATTGTTTAACAATGTGAATTTACTTTCCTAACTTTATTAATAGCAAAATTCTGTTAAATAATTTTTTTCCAAAATTAGAGAGAAAGTGATGACAAAAACGCAAGCATGTGCAAGGCACCAAATTTGATCATTTGATAGCCTGCTATGTCTTATACATTTCCAAATCAAAACTCGTAACATCTGTTAAAGGGCCAGAAATAGTGTGTTTTAAATCATAGTGAAAAAAAAAAAAAAAAAGAAATTCCCCTTAAAGTTTTATTTTGAAATGTGGGTAATATGGATAATTTTGTTTGAAAACCAATTAGGTAGAAAAGTGGATATCCAGGAAAAGACTACTGACAAGTGGGTTTAGACTTGCTATGTTCTTCTGCCATGGACTTTAACCTGGTATTATCAAATAGCAGTGTGGGGTAGGATACAACAGCTTGCTTCTGCATCTTAGTTTGTAAAAATCTCTCTCTGTAGTCCATCTAATGTTCTAGAAGTTCACATATGGACCGTCAGGTGACATGATAAGAAATAAAGCAGATTATAAATGATAAGGGCCAAAACGTGTATGCACCTTCTCATAGGAATTTCATTTCTCTAAGAGCAGATTGGAAATGTATTTCAAATTACTTTTTCTGTAAAAAAATATAATTTTTACCAGGAAAAAGAAATGTGTAGTTCTGATGACCATGAAAACACACATACACCTAATTTTATGTTTAGAAAGCAGAGTTAAAGAGTGAGATTCAGGTATAGAAGCAAGGCTATTATTTCCTGACTTAAATCATTTAATTCTACTGAGGAAGTGGAGTTAATTAGATTTAAAAATAAATAAAAAATAAACAACAACAACAAAAACATCTTTCTTTTATAACACAATAAATAGGCTTATTTTGCTTTAATAAGTTAGATTTTCTATTTAAACAGGTATTTTGTAACAATAAGTTCTCCTTACAATTGTTTTCATTTCTTCTTATTCTCAATGCTAATAATGGTATTGCACAAAATACCCTTCTCCAGCATCACTTCTTACCATGTACTTTTCATGTGTTTATGTCCTTCATAAGGAAGTCAGTTCGTCTCCTCTATTATTAAGAAAAATATGGATTCTGAAGTTAGATTTACAAGATAAAGTTATATGACATTTCATGTGATTTTATCCTTTATACTCTAGGCCTCTCCTTTCCCCCAGTGAATGAGGGGGCTACAATATAATATCATAGGAAAATTACAGATTCAAGGATCATGATATTTAAATTTGTAATGGGTGCTGACCAACAGCGTCTTAATATTCCCTACTCATTGGGGTGGTGGATTGGAAGGAGGGAGGAGGAGAGAAAGAGCTGTTTTGTCAAACGAAATCAGTAAAAACACATTATAAATTATATACATTTTAAATTGTCTTCTCTCCCTATGGTGAATGTCTTGTATTTTCAGGCTCATGTGTTAGATAAACCACATTGATATTGGCATACATTTTTGAGTGGGAAGAGAGATAGGCACAAATTATTAAATCAGGAACCCAGCTGGGGAGACAAGATTGTCTGAGTGAAGTGGAGTAAGAAGATTATGCTTTCAACCTGAGAATTATTTGCCTCTGTAGAATTTCTCAGTAAAAATCTTTGTTTTAAATAAAATCTCAACCATTATTTAGTACCTTTACGATTGGACCTATATCTTTTAGTTGTGTCTTAAACACCATACGTAAAATAGAATTAACAACAACAATAATAATAATAGTAATAATTTATACTACTACTAATATAATAATAAAATTTTATGTTTTACTATAGCCTAAGAAATAATTGTGTTAAACATACAGGTTAAAACTGAAATATGTTTAATGTTTAATTAATTTTCAAATGCACATTTATATAGTAATAGTTCAAGACATGAGATTTGATACTCGTTCTCCTCTCTTGGTGAGTCAGAAAATTGTAAACAGGAAGCCATGCTAATTAAACCTGAAAACACTAAATGAGGCACAAAAACAAGAATGGGCAAGAGAGAAAGAACCTTGCTCAATAGCAAACCCAAACTAGCAGAAGCCTGTTTTGTCACTAAGATAACAATTGAAGAAAAGCTTCCCCAAGGGTAGGATGTAAAACTATGCAGGTCAGAAATAAGTATGGAGAAGTTTTGAAATTAGAAAGTGTTTATTAGTCACTGCAATGGTTTGGACTCCTTCATTCATTAATGAATTCCATTATTTTGGGAGAGGGTAAAAATTGGAATGAGACTTGATGGAATTTTCTCTTTGCGTTATAAAATATCTCTAATGATTAACTTTGGGGATTTAATGTTGCTTATTTTACTACAACATCCATTTAATAGATCTATGTATCTTATATCAACTGAAATCAAAGACTTTAGCAGGGAGTCTGTCTCATGTCATGGAACTCAGGGCTTATGATCTGTTTCCAACATCATTTATAATAGTGCATTATGTTTTCCCTTTATTATGCAAGGAGAGGAAATTTGATGTGTATATTGGGTACTACTTTTCCTTCCGTCTTAAAAGAGTATTGAGAAAACAGCTTCCATAGAGATGGACAAGTGGTTGTTGAATACTGATGTTCTACCTGCATTTAATCGTTGAATCACTTTCCCTTTAGGAACAAGGAAGAAGTGTAACTTTATATTTCAAAATGTGAAAACTTTTGATCTAGCTACATCAAAACTTGTATGAGTAACTATTTTTTTTTAAAGTATAACAGAAATAAATTATGAGAAGATTCTTAGGAAATACATAAAAATTAAAATAGCTTTGATACTAATTAACAAATGACATGAGAGGGAAAGTGCAAGTGAAACTTTGATACACTAAAAATAAATATAGTCTTTTCATGACAAGAATTATTTAATTGTCCAACAATAAAGAAATTATAGTGGGTTCTTTTTTTTTTTCTTCCTGAAATAATATATGCCTAAGCCTAATAAGAAACTGAAAAATAAATAAATAAATAAATAAATAAATAAATAAATAAAATAGTTTGGTCTGGGAATTCCATTTAACTTTTTGAATCTCTTTTTAAAGTACATTTTGCTCATGTGTTGCATTGACTCAATTCAGAATTGACAAGACAGGGATATCAGAATTGTTTGTTTGCTCCAGGAACACAATACCGTTAAAATATCATGCTTATAGATTAAGTAAAACACACCATTTCTCTTTCTCATTGTTTTACTGAGCAAGTTACCTATTTAATTGGTCTTCTTTAATATCTGATATTACACTTTTATTTATGTATAAAAGTGTGCTATAGCATATTCATTAAACCTTTGAAAGAATAAAAAAAATATATATTTCTGCCATTCTGATGTTTTGTTTTGTTTTTTTTCCAGTACAATGTGGACTCTGCTTTGATTTGCACATTTCCTGAAGTATCAGCTAACAGGTAAGTGTTAAAGCCATTGAAAAACTTTCAGTAATGAAAAGAAACGTGGCAACAGCTACTCCACTGTGAAAAATATGTTTGGATTATTTGAATCAATTCCTTAATTTGCTTAAAGCTGTATAATGAAGAGTTGGAAAATAAAGGAACTTATTTAAGATAGAGTACCAAAACAGTGAACAATACAGGACAATCAGGTTATTCTAGTGTTAATTTATATGGTATAGACCAATGCTTCTGAGACTTTAGTGCACCTATGAGTCATCTGGGAATATTATTAAAATACAGTTTTTGACTCAGGAGGTTTACGGTAAGGCCCGAGATTGTGTGTGTGTAACAGTCTCTTAAGTGGTGTAACTGTTGCTGGCCTCTGAGCACCCTTGAGGTATTAAAGGATCTACCAAAAGTGTTGTAATTGCTACTGTCAACATTTTAAAAGAAGGGACAAAAATCAAAAGTCCTCAATGTCAGGAAAAATTGTGAAAGACTTTGAAATGGGCACACAGTAATAGATAACTGGGTAATCTGTTTAGCACAATCATCTGGATTATCTGACTTTACAGGGTATGTGATGTTCACTGTTTTTGAGATATTTTATGGACAGTAAGTCATAGAAAATTGAGAACAACGCAAATAACTCCTGATGAAGGAATTTAACTTTGTGTTGTGTATTTGCAATTGATTATTGCCTTGTGAATATTCAATTTATAATTTTATTAACAAATCAATTTTTGCATTACTGATTGCAAATAAGTGTCAGCTCTTTGAATTCTCCTTCAAAGAATAGTAGTAATGGGGGCGAGTGTGGGTGAAGATATAGGATTCGGTCTAGTATTTCAATCTGAATGCAATATTTAAAGAAAATTAGTCTGACATAATTTAGAGATTGAAAGAAGAAAGTAAATAAAGTAAAAAAAAAATCAGGAATTCCTAATAATTGAGTAATTTGTGCTATAATGATGGATATTTAAGCTCTACATTTATAGATCTAATGAAAAGCTATAGAAAGGAATATGAGAAATACAAGCCAAAATAACCATAAAGTGATTTTTAGAAAAAATTACATTAGAATCATTTCAGAATTATAGAGAAACAGCAAATTATTAAAGAGATCCCCCTTGCAACCAGATTTACCATTTAAAAAAATACAATACTTTGCCCAATTTGGTTATCTTCCCTGTGTGTGTGCACACACATGTGTGTGCATGTTTCTATCATCTGTCTGTCTCTCTCAATCTCTGTCACTTTCGCTTGGTCTCATCTTTTTTCATAACCTCTTAAGAGACGGTATCTGTATCATAATTCTTACAGTTTTAAAGTAGACTTTTTAAAAAGGACATTGTTATACACACACACACACAAACACACACACACATATATATACCGAGGGTGCCAAAAAAATGTATAGAAGTGGACTCTGTGGTCAACGTTGCTCAAGCAATAGTTTCCTGTAGTCAGAAGTGTCTGGACGCTGATGCTAACCACTTTGAGCACCTCTTGTGATTGCAGATGTCAATTGTGACTTGTATTCATCTTTTGTTATCCGTTTATGTTAAGCATTACAATTATAATAGTTTTTTTCCTTTCTTAAAATGCGTATACATTTTTTGGCACCGTGTGTGTGTGTGTTATGTGTGTTATTAGATATGTATGCATATATTTATTTATTTATTCATTCATTCATTCATTTATTTATTTTTAATTAAATTACAAAGATCAGACATGTGAAAATAAACTATTCTGATCAATACAGGTCTTAGCAAATACAACATTGCATTTACATTGAAATTAACCCTTTATACCATGATATGTCAGCTAAATTTTTGGACCAAACACTGTTGAGACGTTCTTTTCTTTCCCAGGTACTATACCAACTGGGTATTTTTTAGGTTTTTAAATTTAATATTCCAGCTTTTAGAAACAGATGGCCTAGTCCACAATTTCCTCTCATTTTTTTTTGTTTGTTTTGTTTTATTGAAGATCAGGTATCGTCAAGGTCTAGCCCAAGTGACATATCTATTGCTTGTTTTTGTAGACTAGGACCCATAAACTAAGAGTGGTGATAACATTTTGAAAATAATACAAGAAAATTAAAGTAAAAATAATGTTTTGTGACATGTGACAAATAATATGAAATTCAAATTTCAGCATTCATAAAAAAGTTTTCTTGGAACCCAGTCAGCCATATAATTCACTTCTGTATCATCTATGGCTGCTTTGCATTGGAATGGCAGAGTTGAGTAATTGTAGCAGAAAAAGTTAGTCTCAGAAAGCATAAAATACTTAGTATCTGACCCTTTACAGAAAAGAAGAAAAAAAAATTGTCAACACCTACAACACCTACTCAAGGTGATATAAGGTGATCTGTCTTCTTCTTCAATTGTGAAATGATTAACAGTGTGTATGGTGACCAAATATAAGTGTTTGTTTTAGCCCGAGTGACTGAAAGGCTGCTTCCCTCTATCTCTCAGTGTAAGATTACATGTTGTGTGAAAAATTATAAAATGTGGAAAACAACTGCTCCCCACTACATTTCCTCCACGTCGGGAATTGAGTGGCCTATGCCTTTTATACAACTCTCTTCCACTGATAGTTTTTCAAGCCCAGTTTTCCCTAGATGAACAAAAAATATTCAGATGAAAAATGGCCAAAATGTCTTAGCTACAATGCTGAGTTCTCCAAGGGTCACATGATCCATTTCACCTGGCAAGTTTTTATTCATTGGGAACAGATGGGTACAATTCTTGGTAAAGAAGTACTCAACCCTCCTAGGACATTTGGAAATTTTTGGAGGCATATTCACAAAATTTTCTTAAGAACTGAAAACCAGCTACTAACACTTAATGGATAGATAACAGGAGTGTAAAACATCATGCAATGCGTAACAGTGAAAAATGATCCCTTCAAAGATTTCAAGACACACTAATTGATAAAGACTGTGTTAAAGCATTAAAAAATAAAACTTTTATTGCCTGTCTTTCAAGACACAATCAAACATGATTTGGTGGCCATCTGGCTTGGCAACAACACGCAACTAGTTAATAACACTCAGCTAGATGATAAGTGTCCAAAGCTCCCAGGCATGTGCAGTTTTACTGCCACCATTTGGAGATAAGTTTTAGGTGGCTTATTATTTCTCTTTTTATAAATAAGGCTAATTTAATTTTAAAATTATGTATGCTTTCTGTCATGTAATGTTTTTCAAAAATATTTCCAAACACAATTGTGTCATCTTACTTTTGAAGAGGACAAAATGTTATTTCCCTTAATTTCAGTGTGAATATAAAATGAAAAGGAACATTAGGTAAAAACTAAGGAATCCAAATAGAGTATGGACTTTACTCAATAATAATGTATCAATATTTGCTCATTAAGTATGATGAATGTGCTATCCTAATGTAAGATCTTAATAAGGAAAACTGGGTGTAGGGCATATGGGATCTCTCTATCTCTCTCTTCAATTTTTCTGTAAATCTAAAACTGTTCTAAAAATAAAGCTTATTTTTTTAAAAAATAAACTTATTAATATAACATTGATTAACAACATTATATGTTCCAGGTGTACCATTTTACAATACATCTTCTGTATATTGTGTGTTCACTACTCAACGTCTTGTTTTCTCTGTCCCCATATATTTAACTTCCTTTACCCACTTCATCCTCCTGCACTCCATTCCCCTCTGGTAACCTCCATACATTACATTGATGTCCAAACTATATCACCAGTGAAGACCTTGACCATTTAAGTTTTATTCCTTTTTCTACAAACTCCCGAAGGGTACCGTTTTTCTTTAGCCAATGGTTAGGAGATTCATAGCCTCATAGATTTTTAACTGTCACAGATGTACTGGTACTACTTCTAGTGGATTTAATTTACATATTTATATATAAATATATATGCCAATATATGTATTTACATATAAATATATAAATATATAATTCATATGTAAATATATATATACACATATAAATATGTAAATGTATATATTTTTTCAACATCAGAATGGACCAGTCATTTTCCGTTCTTAGAATAGTCATCCAATGTTAGACCTATTGATCTACTTGAGTATAGGCAGCTATTTTAACAGAACATATAATAACCGTGATTCTTAAGCTGAATTGGTAAAATGAACCCACAACTAATTGTGGGTAATCATAATATTAGTATAGTTGATAATCCTCCAGTTTTGCCCTATAAAATATCACCCTTGAACTGAAGGCTAAGATTTAGCCTTGGATCTCTAATTAATTCACTACCTACTTCAAATTTGTCCTGTATGTACATGTGGCTATATATCATAACTCATTTTGAAATATCAGTTTTCATTTTCCTAAACCTGTAAAAACAACAACAAAAAAAGTTACGTTATTCTTGTGGTTACTTCTCCCCCAAATAAAACTGCAGTTCTATGGACACAGGCAGATTAGGGGAAAGTCTGACCAAGTAGAAATGCAAATTCTCGGTTTGTTTAGGCATCTTGAGTCCAGTAGAAGGATTGCAAGTGGTTTCTCGTGGTGGGTTCCTGGCCCACCCCTGGGGCAGAGTTGACTAGTTTCCCACAGGAACTTGTCATGCCTATACCACCCAATCCATTCCAATATTTTCTCCCATGAGATAATATTATTAACATTTGGAAGATATCCAAGAAATTGTATCATACTTTATGCAAAAATGAAATTCTGTTACAATTTAAGTTTTTTTGTTTGTTTGTTTGTTTGTTTGTTTTGTGTGGTTTTTTTTTTCTCCTGCTGATTAGGTCATGCTCCAGTGTCTTTTACTCACCTATTATGCATTTAGGCATGGAAGGTAAACGCCAATCTGAGTCATTTTGGTTTGGGAATACAATTGGATTTCACAGAACCCCACCTATTTTAAGACACACTTTCTTCACAGTACTACCGAGTTTATATATCCATTTCTTGCCTTTTAGTTTCTTCCATCTGCCTTGAGGAGACATCTCCAGTGTTTTTCATTGTGAATATTTTCACGAGATACGATGTGTATTAATTTTAATTTGTCACAATTGTTTTGCACAAGATATTGGCCTGTATAAACCTTGAGGCTGTGATCATTAGAATACCAGTACACAGAACAGTACCTATGCATATAAGAATCATGTTTGACTCCTGACAAATGCCAAGTATATGTACTTTTAATTACCTTTAATTCTGCACAGTGAGACTAGGTCCCTTAATCCACTTTTGTAAAGACTCACCTGAGGCCAGATATAGATCCATTGAAATTGACTATTACCTTTGTCAGTAAAAGATCAGGAGCCATCTATAAATACCTCAGCAGCTCTAACATGTGAGGGCAGTACCATCTATGAGATGAGCTTTAAGGATTCTTTTAGTGTCCTTTGTCTGTTAGTAAGAAATTGTTCTTTCCCAGAGATTTCCTCTAGTAAAGAAGCCAGGATTTCAAGAATAAAATTTTCATGATGTTGGCCTTTAATCTACTCATGTCACTTCCAATAAAGGGGGTCTCACGTGTCCATCTACCTTATGGCAACAAAATAACTTGTTTCAAGGAAGTCTGAGTAAGCATCTAAGAACTGATGTCTAAATGCAGTATTCCGTTTTGTAACATGGACTGAGACTCCACAGAGACCTGCCACAGGCTATATACCATTATATTGGTAAGAAGAGAAACCTCTAGAGCATCATTTTGATCTGGGCAATATGCACCAAGAACAGTGTAGGCATCAAACTTGCCTCTGTGGCTCTTCTGTCCCTGAAATTTTGGGGTCCCATGTAAATTCACCTGCATTTTTAGTTATCTAATGAAAACACTACAACATAATACCCTGCAAAATGGTATGCAGACTTCAGAAACAAAGCATGCTAAATTTTTTTATTTATTTTTTATTTTTTTGACTTTGCCTGTGAAGAATAGCTATACTTCCAAAGACTACTTTATCAGGGAACTCCTGTTTATTTATTCAGTTTTTAACAACAACAACAAAAATGAGTGACCCATTTACTTTCAAATATTAAATTAGTAAGAGAGATTAGCTCTTTAGTTATGTTGTTTTTTTCCCTTTAAATTTCCCTGTTCATCTTGCCACATAAACAATAGGTTATTTTAACTTTGGATTACTCATATGTCGAGCCATATTAAGTCCTAACATTCAGATTTTGATATAGTACTTAGGAATTTAAATACCCCTGTACCAGGGCAAAAAACATACATCACTGTCTCAAATAAGTAAGGTCAACTTTATATTAATAGATAAAAACTACTATTCTAAAATCATTAATATCAGCGATGACATAACAATGAAGTAATGAGTTTTAAAGCGCTACCAATATTAAACAAACAACAGCAAAAACATTGAATTCATAACACTAGCACCACCTGAATTTATTTTCTATAGTAATCAGGTAATGGTCAGGACCACCTCTAGTTCACAGCCTAGAATGAGGAGTTAAAAGAAGAAATTAATGTGAAAAACATGGTTGTGACTTGGCTTAATCTTATTTCATAGAAAATAAGCATAAATTAAAAAAAAAAAGAAAGCAGAACCTTCCAACATTCCTATTATTTTTGTGGTCTTATCAGTCTACTTAGGCACTTCCCGTTGAAGGAGGACCTCCCTTCACCAAGATTAACAAAAAATAAGTTCTAATGACACACTTAGGGTAAGTGAAAATTCCCTTTGGAAATTCATTTGTCCTCTGTGTTCAAGTTTTAGCGTTAGTACAATATAGCTGTCTCCTGAGTTTTCAGTGTGCTACAAGCATGAAGCTCATATGGTGGGCACCAATACAGGATTATTGTCCTTTCTGTCACCTGCCAAATAAGAGCAGGAATAAAGGAGAGGAGATATGTAATATGTGTTTTCTCTCTGTCAGTGATTGTCAACAACCAGCTTGGCTTCTAACCCTATCCCCTCACAACGGCAATCATCTCTCAAGAGAGAAAATTCTGCTGTTATTGAATAAGGCAGAAAAGGCTAAGTTCTTGCATAATACTACTGCCTTCTTATTCATTGGCTGGAGTCTACTCCGAAGAAAACATAACTTTGTCTTAGAGTCCAAAGTGGACTCTGAAAAAGATAATAGTGAACTACATTCTTTGTAGCTGGACATCAAGTTCTCTCTTGATAGATTTGAGTTGAGCATCTATATGTGAGATTAAACTTAGAAGAGTGAGGTTCATGAAAAGACCAGTTCCATATTTGCATTTTGTCTCAGGGTCAAAAATTATAGTCATCATTCCTCATCCATTCTCCATTATAATTCATCTTCAACTTAACTCCCACCTCTGCCATTCTCTGTAGCTTCTCTGATGGTTTAATCTAAACCCTTACATCTGAGGGTCTGAATATTTAGTAATCTTTCTCCAGTGGCACAAATTGATCAATATATATTTGTTGAAAGAATGTATGTATTCTTTAATACAGGAAAGTATGTAAAATAAAATTGATGCATGAACAAGCTTGTAAATGGTTCTAAGTCTTTAAACTCCACAATGACCATTGAGCAATATTCAGATAGTATTTATGATGTAGATGGATAGTCATATTTTAAAATTTGATTCTTTCTTTGTCTAATGGATGTTTTTTGCAAAACCAAACATTGTGTTTTAAGACATAGAGAGAAGGCACAATAATTCTAATGCAGAATAGATAGCACAAAACGATAGGCATTTCAGTACATTTGAAGCTTGTTTTTATTTTCATCATGTAATAGTGAGGCTTTCATTTGAATCAATAAGCAATGAAAAGCATTCTGATACACAATGAAAAATTTATTGATGAGGATGATATTATGAAATCATGTTTTTTTAATCTTAAAGTTTATTGGGGTGGCAATTATTAGTAAAGTTATATAGATTTCAGGTGTACAATTCTGTAATACATCTACTTATCACATTGTGTGTTTACCACCCAGACTCCGTTCTCTTTCCATCACCATTTAGTTAATCCCCTTTACCCGCATCTACCATCCCCCCCCTTACACTGTGATAACCACTAAAGTATTGTCTATGTCTAGGAGTTTTTATTTCTTCATTTGTTTGTATTGTTCTTTTATCGTTTTCAGTTTTATATACCACATATCAGTGAAATCACATGTTTCTCTACTTTTTCTGTCTGACTTATTTTGCTTACCATTATAATCTCAAGATCCATCCATATTGTTGCAAATGGTACTATTACATCTTTTATTACGGCAGAATAGTATTCCATTGTGTGTATATACCACAACTTCACTTTATCCATTCATCTATAGAAAGACACTTTGTTTCCATGTCTTGGCCACCATAAATAAAGCTGCAATGAACATTGGAGCACATACGTCTTTATGGATAAATGTTTTCAGATTGTTTGGGTAGATACCCAGGAGAGGGATTGCTGGGTCATATGGTAATTCTATTCTTAATTTTTTGAGGAACCTCCACACTGCCTTCCATAGAGGCTACACCAGTCTGCATTCCCACCAACAGTGTATGAGGGTTCCTTTTTCTCCACAGCCTCTCCAACACTTGTTAGTATTTGTCTTGTTGATGATAGCCAGTTTAACTGGGGTGAGGTGATACCTCATTGTGGTTTTTATTTGCATTTCTCTGATGATTAGTAGTGATTTAAGCATTTTTTCATATGTCTATTGGCCATTTATATGTACTATTTGGAGAAATATCTCCTCAGGTCCTTTGCCTACTTTGTAATGGGATTGTTTTTTTGTGTGTGTGTGTTTTTTTTGTTCTTTTTTAATTGTTCAGTTGTATGAGTTCCGTATATATTTTGGATATTAGCCCCTAATGGGAGGAGTTGTTTGCAAAAAACTTCTCCCATTAGATTAGTTGCCTCTTTATTTTGTTGATGGTTTCTTTTGCTGTGCAGAAGTTTTTTGTTTGATATAGTCCCATTCATTTATTTCAGCTTTTACTCCCCTCGCCTTTGTAGTCAAATTCATAAAATGCTCTTTGAATCCGTGGTCCATAAGTTTAGTAACTATGTTTTCTCCTATGCAGTTTATTGTTTCAGTTCCTATGTTTAGGTCTTTGATCCATTTTGAGTTAATTTTGGTACATGGTGACAGATAACAGTCTAGTTTCATTCTTTTGCACGAGGCTTTCCAAGTCTCCCAGAACCATTTATTGAAGAGGTTGTCTTTTCTCCATTGTATGTTTCTGGCTTCTTTGTCAAAAATTATCTGTCCATATTTATGTGGGTTTATTTATGGGCTCTCAATTCTATTCCATTGGTCTCTGTGTCTGTTTTTTCTGCCAATACCATGCTCTTTTGATTATTGTTGTCCTTTAGTAAAAGCTGAAGTCAGGGAGTGTGATACCTCCAGCATTGTTCTGTTTTCCTTAGAATTGCTTTGGCTATTTTGGGTCTTTAATAGTGCCATACAAATCTGATGATTTTTTTGTTCTATTTCTTTAAAAAAATACCATTGGAATTTGATGGGAATTGTATTAAATCTGTATATTGCTTTGGGTAATATGACCATTTTATTACCCTATGTTGAAAATTCCTATCCATGAACATGGAATGTCTTTCCATTTCTTTGTGTCTTCTTCAATTTCTTTTAAAATATCTTATAGTTTTCATTGTATAGATCTTTCACATCCTTGGTTAAGTTTATACCTAGGCATTTTATTATTTTTGTTGCAATTACAAAATAATTTTTTAAATGTATTTTTCTGAGATTTCATTGTTAGTATATAGGAATGCAATGGACTTTTGTAAGTTGATTGTGTAGCTGGCAAATTTACTGTATTCGTTGATTGTTTCTAACAGCTGTTTGGTGGAGTCTTTAGGGTTTTCTATGTATAGCATTATGTCATCTGCAAAAAGTGACAGTTTACCTTCTTCATTCCCAATTTGGATGCCTTTTCTTTACCTTGCCTGATTGCTCGGGCTAGGACTTCCAATACTATGTTGAAAAGCAGAGGTGATAGGGAATAGCCCTGTCATGTTCCTGAACATAAAGCAAAGGGCTTCAGTTTTTCACCATTAAGTCTTATGTTAGCTGAGGTTTTGTAATATATGTACTTTATTATATTAAGACATTTTCTTTCTATACCCATTTTATTAAGTGTTTTAACCATAAATGAATGTTGTATCCTGTCAAATGCTTTTTCTGCATCTATTGATATAATCATCTGATTTTTGTGCTTTATTTTGTTTATGTGGTGTATCACGTTGATCCATTTGAATATGTTAAACCATCCTTGTGCCCCTGGAATGAATCCTTGTGCCCCTGGAATGAACGCCACTTGGACACGGTGTATAATTTTTAATGCACTGTTTCATTCAATTTGCTAGATTTTTTTTTTTTTTTTTTTTTTTTATCTGTAGTCATCAGAGATATAGTCTGTAATCTTTTTTTTGTGTTATGCTTACCAGGTTTTGGTATCAGGGTAATGTAGCCTCATAAAATGAGTTGGAGAGTATTGACTCTTCTTAAATTTTTTTAGAGTTTGGGTGGGACAGGTATGAGGTCCTCTTTGGTAGAATTCAGTAGTGAAGCCATCTGGTCCCAGGCTTTTGCTTTTGGGAAGGTTTTAGATGACTGATTCAATTTCCTTATTGATCAGTCTATTTAAATTTTCCAATTCTTTGTGATTCAGCCAAGGAAGGCAATATGTTTCTAAGAACTTGTCTATTCTAGTTTATTGAATTTGGTGTCACATAGTCCTTCATAGTATTCTTGGATGATCCTTTGTATTTCTGTGGCATCCGTGATACTTCACCCCTTTCATTTCTGATTCTGTTTATTTTTGTCTTTTCTCTTTTTATCTTAGTGATTCTAGCCAAGGGTTTGTCAATTTTATTAATCTTTTCAAAGAATCAGCTCTTTGTCACATTATTTTTTTTCTATTGTCTTTTTGTTCTCTATTTCATTTAGTTCTCTGATTTTTATTATTTCCTTCCTTCTGCTGATTTTGGGTTTCATTTGTTCTTCTTTTTCTGGTTCTTTAAGGTGTAACTTGTGATTATTTATCTGGGATTTTTTCTTGTTTCTTGAGATAGTCCTGTAATGATATAAATTTCCCTCTTAAAACTGCTTTTGCTGCATCCCCAAAATTTAGATAGGATGTATTTTCATTGTCATTTGTTTCTATGTATCCTTTGATTTCTCCTCTTATTTCTTTGTTGACTCAGTTGTTCTTTAAAATACGTTGTTTAATCTCCACACGTTTATGGATTTTCCTGCTTTCTTTTTGCAGTTATATCTAAGTTCAAATCCTTTTGATCAAAGAATATTCTCAGGATGATTTCATATTTCTTAAATTTGCTGAGGCTAGTTTTATGTCCCAATATATGGTCTATCCTTGAGAATATTCCATGTACACATTCTGTTGTATACATCAGAATCTATAGTCTGATGTTCTAGGATGAAGTGTTCTATAAATATCAATTATGTCCATTTCATTTTATGTCTCATTGAAGGCTAATATTTCTTTATTTTCTGTTTGAATGATTTATCCCTAGCTGTCAATGATGTATTTAGGTCTCCTACCATAATTTTGTTTTGGTCCATTTCTCCCTTTAGTTCTGTTAGTAGTTGCTTGGTATGCAGTGGTACCTCGGTTTTTGAACGTCTCCATCGACGAACATTTTGGTTTATGAATGCCGTATACCCGGAAGTAAATGCTTTGGTTTTTGAACACATCTCGAAAGTCAAACATGTCACATGGCTTCTGCTGAGTGCAAGATCCTGAGGCCTAGCTGTGGCCTGTTTTCGAACGTTTCATAACTCATGGATTATGTTCGAAAACCGAGATATCACTGTATTTCGGTGCTCTCTGATTGGGGGCATAAATATTGATGACTATTATATCTTCTTCTTTTATAGTCCCCTTTATCATTATGAAATATCCATCTTTGTCTCTTGTTACATATTTTATCCTGGAGACTGTTTCATCTGATGTCAGTATGACTACACCTGATTTTCTCTGGATACCGTGTGCTTGGAGTATCAATTTCTACCCTCTCACTTTGAGTCTGTATTTGTCCTTGTAGTTGAATGTGTCCCTTGGAGGCAGCATATGGTTGGGTTTCATTTTTTTGATCCAATCTGCTACTCTGTGCCTTTTTATTGGTCAGTTCAGTCCATTTCCATTTAGGGTGATTATTGATACATGAGGATTTTCTATCATTCTGTCTTTGGTTTTCTGGTAGGACTGTGTCTTCATTGTTTCTTTGCCTTTTTGTTGCTGTCTGTTATTTCAATATGGTGATAGTCTATGATTTTTGCCCTCTGATTCTTCTTTTATTATGGTATATATTTCAGTTCTGGATTTTTTTTTTTTTTTTTTTTTTTTTTTTTGAGTGGTTACCATCAAGTTTATGTAAAAGAAAGTTTCATATTTAGAGTATTCCATTTTCTTCAGCATACTTACTTTCTCAATTCCCTTATGCCGGTTCAGACCTTTACCTCCTTTTACGTTTCTGTTGTCACAAATTATCCCTATTTATACTGTGAGTTGATTTCTGTGCTGCAGTAGCAAGTTGTGTTTTTCCTCTTTTTCTTTAAGTGTGCGTGTGTGTGTGTGTGTGTTTTGTTGTTGTTGTTTTCTTTACCCTGTATATTGTTTATCTTATTTGGTGTAGGGTTTGCCATTTCCTGCGTCTGTCTGTTTGTTCATAATACTCATGGTTTTTTACTCTTGCTTTTTTCTTTCAGGTCGAGTAGCCTCCTTCAGTATTTCTTGTAGTGCAGGGCGTGTTTTAAAAAATTCCCTCAGCTTCTGTATGTCTGGAAATGTCTTTATTCCTCCTTCATATCTAAAAGATATCTGTGCTGGAGATCCTATTCTTGGCTCATAATTTCTCTCTTTCAATTGTTTGAATATTTGACTCCACTCCCTCCTGGCATGTAGAGTTTCTGCTGAAAAAAAAACTTATGATAATCTAATGGGCTTTCCTTTGTAGGTCACCTTCTTTCCCTGGGTGCCTTGAGGATTCTTTCTTTGTTGGTAATTTTTGACATCTTCAGTACAATGTGCCTTGGAGAAGGCCTGTTAGTATAGAGGTAATTAGGTGTTCTGTTTGCTTCTTGAATTTGAGGATCCAATTCTTTCCATAGGTTTGGGAAGTTCTTGTTGACTATTTGTTTGAATATATTCTCTGTTCCCTTCTCTCTTTCTTCTCCTTCTGGTATGCCCATTATTCTGATATTGCTCTTTCTGATGGAGTCAGAAAGTACTTGTAGAGTTCTTTTATTTCTTTTAACTCTTAAGTCTCTCTCTTCTTCTATCTGTGTCATTTCCAGATTTCTATCTTCGATGTCACTGATTCTTTCCTCCATCTGGTCAGCTCTATTACCTAAGCTGGCTATTTCATTCTTCATTTCTTTTATTGAGTTCTTAATCTCCAGAAATTCTATTTGGTTCTTTTTTTAAAATTTCAATCTCTTTGGTGAAATGTTCATTTTGTTTTTCTATTGTGTTTCTGAGTTCATTAAACTGCCTGTCTGTGTTTTCTTGCATCTCACTGAGATTTTTCAGAACTGTAATCTTGAATACTCTGTCATTTAAGTCATGTATTTCCTTGTCTTTAAGTTCATTTTCTGGAGACTTTTCATTTTCTTTCTGACCTGCCTTGTTAGCTTGGTTATTCATGGAAATGAATGAATTATTATTTCTCTTCTTAGGCATCTACAGTAGTGTGTCCTGCAAAAGGTTGGTAGGAAGAGGTCTTTGCTTTCTAGTAGGTGTTGACAGAATGCTTTATTTTCTTTCCAACTGCAGACTTTTATTCTCTCTCACACTGTAGTGTTATATTTTCTCTGCACTATTCCGGCTTCTCACACAATGGGGGGATTCCCTGGAAGGTGGGCTTCTCCTCTGTGAGCAGGTTGCCTGGATCTCAGGGCGACATCATGTTTTAATGTGATAAAACTGGATACTTTTGGGGGAAATTGCCATATCAAAATAAATTTTGAAGAGAACAAACCATGCCAATACAAAAAGTTGTGGTGGCAGCTTATAGTTTTATCTCATGTAAGTATAACACAGCAAGTGACTATAAAATAAAACCTTTGCCTGTTTATTGTTTAGAAATTTTATTTGTGTTTAAAAAAGCTTTATCTATGCAAAAAATAATTATGCAACATATTTCAATATAAAATGGTGGTGTAAGTGTGGGGTTATCTGAAGACATAAATATATATTGGAGTATTCTTCCCTCAATGAATGAGAAAGAAAAATTCTTAAATGATGACCTGAATTAATTTCTACAGATTATTTTTTGTTTGTTTGTTTTTTACTTGATCTCTGAGTGGTATTCAGAATAGAATCAAACAATGTAAACGCAACTGCAAATGGACCTCTCTGTGATGTCTAATATGGGTCACTCCATTTTATTGCAAGTTAAAAAGGTTATTTGTCATTTCCATAAATAATTTATTAAATATGAAAATATAATGATTAAAATATATCTCCTAAAATCAGATTGCTTCATTGAAATATTAGTTCCAACATTCATTACTTGTGTATTTTGCCAAATTGCTAATTGCCCATATGAGTTACTTTGCTCACTTTTACAATACTCAAAATGACAAATACCCTACAAAAATGACAACTTTAATTTTTTTTTTTTTTGGAAAAATATGCATAATTACAAAACGGGGTAGGAGACAGTCTGGGTGAGAAAACATTTACCGTGTCTCAGGTGTCAATTTACATGTTTAAAACTTACCTGGTACTCATTCTGCAAATGTATGTTAAGTGTTTATTATGGTCCCAGTTTTTTTGTTTTTTACTGAGTGTGCAAAGATAAACATGCTGTACTTGTTCTTTCTTCAAAAGGTTTATAATTAAGTAATGGGGGAAGCAAACATATAAGTGAAATGCATAAAATAATTGAAAATTGGTGTGAAAGAAATGAAGGAAACAAAAAGTTGTTGAGACATAAAATAACAGGGTGATTCAGTTTATGTGGTATATATAGTCAGGAGAGACTTCTGAGTGAGTGATATCTAAATTGGGACCTGCAACATGAAAAAGAAGAAAAAAGTGTATGAACTCAGTCAAGGTGAAATGGCAAGGTAATGTCATAGCTATATTGATTGAGGGATGATATATAAATTAAATATGACTTATGCTCCATTTGCTAAACAACTACTGAAGTTCAGAAACACAGGAAACTGCTTTTTGGCATATTGCAAAGTTAAAACAACGATGCAAAAATAAATAAATAAATAAATAAATAAATAAATAAATAAATAAATACCTTAATGTAGTTTTAAAAATATACAATTATAACTAAATAATTTTTAAATTCTGGACACATACATATGTAAGATATGAATTACATTACTATTCATATATAAATAAATATAAGAATGTGAATATGAATATGAAGAATATATATGTTCTCTAATATTTAGTACAATACTATTGACTAATGTGTATGAATTGTTGATTCAGAAATACTTCAGCATTTTTAATCTGAAAATTAGCCAGATATCAAAGGACAATTAATCCCTTAGATAAGCATTTATTTGCATCAATGACAAACAACTTTATTTTAAAAAACCCACCAAGTTCAAGGTTATTTGTATGTTAGAGTTATGGGAATTTTAATAATGAAGACTATAAAAATATAATCATAATAGTAAATATGTAAAAGGATTGTTCACTTTTTTCGTGAGAGACAGTTGGAATGATTTTGGGTTCATTCAACTAGTATGGTTATTTAATGTGCTGTTATTTTTGTGATTATATTTATATTATCACAAAGTAATTTTATCTTATAACTGACTACTCAATTAGAAGGGCAAGAGGCACATATAATTCTAAAATTGAAATAATTATCGGTTACATCATTGGCCATTTGTTTAGAAATGTCCTAGAATAATTATAGAATTTTATGTTTGCAATTAACATAAAGTTCCATTGCTGCATTGCAATATTTATCATGGAACACTATGTGATATGATGCAAGAATGTTTGGAGAACATTTACAGAAAACAAATACTATTCACATAGTTTGTTGGTTTGTAAATGATGTGCTAATTTTAACACAATAGCCTATTTAACAGCTTGACAATATCACTGATATTTTTAATTTATATGGCCCTTTAAACAATACATTATCTGCGACCATTTATTTTAACTTTCGAAACAAGGCACCATTGGTTTTTCCGTAAAGAGAAAACAATTATAAAACCCCAGACTGAGACTTACTATTCTACAAGAACCAGTCCTGTAGAATGTGTGAGCCAATTAACAGAAATAGCTTTGGTAGAAATCTTTAATACTTCCTTGTCCTCTCTAGTTCTCTGACTCACCAGCCCCACCCCCAATTCCACATAGTCTGTGACAGTTATGAGAGATGACCAAGTTTACAGGTTTCAGTGTCACTTCCTCAGTATAACATTTCCCACCTTCCTCACAGAGTACACACGGACTCTAATGCACACACACACACACACACACACACACACACACACACACACTTTTCCTTGTTCTGGGCAAGGGAGAAGCTTAGGGGTCCCAAGACAAAGGGATGGAAAAAAAGGAGCTCCATTATGCGGTGTAAATAATACTCTGTTCTCTTCTTCCACATGTCTTCTTTTCAATGATGTATTTCTCTACCAGATCCTAGTTGCTAAGTTTACATCCATGGTTTTCTCTATTCATAATAAGGTAATAGTTCTCATTAGTAGATATTTAATAAGCATAAGTGTATGATTTCAGGTGTAGCTGAAAAGATACCTCTTCTTCCTCAATAGGTTTCCCAAGAATCTTTGTTTGTATCTAAATTTTTTAAATCACATTTTAGAGTTTATGTGCTTTTAAAATACAAATACCTCTGAGACAGGTAACAACTTTGTCGTAACACCTGGACTGAAATTCATAACAGCACTATCCTATTTTTGAGAAATTATTTAGAAACCCCTAAATAAAGAGGTATCAATTTAGTTGTAGTTTTAATTGATATGTTTATATATGTATTATATCATTATTTATACATAGCATTTTTGTAAATGTAGTTACTCGAACATTTTTTATGCTTAGACACTAACATATGAATGATTGAATTTGTTTTATTCTCAGAGTAATTCTGTGAAATAGGTACCGCTGTTACCACCATTACATAAGTGAGGGGTTTGAAAAGTTAATCGACTCAAAGTCATACAGCCAGTAAAAATTAGACCTGGGATTAAAATCTATGATTGCTGTTTCTGAGATTTTAAAGTACAAGAGGAAGCACATAAAATAGTAATTCCAGAATCCTGGATATTGCTTTAGAAGTGCAGGTCTCACTAGAATAATAGAGAGATCAAGAACCAGCCTAATCTACTCACTCATATATTTTATGGAAGCAGTAAATTGGAGGAAGATAAAAAACAAATTTAATTTAATTTCACTATTTCACTTATGCTAGTTTTATTAACCTGCTGCTATCTCAAATTCTGTACGTTTCACAGTTTGTTTGTCATATTTAAAATCAATTATTGAATCATGTCTTATCTTGTATCCCCTATCATCTTGAGGCCCACTGGAACAAATTACCACCTCCCCAGTAGAACAAATTGCTCTATATGTATCAAACTTTCCACATAAGCCTTCATTTCTTAATTTTACCATCATTTATTAGGTGGCTACTGCTTTCCAACTACTGTGATCAATGGATGAAACAGTTACATAAATGAAGAGTCAATATTACAAGTGATAAGGCTAATGATAGAGATATGCACCGGCTGTAGGGTTTTTGATATGGAGTTCCCTACCCAGCTGTGGCACTGAGATTCAGTCAGGAAATTAAAACATTGCTTTACACTTTCTCATTGTTTTAATCATGAGTACCATGTAAAAATGAAGTTTTATTTTATATACTTAAAGGACTAAAATTCAAAACTCAGAGTATAGGCTAGGAAAAACTATTTCATTTCACAAAATAATATAAATTGACACATATTGAATTTGTTGCTAAATAAGTTCCAGTTTTTGTGAAGTTATATGGTCAAACTGAGGTTGTACTGTTGTTTTTTAGCTTTAGAACTATTGCAAAATACGTGCTTTCCACTATCAATCAAATTGTATGTTATGTCATTTGAAGAGAATCATTGGGACTGTAATGCTTCTGGTAAAGGCCTTTAACTCATGGAATCTTGAATTTAAGGAATAAACAATTGGGGGGAAATGGTTTGCACTGTGTTTATGCTTCCTGCATGCAATCTGAAATTATAGTTAGTTGATTAGATTGAAAAGACTTAAAATGTCAGAAAGAAAAAATGAGGGAATAACAACTCAAAAGAGACCAGACCACAAATTAAGGTGTATGCAATTTGTTGTCGTGTGTAATTAAGGGCATCTGCCCAGTGGTAAACAACTTTGCTAAAACTAGAATTAGTAGTCTATGTAAGAACATATTTGATACATAAAAATATAGTACAACAATAGCAAAAGAACACGTAAATTTCTGTCTTAAGTTATTTGGCTGTCGTTTATTCTGGTCAAGAACCAGCCTTTATCCATTCATCCATGGGCAGACACTTAGGTTGTTTCCGTACTTTGGATATTGTGGCTAATGCTTCAATAAACATGGGAACATGGATCACTTCAAAGTACTGATTTTATTACCTTTGTATATTTACCCAGGAGAAGAACTGCTGTATCATATGGTACAGTCATGTGTTGCTTAACAATGGGAATATGTTCTGAAAAAAGGTGTCCTTAGGTGATTTCTTCATTGTGTGAACATCACAGAGTACACTTACACAAACCTAGGTGGCATAGCCTACTACACAGCTAGGCTTATGCTATAGCCTATTACTCCTGAGCTACATGTATGTACGGCATGTTACTGTATTGAATACTGCAGGCAATTGCAACACAATGGTAAGTATTTGGGAGTCTAAATACAGCAAAGTTACAATAAAACTGCAGTATAAAACATAAAAAATGACACACCCATATAGGGCACTTACCATGAATGGAACTACAGGGATGTAATTTGCTCTGGGTGAATCAGCGAGTGAGTGGGGAGTGAATGTGAAGGCCTAGGAAATGACTGTACGAGACTGTAGACTTTCTAAACACTGTCTCAAAACCTCCCCACCCACCCACCCCGTTTCAAAAATAGAACATCGAAACTGGATTAACTTAAAATATTAAACTGGCTAAATTGTAGGTCATCGTAATAGTGACGATCAGGAGAGAGTGAAAGGTGGCCTGAAGATCAGTAGGAATAAGAAATCAAGACGGAGAGATAAAAGAACATAGGGGATTGTCACAACAGTGTGGTTTTGGCTATTGCACGTTGGAGCAGTCAGATTAAGAAACATTATGGTATTCATATAAAGAGAGGGTGTTCAATATGGAGATACTGTACAACTGAGGACTAGAGGTTTTGATGTTGGAAACTTGTTTTTGGTTCCATCAACCTTGAAAGAAGTAAAATTTATCTCTGCCTTATATCATTACAACCTGACAATATTTCCAAAGTGCAGGAGCAAACTGCCTCTACACTGTCACAAAAAACTTTTACTGAATGGACAGTGGCACTTGATACTTGTTAAGGTAGCTCCAGTGGACATGTGTCCTTCCTTGTACAGGGCCTTAGGTCACTAACAAAGAATTTACAGTAATGTACTCTGAACACCATGAAGCTAGATTAGGGAAGGCTGCAGCACCCTCTAAAATGCAGAACAATGGGACAGGCTTCCCTGTGCTGAAAGAGGTCAGTGGTTGACTGGCTGGGAAGGAATCTGTGCCCTCAAGATTGAAGTACTGTGAGTGAGATGGAATCTGTTGGCAAACCCCACTTACATTGCTGTTGTCAGGGAAGAAAAAAAATCTCCCTGAACCACATGTTCTTCTAGTTCTCACAGGAAATTCAACTCCATTATAATTGATGATTTTTACATACGTACATTATACTTCAGCAAAATAATTTAAACATAAACAAGAAGAAACAACTTTGCAGAGAATCTAAATAGCACAATGTATTAAACAGCAGCTGCAAGGCAATTTAGAATTGATCTTCATGAATGGTATCTCTAAAGAAGTATTCTTTAAATGAGATCTAAATTAATAGAAGCACCTACCTGTGAGAAGATGAAGGGAAGAGCTTTACAGGAGGGAAAAATGTGCAAAGGCCCCAGTGCAAAAGTAGGTTTGGAATTCAAGTAACCGAAGGGAGGTCAATGTGACTGAAGCCTCTGCACATAATCGAATTCTGGCATTTATTGCCCTTTTCATCAACTTTTCCCTTGTTCAGTGTTTCAAAGGGGAAAACATACACGATAAAAATGGCAAGGTGGGTAGGAGATTTACTTACAGCTTTATGAGTCAATTGTTTTTATTTATTTATATTCTTGATGCCATAGTGTGTTTAAAGTAGAGGAATAGATATGATCTTATTTATGTTTTAATAGATGATCTTTACTGCTGTAAGGAGCTCACCTATTTGGAAAGCAATGAAAGACTATGTAGTTGTTCAAACAGGGAATGATGGAGTATGAACTAGGGTGTTAGTTGTGGCAGTGGCAAAGGTACATAAATTTATGTACATTTAAGAGATACAGTCAACAGAATTTTCTGATGAATTAAGTGTGGATGGAATGTAAATTTTAAAAATCACAGATAACTATTAGTTTTGGTTTGACCCACTCAGTATTTGCTTATGCCTATACTGAGATGAGAACTGGGCATGAATAATTTGTGTGTGGCGGGTGGAGGGAAGGAGAGAGAATTGGTTGACAGGAGATTTGTTTTGACCAAATTATCTGTGAAATACCAATTATATATTAATGGAGATGTCAAAAAATAGAATATGCATTTCTGCAGTTCAGGGAAATGTCTGGGCTGAAAATACAGATTTGGAGGGCATGCACATATTGCTTATATTAGAACGCATGAAAATAAGATGGGGTGATCTGGAGGGAGTATTTCCATAGCAAAGAGGAGAATGTTCAGATCAGAGCCTTAGGACTCTAACATTTTAAATCATGATCAGAGCAGTATGAGACAGTGTTGCTCGGTAAGATGGCTTATAGTGTAGGAGAAAAACCAAGAGACTGTGGAGTCCCAGAAGTCTGCTGCCTCAAGGAAGAAGGAATGGTAAATTGTGCCATATGTTGCTGAAATGTCAAGTATGAGAAGAGCCAAAGAGTAGTAGCTGTATTTGACTACATGGCGTCTATGTTGACTTTACAAGACAATCTCCATGGGGTGGTGGGGATAGAAGCCTTATTGAAATGGATTGAAAAGAAATGTGAGATAGTGGTTTGGAAGCAATAACATATGAATAGGCATTTCCATAAATTTTGTTATGAAATGGGAACAGGGAAATTAAGTGGTTCACTACAGAAGTTTTCAGGTTCCAGGAAGTTTTCTTCTTTAAAACAGGCAATATATCATGCTTAGCAAACTAAGTCAGACAGAAAAGGACAAAAACCAAATGATTTCATTCATACGTGGGCTATAAAACAGAAAGCAACAAACAAATAAACAAAAATTAACTCATTGACCCAGCCAACAGCTTGGTATTTATCAGAGGGGAAGGAGGTGGAGGGATGTTGAGGAGAGTAAAAGGGATCCAGTATATGGTGACAGAAAAAGAGTAAACTTTGGGTGGTGAGCACACAATGCAATATACAGATAATGTATTATAGAATTGTACACTTGAAACATATAATCTTATTAACCAAATCTCCCCAATAAATATAACTTCAAAAATTGGGGGAAAAGAGGCAATATAGGATTATGATTGGTCACATAGGGGAAAGATCTATATAGGGAGGGAATGATTAACGATGCTGGGGAAAGAGATAATTATAGAAGTCATTAGGTGAGAGCAGAGGGGATCCAGAGTGCACAGGGACCATTTGGTCACTGACAAAGACAAGCTCATATTATTCATAGTAAGAGAAGAAAAGGCGGTGATTATGGGTAAAGATGAGGATGGACAAACGCCTTACTGATGAAAAGATGAGAACTCCCTCTGCATGCAAGTTTGATGGCAAGTCTTCAGTTTTAGGGATAGGAAGCAAGTAGAAAATGTAAAGAAACAAAAAAGGTTAGAACCTTGTTAAGATAGAGAGGGAGATGTGAATATACAAGGAAATTACACTAAAATTTCCAGGCATTGTTGAGGATCCATTTGAAATCGGGGCCTCATGTTTTAATGTAAATCAATCAGGGCAGCAAGGTTCAGTTGCTAAGTCCACATATACAGTAACTGGAATGTGATGCAATTAGAGTTGTGATTTGTCAGTTGACACTGACAGAGGAAGATTTAAGTGAAGAGATTAAGAATATTTGGCAAATATTTAATTAACTAGAATTATAACTATCTGAAAAATAATAGAGGAATGACACTAAATCAGAGAGAAGCTTAATTTTAAGACTTATTATTTATGACTGAAGGGAAATCCTAAATGTTATTATCACATTTCAGCATTTTATTAATCTTGCCATTTTTATCCAGTGATCTCTAGCCCATAAACATATAAAACCTTATTTAAATTTATGTTTTACTTCAAGCCTTAAGAAGTAAATCTAAAGTAAGGTTTCAGAGTCAGGGTAATGGAGTAAAATAGACATGGGTTTGAATTGTGGTATCATTTAGTGGTTATGTTCTCTTGGACCAATTTAAAACTTTATATAACTTCCCCAACTACATAATGACTGCTAATAATAAACATAAATTACCTATACATGGCATAAAAAGTTATCAATAAATATTAGCAATGCTACTATGATTGCTGTCGCTGTTATGTTTTTTCATTGTTAATAATTATGTGAACTAGTTTCCAGATTATCTTTAAATCGGATTCAGCATATCACCTTGACTAAAATCTCATAGACAAAATTGAGGCTATCAATTGTGTACTTACATACTTCCCTTTTGTACCCACAAAATTATATACATTAAGATAAAATCTATACTTGACAAATGTCCTACCTGCTCCCTTTCTTTGTTTTTTTCCTAGTCAAGAATTTCTCCCCAATGATTTCAGTGAAACAAATGCCATCAATGATTTCAGAAAGTACGACTCTCTTAGCTCATATTTAATCCTTATAATTCTCAGATCCTCTGCAAGACATAATATTTCTTGCCTGTTTCTGTTATTGAAACTTTTACATCCTCATTTTTATGGGATCCATTCTCTCAAGTATTCATTCTTGTTTATTGTTTTTTCACAGTCTCTTTTGATGTCTCATCATATAGTTACCCACTTAAATACTGGTATTTTGAAGAGAACTAGTCTCCTCTCTTTTCTTGTTTTTCTCTACACAATGTTCCTTAACATTTACTGGAAACATTATCTCTGCAGAATTTTTCAAATAATCTGCTAGATCCCCATTCTGAGAGATGTTTATAGAGTAACTCTTGGAAGGTGCTCCTGGTAGTGTAGTTGCAAAAGATTCAGAAAAATCATTGGTATGCCACCAAAGTGAGTACCACTGTCTACACATTCCTAGGAGCTGTTTCATCCAATCCCGGTGCCTACATGTCTCATTCCACTTGATAGCCTCTATGTCACCTTCTTAACGAGCATTTTCTAACAGTTGAAATATAGGAAGGACTCAATGAACATGTGGTGAGTGAAAGAAGAAATAAATGATCGCCCTGTAATAATAAGAAATAAATCAGAGTTTAAAAAATATTATTGAACATGATGATATTCTGGTTTCTTGACATTATCATTGCCAAATTAATTTCAAATTATCATCAAATAGGAAACCAATAAATATGCTAGTGAAGACCACCAGAAAATGTTCTTCTCTATCACAGTATCAACTTGCTGTTAGATACTTATGGAAACCCTGAAACAGCAAGCTTCTGGTTTAGAATCTGTATTTTTAAAATTGACAGCAAGATTATTAAATAAACCAGTAATATATGATTTCATGCCGTAGTGTTTACTAAATTGCAGATAACCAGTTTCTTTGTGAAACCAAAAGAATGTCAAAGTGCTGCAGAATGTCACAAACTCTGGCGCCAGTTTCCAAGATGTTTAACTTTAAAATGTACCCTTAGTAAACAAAAGAAGTTAAAAAACTTGGCAGAAAGTTAAACTGCCTACAGATGCAGACAATCATTTCCTAAAAGCCTCTAGCAGTGTCGATTTTTCCTTGGTTTCAATGTAACACACAGTCTGCCTTCGCCATTTTATGGATCTATAGCTTTTATGTCTAATAGCTTTCCATCTGTACAAAATGTGTATTGAATCCTGTTTAAGAGAAAAATTAGTATGAATGGATTTTGGTATATGTGTGATAATTACAGTACAGATAACTTATTGTTAATAAATTCTGATTTGCTGCAATGCAACTTTATTCTTTAATAAGGCATTTAATATAACTAAATTATATCGTTTCCAAAAGAAAATTTTGTTTGCAATTATCACATTCTCTGCTTCAAATATTGCAAAGTGGATATATTATAAGATCAGAAAGAATTCTGTTTACTAGCTAATGTAATCTTGAGCAAGTTACTTTACGTGCAATCTTGTACTGAGTATTAACTAGTATATGCAATATGTACTTAATGGAGTAGCTGACTCCTAGAAGATGGGACTTATTATGATGGGACTTACATTGTAGAATGATGTTACCATTAGCTTTGTTTAGAGGTGGTGTCCCAGATGACTGTAGTATATGTAAACCATTTATACAGTCTCTTGGGGGCCATGGTAGATAAGACAAATTATAAGATGGTCAAATAAATAAATAGTTCAATTAATATTTTTAAATATCTTGTATATACAGGGACATTCATTCCTCTGACTGTTGGATGCAAATTAGAGACTAATTAGTTCTTAAGTAGTAAAAATTTTACTTGGTGAATAATTGAGATGTAAATAGGTGCAATGTAAAGTGAAAATATAGAAATACAGTTAAGAAAGTTAAGGTTAAGGTCAATGTCCGATATATACATATCTTTTAATAATCAACAGATGTCCTTCTCAGCAGGTAAGAAGGTAGGAGTACATTAGACATTTGGAGAAGGTGACTTTTAAACTACTAATCCTCCATCTTTACCCCACCATACTTATTTCCATCCAACACCTTATTTGGAGTCCTTGAAAAATTAAAATTGTAGTCGAAGGGATTACAATCACATGCATAGAGGGACTGCAGATCATGATAAGCTAAAATTCACATCTCGAACATGGACTATCCTTTGACCCACCATTGTTTAAATAAAATTCTACTTATTTAAGCAAAAAATATCATAATATCTAAGCCTTATCCAGGTTCTTGATTTTCATAGTATCATGTAGCTGTTAAATTATTTATTTTGGGTAAGATATTTTATGTATACGTGTAATAGATTGTATGTTTGGTGAGGAAAAGTCTGTCCAATACTTTTGTTTGTTTTCACTGCAAAGTAGATGGATTAGATTATGTACTGAATGTACATTCATAAGAATAAAAACAGCATTATGGTTTTTGATAAATTGAATATATTATCTTCTTAGTAATAGTGGTCATACACAGAGAAACCAAGTGATCATTTGAATTACATATTGTCATCAGTTTTCCACACACATTTTTACATTTCTCATAAACTTTGTATTAATCGCTTTTAGTTATATACATATATATACATATATATACACATAAATTGTATATATCTACCTGTATATATGTATATATATATATATATATATATATATATATATATATATATATGCTTCACTAATCCTTTAACTTTTTCAGATGCTTATATCTAAATATTCAAAAGACACTAAAATATTCTGCAAATAGAATTTAAAACAAATCTATAACTAATAAAATGTAATCTGAAATAGGTAGAGTCAGTTTAATTACTTGAATTATTATAAAATGTTATAATAGCACATTTTTTAAAGACAGATTATTTATTCAGGCAAGAATAGGTTTAAATTTGTCTCTATTACCTCCTAGCTATGAAATTTTGAACGTATAATTCAACCTCTTTATCCTTGAGTGTTCATTGATAAAATGAGGAATGCAGTATATTTGAATAACTAATATTTTTATGAGCATAAAATGTGATTATGTGTCTGTCAATCTCTCTCTCTCTCCTCTCTCCCCTTCTCTCCCTCCTGCATACTGTGTTAAAGTCTGCTAGCCTCTTCCAGTATGTGTTCCTGTCTTTTCCCATAGTCATGGAAATCCAGCTTTTAGCTGGATATATTTATCAAGGGTAGAGATAGGATTCCCAAAATCCCTTTCTACCAGGTATGGCCATATGACTGGCTTCTAATGAATGCAATATAGCTAAAGTGCCTTGCCGGAATTTCTGGAAATATTCCATAAAATGTAGTTGATGCACAAGTTTTGTCTCTTTTATTCTTTGGTTCTTATTCTGTCCTGCTGTCTGGAATGTGGATGTGATCATGAATCTTGTTCCACTGTTTTGGAACAGGGTAATTAAAACCATTCTCCAGGATTGCTGGGATGAAAGAGTCTATATCCATGAGGATTGGTGGAATACAATTAAACACAATCCTAGATCTTCTTCTTCTGGATTGTTATGTGAAGGAGATAATTTTTATTTTATTTTATTTTATTTTATTTTATTTTATTTTATTTTACTTTACTTTACTTTACTTTACTTTTTACTTTACTTTACTTTACTTTTTTATTTTATTTTATTTTATTTTATTTTATTTTATTTTATTTGAGTCTCTCGTATTGAGTCAGTGTTATTTACTGATAGACATAACAATAGTCCAGAGCTAAAATAGACACATGAGTAGAACTTTCTGTAGAAGAACTTTCTGTGGTAGAACTAAAGTAGATGCAATAGTCTTAAAGTGAAAACTAGGACATTTTATTTTTTCATACAATGCAGAAATGAGTGGTGAGCTGAAAGGACCAGAAAGCTATTAGATAAGATTAGGATTTATTGTATTCTTATATTTTCTGGCATTGCATGTCATTTACTAATAATTTTTTCTGCCATATTTGAAAACTAGAAAATGCAGTAAGAAATGACTGGATCAGAAATTACTGAGTTTGCTGAAATAGGCAGGGATACCAAATTAAATTTAGCATTAAGAAATGTGGTTGCATGAAGTTGGCTAATTCATATTCAGATATAATTATAGAAAACAGGATAAAGTGAATGTATTTACATTTTGATGTTCTTGACAAAGTCTTTTGAAGTTCTAAAAAAGATAAAAGTCAATGGCATATATATATATATATATATATATATATATATATATATATATATATATTTGGTTTTGTATATGTAACTCATGTGCTAACAATATATTATAACCATGATTGTACATCTTGTAGGTAAAGGTGGTAGACTGGAGTGAAGCACTTCGTAAGGGTTTGTTTATCCAGTGACACAGGGCTGGTGATATATTAATTTCTTACTGCTGCCATAACAAGTTATCATAATTTTAGTGATGTGAAATAGCACAAATTTATTGTCTCACAGATCTAGAAGCCATAAGTTCAGCAAGTCTAATAGGGCTAAAATCAAAACGTAGGCAGGACTCTATTGTTTCTGGAATCTCTAGGGGAGAATTCATTCCCTTGCCTTATTAGCCTTCCAAAGAATATCCACACTTCTTGGCTTGTGGCTCCTTTACTCTACCTTTAATACTACAAATTATTCAAGATAATTTTCCCAATCCCAGGTCCTTAACTTAATCATAACTGCAGAGTCTTGTTGCCATGTAGGGAACATATACACAGGTTACCATGATTAGGACATGCATATGTTTAGAGGACGTAATTATTGTGCCTACCATAATGGTCACTAAAGAGATTTATGAAACATTGAATTATTATTACTAAGTGTCTTTCTGTGTATGTACAGTTTCTGATTCACTAAATACATATAATGCTGACTCAGGGATTTAAGTTTTGGGTAATTGTATATTTCCATTTCTGATCTTGAGAGCTATTTTTGCTACCAGGAAAATAGAGGTATTCATATGAAGTTAGCTATAAACTGACTTTAAGAAGACTTAAACATTGAGTGACAATTCTAGAGATAATAAAAATAAATTTCTGAGGAAAGTGGTGCTGTTGTCTGACAAGGAGGATCACCTGTAAATTCTGGAGCTCTAAGAATTAGAATCATCATATACATTATTTATATACTCTGTTTATATTAATAGCATTGAATACACACCCCCACACACACATACAGTTACTTTAATAGCTATATACAAGAATGTTTAAACATATGAGCACGTTTATATTTATCACATTCAATTTCTTTTTATGATCAAAAATTTTAACTAAATATTTGAAATTTTTGCAAAAATGTGCTTTTGAAATCTAAGATTTTAACTTCTGTGCCTTACATTCTAGAAGCATATTTGGGATTGCTATTATAGTTAACATTTGATTATATGTTATGTTTTACTCGTCCATGACAAGACAGAGTTACATAAGCAGCATCAATGAAAAAGAAACATTTTATATTTTTACGATTTATATCATAGTCATTAAAGCAATACAATTTGAAAGCAGCTGAAGTTTTGTGTGTTTTTTTGTTGCTTTTTGTTTGTTTTGTTTTAACCTCTTGCATAATTTTAACCAAGATATCAATTGGTAGTCACTACACAATTAAGAATTCTGAAAGAAAGAAAGAAAAAAGTCAGATGGCTCCATATGTCTGTGGGTTCAAATGTTCACTTTTATACACATTTCACACAGATCCTGTATTTATTGTCCTTGGGTTCACTATCTGATTCTTCATAAGCATCTCGTTACCAAATGTTATAAACACTTTCAAATTATTTTTGCTATCATCTCAAAATTTGATTGTGTATGTGATTTATTTTGATGAGAAGAGTAAGGGAATGGAAATTGTACACAATGTTTATATATATATATATATATATATATATATATATATATATATATATATATATATATATATATATATTTTTTTTTTTTTTCCCCCCCAGTATAATTCAAAATATCTTCCTTAGATCAAGTTAAAAGAGATGATCTATTCCTAGGAATTGTATCTACAGCTGTGACATTTTGCTCTTTTTGGTGATTACTCTGTTTATGCAAATCTCTAATTTAATCAAACAAAACCTCTCCATTGAAACTTAATGTTGTTATTTTATAATCCACAAGGTTATTTTCCTAAACAATGCAGGAACAGTCTCAAGTAAAGAGTTTATAAATATGTATAGGCTTGCGGGTTCTTTTTTGCTTTTGTACAGAAAATATCAAAGAGAATCTTCATTAATCTTCCTAATTCTGACATTTCTATTTTTGGATTTGATAAAATTGATTTTTGGTATCAAAATGATCACACTATTTTAATGCTAATTTTTAACCTCATTGAGTCATTCCCCATAAATAATATGAAGACCTGTTAAATTAAAAAAAAACACAACAAACTATTAAGTGTAATACAATATCAATTTTTACTCTTTCCACAGAAGATGTAACTATTTATATAAGTAGTATATAAATCAGTGTGCTGTTCATGTAGGTTTAGACACATGCATTTTATTTTTTATGATTTTAAGAATATTCATGAACTATAAATCACATATTATCATGTACTGGCTAACTGACCTGTATTCTTGTTTTAACAAACAAAAGCAAAGCGTTCTCCCCTCCAATTTCTAAATTAGAGGTTTCTGAAAGCTGATTATTAAAATGTGTGTTTTGTATATGGAAGAAGGAAGATGTGTAGAGAAATTGAGAGGTGTAGTTTCTTGTTTGCTGGTTCACATTTAGCCATTTCGCCTTTTTTTTTTTTAATTTTAATTCACAGAAAGGAGTAGATTTTTTTTTTTTTCTGTCATGTGTTGCCTTCTGTACTCATTGCATGGTTTCCATGCCTAGAATGTTTGACAAGATGGCTGCAAAACTCATATGATGTAATTCTCATGGGCAATTTACTTCAAAAGGAAGAGCATGTGTATGTGCGATCATATTCAATGAGCAGATATATATAAGAGAAGATAGGTGGTGATAATACACTCACTGTGCTTGAGGTATGTATTATGATCTAGTTTGCTAATAAATCTTAACATATCATCAAAAAATGTAAGAGCATCAAGATGGTAAATACAGAAATTGCACATTATCTGACTATGAAAGATAAAGGCCTGTTTTATTTATATATTTGTGCATCTATGTATGTACAGTTATTTCTGCATTGTGTACTTTCTTTATCTACTTTATGTTTCTAACACTGTCTTTTGGGAGACTCAATATTCATTCTGTGTCCTGATGGGGCAGCTTATCATGTTTTCTTCCCTCCTGAGCCTTAAGAGGGGGCTAAATATAACATATCCTTTTTGGCACAGTGATTGATTTAAATAGTGAATATGTAATCTAATCAGTGGGGATAGGATCTGATCAAGGCCAAAGGGAGTATTTTCTGGCATTGTCCTTGTTAAGATGGGAATGCAACTATCTTTTTTAAAATTGAAATTATAAGACTATGACTGTTTTATTGACAATGCCGAGTCTGCATCCTAACAGAGTGAAAGCAAAATGAGGAGAGAAGTAAAAGCAAGCAGAGAAGGGAAATAGAAAATACAAACCAAACCTTGGTGCCGTTGTCTGTAAGCTCTAGCTACAGCGATACCTAAAAATCAACCTATGCTGTTCTTGTCAAATAACCAATGAGTTTCCTTTAAAAAAATAGATAGTTTAAAACATTCACTAATATAAAACCTTCTGTTAGGGGTGAAATTTTCAATTGCTACATTATAAATTGTGGAATTGGATGAATCAAATTAGGGTGGATTGTAAGGGTTATGCTACCCTTTGTTGAGAACATGCAATTTTTGCAAATCAGCTGATTAAACTATTAATTACTCGTGCTTTACAATTTGGACTACATACCTACCAAATGTGGACCTCTACATTAAGAAAAAAAAAAAAGAAAGAAAGAAAAAAAGTGAAGATGCTAAATTTTATTGGCTATAGACAGCTAGGGAGCTTCAGTAAGTTCAGGCAAGTGTGAGGGAAAAATTACATTCACACTGGTCTATCTGAAGAAAAATAATAAAGCATATAATTTTGTTGTGAGAGATCGTTATCTTTCATAGCCAGCATGCCAGAACAGCTAATATACACAGAACAATGTGCATTGTTGAAAGATTAAAAATTAAGTAATCTGTTTTAAATTGAAGCTCTGTGTGACAACTGCCCTCAAGAATCTAAAGATAGATTTCATCCAATCATCTATCGAAGGACACTTTGGTTATTTCCATATCTTTACCACTGTAAATAAAGCTGTAATGAACATTGGAGCACATATATCTTTACAGATAAATGTTTTCAGATTTTTTGAGTAGATACCCAGGAGTGGGATTGCTGGGTCATATGGTAATTCTATTCTTAAATTTTTGAGGAACCTCTACACTGCCTTCCATGGTGGCTACATCAGTCTGCTTCCCCACCAACAGTGTATGAGGGTTCCTTTTTCTCCACAGCCTCTCCACCATTTGTTATTATTTGTGTTGTTGACAATAGCCATTCCAACCGATGTGAGGTGATATCTCATGTGTTTTTTATTTACATTTCTTTGATGATTAGTGATGTTTAGAATCTTTTCATATGTCTATTAGCCATCTGTATGTCCTTTTTGGAGAAATTTCTCTTCAGGTCCATTTTTTAATTGGATTTGCAACAACATGGATGGATCTTGAGATTATTATGCTAAGCAAAATAAGTCAGACAGAAAAAGTTGAGAACCATGTCACTTCACTGATATGTGGGACATAAAACTGAAAGCAACAAAGGACCAAGACAAAGAAACAGAAACTCATAGGCACAGAAAATAGTTTTCTGGTTACCAGAGAGTAAAGGGGGGATATAGAAGAGGGTAAAGGGGGTCAAGTATATAGTGACAGAAGAAGAACTGACTCTAGGCAGTGAACACAGAATGTGATATATAGATGATGTATTACAGAATTGTACTCTTGAAACATATGTAATTTTACTATCCATTGTCACCCCAATAAATTTTAATTTAAAAAATTATAAAAAAACCTGAAAACAAAATCTAAAGGTAAATTTGGGACTCAAACATTTTCAGGGTAATAAATAAATGTTGTCATCTGAGAACACTTATGAAACTGTTTGCTTCTCTCTGAAAGAAGCAACATATAAACTCTATTGTAAAGTGTAAGTCCATTGACTATAACTGCATCATTGCATCATCAGGAAAATTAGCTCTACTTTAAAATCACCAAAAACAAACATGGAAGCCATTGAAAGATTAGAAGTACAAGGGAGGACTGAGCCTCAGTGGCTATCGGTCAGAGATATAAACCACAAGGATGTGCTCCAGTTTTGTTTTGTTTTTTAATATGTAGATGTAAGAAATTTCTTATGTTGGTTACTACCCTATAAAGTGCCCAGGAGTTATAAATACAAGCAGTTACCTTCGGTTAGTTAAAACCCTAAACCAGTAATGAAGGCCCAATGATTTTTAAGTTTTTTAAGAAAAACAAACGGTCCCCATTACTGTGGCTATAGGACTGGGGATGCATAAAGTTACACCTGTTCTAAAGAAAAATCTTGTTCTACCTCCCGGTAAGATAGGTCCGTAATGGATAAGGAGATATCCTCCCAGAGGAAGTACAATTAGAAGCAAACTCATGGGATTGTCTCAGCTCCAGTCATATAATCATGAACTATTTATTGTTCATGATGATTTCATGTTTTTACGGCAAAGGCTAGAGGAGAGAGGCAAGAATTGCATATTCCGTAGCCCCATGAGGATAGTGTTTCCAAAAAGGAGGATTCCACTACTCAAATAAGAAGAGTAGAAAACAATGTTAGCAAAACACACACAAAAAAAGCTACTTAAATCCATTGCTTTCTCTCTCTTTCTCTATACACAACACACACACACACACACACACACACACACACACACTAGATCTGACAACTAAGTTCTCAAACTCATGCTAGAAAAAGTGCTATATACCACATTGCAGAATATCACTACAGTCACCTGCGAAGTACTCCCCTTGGAAAGCTGTGCACTGATGCCAGCGCCTAGTCTACCATTCAAAGCAATTTTGGAACTCTTTTTCTGGAATGGCCATCAGAACTGTCATCATATTATGCTTGATGTCCTGTATGTCATCAAAATGTCTTCTTTTCAATATTTCCTTTATCTTCAGGTAAAGAAAGAAGTCACCGGAGGCCAGATCAGGTGAGTAGGGAGGATGTTCCAATACAGTTATTTGTTTACTGGCTAAAAACTCCCTCACAGACAGTGCCGTGTGAGCTGGTGCATTGTCGTGATGCAAGAGACATGAATTGTTGGTGAAAAGTTCAGGTCATCTAACTTTTCACACAGACTTTTCAACACTTCCAAAGAGTAAACTTAGTTAACTTTTGCAATTTGGTACAAATTCATAATAAGTAATTCCTCTGATATCAAGGAAAGGTTAGAGACATTGTTGCAACAAGTTTGTGAACTTAATATACGGCCTCATCATATATTAGTTGGAAAAATACATTTTCATCAATGTTTTTTGCTACAGAAAATCAAATCAACAATGGTTTAGATTTATAATATGCAATCTTTTTTGTTTTGTTTTTACCGAACCAGAATTCTAAAGATAAACAGATACTGGCTGATTTTCAGCAGCTGTATGTTAGCATATCTATCACATCAAATGTTATCACTGTTTGTCTATTTTTAGCACTACAGAAACTCAGCTGATATTGGGACAAGTTGGAATAACAATATTACCTGAATCTAATTTTAAAAATTATAGTTGAGAAAAATATATTTTATAAAAAAAATGTGCTTTTAACCCATATCAAATATCACAGTTTATGTAACATGTGTTCTATTTAATGAACTAAATATACACTTCAACAGTGAGAATCATAGAAAATTTGATTAGTTATCTTTGGAGTATTGGCTTTACTTCAAATAGTCATACTTCTTCCATTACTAATAATCAACAGATATCAGAATATACTCTCATTATCCTCTCTTCTCCTTACTATTCAACAGACATCAGACAAAAGGAATAGGTCAACAATGAAAAACTAAGGCCATTGGATCAAACACCTAGTAAGAAAATTAGTTCACAAATCTGAATATCACACTTACCTAATGCCATATCTTAAACTAAGGCTGATAAAATTGATATTCTTCTTTTCTTTCATGATTAATATACTTAATGTTTTTAGTTTATTTTCTAACTACTTAATGCAGTTTTGTTTTTAAAAACCATCGTTTTGATTTTAATTAAAAGTTTTATTTTTGGAAAATTGTAGAATCATATGCAGTTGTACATTGGAGGACATATATTTAAAAAATAATATCTTCTCTGAACCCAGAAAACCTCTCTACAAAAGCAGTAAAGAATGAAAGGGGGAAAATATGCAATATTTTAATATTGTATCAGCATTAAACCAGAATATAATATGTATCACATGCAATCAACCAAGAGATTATAAAGACAGAAAGAAGTCTCACCCTTTTATGTATCAAGCAGATACAACCCATTACATACATTATTTTGAAGATAAACAATAACTAGTCTTCAAGTAAGAGATCTTGGCATCACTTCGTCACACATAGTTCATCCTAAATTCAGTTGGTAGTTGATGTGGTCATCTTTATTAGTCAATTGGCTTTATCTGGGGAAAAACAAACTTTCTTACCTTCATGACAGGAGGTAGTTTTGCCACTGGAGCAAGGAGCCCTCCAAGTTAGTTTCCCACTTTCCCACAGAAGTTGGAAGATTATCAACAGGGAGAATAAAGCCTCTTCTATTGATTTGTATTTGTCCATACACAATAAATAATACAGAGAGATCTTTTGTATCATTTACCCGCTTTCCCCCAATGGTGATATCTTATAAAACTGTAGTACATTATCACAGCCTTGATATTGACATTGATCAAGGCAAGATACAACTGTACTGTGGATTTATTGGTAATTGTTTTATGTCATAATTGTACTTTGCAAGAGTAATCAGGAAAATAGAACTACTCTATCTTCCTGGTGGAGAAATTTCCATCTTTATGATTTTTAAGCCTTCTCTTGGTAACCAATAGACTATCACTGGGTTCTATGGTTTATAGTGAACATATGCATGTGCCTCTAATATATTACAAAATAAAATATGAATTATTGAGTTTTACTCATGATTTTAATTAGGTATATCTCTATTCTTTGTTGTAAATACTAAATGGGAATGGATAATACTTGTCTGTTGGTGTTTGACAGACTTTTGCTATATAAAACAATAAAATTTTAAGAAAAAATATTGGAGGGTAACACTATAACCTTGCCATCCTCTTATTTTGAAAAATAAGAATGAAATAACAATATTAAGATACACATTTACTCTCTATTGTCATAATAATTTGTTTCTAAAAAATACGTATTTTAATCACCGCAATGTTTATATTCAGAAAAAATAGCTGATATTCATGATATAAGACAGTTAAAAACTTTACGTGGATAAATTATTCCTTCCATATGATACATTTAAAATTTTTAATCAATAGAAAATACCACAACATAGCATTCTGTGATAGTATATTGAAATAAACCCAGCATGAAGTTTTGTTTTTTTAAATTAAATTTTATTGGAGTTTCAATGATTAGTAAAATTACATAGGTCAAGGATACAATTCTGTAATACATCATCTCTATATTTTGTAATGGATCATTAACATAGGAGTTAGATTGACCAAATATGAATATGCAAATATCACTGCCCTGGAGATTTTCTCATGGTAGACAGAAGTAATCAAAATAATGCTTCCCTCTTTTGCTGTGAATTTTTCTCAGTCAAATATTTGAATGAAAGTAATTATGCAAGACAGTACAAAGCTATTTGCATTTCAGGTGTTTTCCAGCTGTTGAAGGAAAAGTGAAATGAGGCAACCAGCACTGACATTTTCCTCCAATTATTAATTGTTTCAATGATCACTTTGGTAGGAAAGAATAATCAGAAATCACAAATATTGAAATATGGAGATATTCCCTAAATTTCTTACCTAGTTTACAGTTTGGTTTCATATGGTCCCTAGAACAAAGAGCTCACCCTTTACATAGGAGCAAAGCCTATAAATAAATAAATGAGCATAGTAAAAGTGTACTATATGTGAATTAGAAATCTGAACAGAGTAACATGAGACTGGTAACAAAATTCATGGAAATAGATATTAAGATACCCAAGGTCAGAGACTCAAATTCTGTGTCCTTTAGAGGATATTTTCTGATAATTTTAGCCAGGGATTTATTTATTTTCTTGAAATTTCTATCCAAATTAATGTTTATAATATACATATTTTTACTTAATCATATACTTTCTTAAACTATCGGGTATTTTAACTGACAAAACTAATTGTAAGCACTCCTAAGAAAACGACTCATCTTCTATACATTTTTCCTTTTACCCTCAATTACCAGGATTTAACAGGAATTTTTGAATGATTTTAAATGGACAAATTAATTAAATACTGATAGGTGTAATAATGTAATTAAACTGTAGAATTATTTTTTATGAAATAGTATTAAGCACGAATCATATTTTTCTAAATTTTGATTTTTAATATTACTAATTTTACCTAAAATACCTTAAGGCTTCACTTACATCAGAAACTTTGTTAAGGTAATCTGAAAAATTATGAATTTGTTAAATTACATTTTTACATTTATTATAATTGTTATCAGAACATAATTTCCTATGTTCTCACACTCATAAAAGTTGATGTTTCATCATATATATGTACATATGTATATACACGAATACCTACAAACACATATATGTAATGTATGATATATATGTCTATGCATGCATATATACATGTGTGTATATGTGTGTGTATATATATATACACACACACATACATACATAAGGTGCCAAAAGAATGTATACACATTTTAAGAAAGGAAAAAAATTGTATTAAAATTATGCTGACAGTAACCACTTTGAGAACCTCTTGTAATCGCAGAAGTCAAATGTTACTTGTATTCATTTTTTGTTGTTAGTATATATTGTGTATTACAATTTTAATATAGTTTTTTCCTTACTTAAAATGTATATTCATTTTTGGCACCCTCTGTATACACACACAAGCCTATGTAAGAGTCTGACAGTATTTAAGTTCAAGAACTTGTTGCAACCATGTTGCTAACCTTTTTTTTTTACATCAGGTGGATTATTCATTATGAATTTGTACCAACTGGACAGTTAACCAAGTTTGCTATTTGGAAGTGCTGAAAAGGCTGCGTGAAAAAGTTAGAGGACCTGAACTTTTCGCCAACAATTCATAGCTCTTGCATCACGACAATGCACCAGCTCACAAGGCATTGACTGTGAGGGAGTTCTTAGCCAGTAAACAAATAATTGTATTGGAAGAGCCTCCCTACTACTCACCTGATCTGGCCCCCAATGACTTCTTTTTTTACCCGAACATAAAGGAAATGTTGAAAGTAAGATATTTTGCTGACATTCAAGACATCAAGGTTAGTACTACAACAGCTCTGATGGCCATTCCAGGTAGAGTTCCAAAATTGCTTTGGAGCATGGACTAGGCACTGGCATCGGTATACAGCCTCCCAAGGGGAGTACTTTGAAGGTGTCCATATTAATATTCAGCAATGAGGTATGTAGCATTTTTTCTAGGATGAGTTCACCAACCTAATTGTCAAGATCTTGTTTGTCATTATAAGACATCCAGTAATTGAAACACTAGAATTCCATTTCACACCTATTGGATTGGCAAAAATCATGTAGCTTGGCAAGCTACAAAGGAGAACCCTGACAAATGCAATTTTGAAACAAAATTGGGAATACATTGTTATAACTTGAAAACAAGATTTCAAATATATTAAAAAAAACTGTGATTGCTGAGGAATCTCAAACTTGTAAGTATGCCTCAGTTATCTCCTGTTAAGGGAGCCTTGGTCTTTGTGCTAAACCAATATTAGATTCAAGAAATTAAATTCCACATATCTAACCTTCTGCCCCAGATGATTTCTGCCAGCCCAGTCACTGCCTTTGTGGATGGAGAAATAGAGATGCATCATGCACATAGTGTTTTATACAAACCCATGGGAAGGTGACTACTTTTCAAAATTAAGTAAGGTTTAGTTTAAAAACAATGTTAATATCAAATGACAGGCTTTTAAATATAATAGAATAAAAAACATTTCTAGTGTTCCAAAGTATAAAAGTATATTTTTGGCAGAAAATGATTTAGAAAAATTATAAATTTTCATACAGCTACATTTTTTTATTTAGTGAGAACTATGAGACTAACATAATAACAATAATCACTTTATTAATTTGGTCAGAATTATGCATCTTTCTTCATCACAGGGTCTGAATCTAGAAAGCACATGCTAAGAAAACCTGAAGTGCAGCAGATTTATTAGGGAAAAATGCCTATGGGGAAACAAATAAATAAATAAAAAGAGAGAGAGAGAAGTAAGCAGGGAAAGTCTTCATAAATTATGCAAGTCTGACATCTTTGCAAGGAATAAGGAAGGACAATTGGCTAGCTGAGCAGATGAGCATCACACTATAACTCAGCACTGTGACAATGTTGCTCAGACCAAGTGGGACACAGATGCAAAGTTTGCCCATGGAGAAATCACAAGTTGAGCAGAAATGGTCAGTCATAAACTGGGAGTATGTCAGAAAAGCTTGGCCTCTTATCAAATGCATTGGCAAATCCCGAAGGCACTGCAGCTGAGTAACTGTTAGATACATGCAGTCCTCATTGTTTATTAGCAATTTCTTACAGAGAACTAAATGACATACTGCCATGGCTGCTCCTGCGTCATTTACTCATAAATATGTAGAAACATAAAACATTTGGCAGGGATGCATAATGAGTGCCATGTTTTGCCTTGACTTCTGTAGAAATGATTTTAAAAATTGTAACTTTAGTTTTCTCATATTCCTGTAACACAAAGCAAGAGTTCTCAAGTTTTCTGCTTGTTTTTCTGTTTGCTCATTTTTAACTTTATGGACCACCTTGGAGAGGCAATAGATTCAATGGACAAACCACAGATGTATTTCTTTTTGTAATATTAATTACAAAAAAGCAAACTTTCAATTTTAGAATTTAAAGAAATGCCTCTTTTTGAGGGAACAGCTGATTGAGTATGATCTGTTGTATATTAAATATCTGAAGTGCATTATTAACTCTTTTAGTAAACTAAAGTAAAAAATCATGTGTAAAGTATTAATATAAGGCTGCAGATCATCTGATGAATCCTTGTCTTGACAGTTGTCAAGAGTTCTCTTTAAGAAGTATTTTCCAAAATCATATTCTCAGACAATCAAGTAACCTATTCACAATACAAATGCGGGGAAAGATCTGGGCTAATTTTTTTCTTCCATTAAAAAATTATAATTAAAGAATTTATTGAAACACACAAAAATATTTGTTTATCTAACTTATCCAACATTTGCAATTACACTGTCTTTGTTATGGCAAGCAAATTTACCTTTGATTAAGCAACCCATGGTTGCATTTATTTCTCATATAATACTGAAATGATGTTCTTGTGATGATACATTTCATTTGTAATGTTTCCCGCTTAATCTCAAAGCATTGATCTATTTTAAAATTTTGGGTTGTATGGTGTATTACTGTATGACCCAGAAATCCCTCTTCCTGCTCTCTATGGGAAAAAAAAAAAATCTGAAAACATTTATCTGTAATGATATATGTAAGCCTATGTTCATTGAAGTGTTATTTACAGTGGCCAAGGCATGGAATCAATCAAAGTGTCCTTTGATAGATTATAGGATAAAAAAGATGTGGCACATATATACAATGGAATATTACTCAGCCATGAGAAAAGATGAAATACTGCCATTTGTGATAACATGGATGGATCTTGAAGTTATCATGCTAAGCAAAATAAGTCAGAAAAAGTTGAGGACCAAGAGGGAGAGGTAGAAGAAGGTAAAGGAGGTCAAATATATGATGATGGAAAGAGAACTGACTCTGGGTGAAGTATTTCCAATATTCAGTCTTGTATTATTAACTGTACATTAGCTATTCAGACATACTCATCCTACATAATGGCAACATCATATTTTTTGCCCAGCATCTTTCCATTGTTCCTACCTCCCTAGTCCTTGGACCCACCACTCTGCCCTCTGCTTCTATATATTTGACTTTTTAAGATTACATATATAAGTGAGATACAATTTTTTTTTTTCTTTCTTGTCTGGGTTTTTTCTCTTTGCATAATATCCTCTAGCTTGGTTCAACAAACAAGTTCTTTCTTAATTTCTGGATGTGATATTAAAATAGTTGTGTCACCATGCAGCAGCTTAACCGTTTGTTTCCTTGAACCTGCCCCCAAAGAAAGGAGAGTCTGTAAGATGGATCCTTTCAGGGATTTTGCTAAACCTTTATGTTTGCATCTTCTGCCTCCATGTTTGGTCCCAGGAAGATGACTGGAGTGTCAATGACGAGTAAGATTCCTCACAGGAGGAACAAGTCAAGCCAGGCGCAGTCACATGGGGCCCAACAGGAGAACCCACAGGGTTCACAGAGGTGGGCACAGCTCCTCACCTTCCTCAGGCTAAGGAAAGCCTCAGCCTCTGTGGCTACATTCCTTCCCAAAACCTGCAAAGGAAGTGATTCAATGAGGTGCTCTCCATCTATTCATATGTATATAGGTTTTTGTCCCTTGGGAAAGTTGAGATTCATGGTCCTGCTGTCTGTAGGCAAGGGTGATTGACTTGAATAGGTTTCCTATTATGATGTATAGGATTCACAGATCTTGAGATTGACAAGCTTTATCTCCTTTACTTCCCCACAGAACTAATAAAAGCTGATGTGAGGTCTGATTTGGGGCTTCCAATCCTTGAGATTGGAGGTCCCTTGGCCTCCGCACTTAAACTCTATTCATGGCTACTCTCTTTTCTTAACCCTGTGCCACCCTCCTGGCCCCCCACAACTCTCATCGCACAGGATGTGACAAGGCTACAGTTAAAACTTACAAATACATAGCACAATTAGACACACAAAACTGATATTGACCCTTTTGATGGAACCCCTATGCTTTTTATATTGTTATTTGAGGATAATGCTAACCAAACCAAATGAACATAGCCAAATTAAGAAAGCAAGGCCTAACCAGATATTTTATCCACTTCTCTAAAATAAAAGAAAAAGAAATATTCTTTTTTTCCACTATGCATAAGTAAGGGGAAGAGTGTAGAGTTAAAGTGTTTGTCAATTCATAATTTTAAAATTGTATATTTAGTGTATTGTATACGAGCCATTAATATGAATGGGATTTTTTTTTTTCCCCCAAAAGAAACCGTCTCTATACTATCTATCATATCATAAATACATGAATGTTACTTAAAAGTATATATATATTAGAATTCCTTAGGAGGTGACCCTAGGAAAAAAACACTTGTCTTGCTTTCTGAATTAAATATTCCCTGTTGTAAGGATTTGTGGAGGGGGTGGGGGAAAGGGATGTAGTGCCTCTAACAATGCACATATGGTTTTAGTCAGAATGCAAATCATGTAGACCATTGTTTTGTGTATCAATACTGTAAAATGGAGTTCTGAATTTAGTAACAAAATTCATGGAGGGAAAAATAAAATATGGGCACTATATAATTAGGCATTTGCTCTGGCATAGTCCAAGGTTTGTTTTTTATTATTTTGAAAGATTTGAAAACATCACAGGCTGCCAAAAGATTAAGGCCAGCATTTTCATCATGCATATTATTTTAGCCATATTGTTTAAATAACAAAAGTACTGCCGGGAGGCCAATTATGGAGCTCGCCGTCCATGCAAACTGCCTAATTACAGTACAGGGTTCAGACCTCAGTATTTCCTAGACTAATAAAAATGTTGAGAGCAAAACAGCAACTATAAATGATCAAAAGAAAGATTAAAAGCAATACTCAAAATCCTCATCAAACATCTAAATTTTTTTCCTAGTAACATGCAGTTTCTATTTAATTGTATATCCAAATCAAAACAACCGAAAGTTATTGGAAATGTGTTCTTTGCTTTTAGTGCCAACATATAAGGTGGCCATGTCAAAACTAATTGCCTTTACTGCATTGTTTAACCTTCTATACTCTTCACTTTTATTATTAAGCATTTCACTGATTACTTTTATATTCATTTTTGGAGAAGAATCTCAAGCATATGGGGTTTGTTTGGGTGTTTAGTGTTTAAAAAAACAGAGTTATTTGTTGATATTCTAGAAGTATTAATTTTAATCTTTGGAAAAGGATTTTTGTGCAAAAGTTATTCATCTTTGATAGTGCAGGGGTTCAAAATGGGCCTTCCAAAACGTGGCATTTTAACATGTGGATAATTTTGAATTTAAGACAATCAAGACCCTATAGGCCAGGGGTGTCCAAACTTTTTCAACGTTTTTCCCCAAGGGCCATATGCGGTAAAATACACAAACAGCTGGGCCACTCACTCTAGGTGAAGTTCATATTGCCTCACCTGGTTTATTTAAGTAAACTAAATATATTTTTGGAATTTGCTGCGAGCCAATAAAAAATAGATCGCGGGCCGCAGTTTGGACACCCCTGCTATAGGCTCATGAGAAAAGTTTACCTCTGCCTTAAAGAATTTAAATTAGAGTCCTTGTCCATAATAAGTGTTATCAACAGAAATAACTTTTTATGACCTATCTGTAGAGCAGGGCAAACTTCTAATAACTAAACATCTTCTGTTCTTACTGTCATACAATGAACTTTTGAATCCCCAAGGGACATCAATTCATCCTTAGCTCAGAATGACATATAAACCTCATTTTCACATTCTGTCCCTGAACCTCTCATATATGTGTGGTCTCTGACTCGCTCATACATGTGGTGTTACCATGCATACATAAGTAATTGCATTTGGTTATTTTTCTCTTGTTAATATGTTCCGTGTGGATTTAATTATTAGACCAGATGAAAAAAAAGTTGAAAGTAACAAAAGTTTCTTCCTCTCCCTGCCCAACAGTAAATATTAAGTAGGCCAAAAATTTCAGTGTCATTGCTCCATTGCATATTGACCAAAGCGCATTTATATGTATAGAGTTTTCATCAACTTTTTGGCATCTTTTTGAGGTTCCCTGTATCGGCTATGTGGCTTTACTCATTTGATCTCCACCCCCGAAAATCTCTGCCACTGTTCTCACTTCTAGCCCCATCTCCAAACACTCCATTCTGCTTTTTCCACGTAAGTTCTTCTTTGTCCTGTGAGACTTATTTCTAATACCAGGTTACTGAAAAATTTTCATCATTGTTTGAGCTAGTCAATTGTGATTATCTTTTATCCAATTACTGGGTGAGATACACTCTTTAACTGAATCATCATTACACTGTTTTGTACTTGATCTGCTTTTCCTAGGAACAGAAAGATTTCCCAGGTGCAGGAGTTAGATATTAATCTGAAACCTCAGGGTTTAGCATAATTTAGTCCTGAACACAAGAAATTGAATAATAGGACATATCAACACAAGGAAACATCCATGTATCTTCAAAGTGATTATCTCTTGTAAGTAATATCGAAAGGATTGTCCAACATTTGCCATGGAGATAGCATTTTCCACCATCATTTTTATAGGAATAGTATCTCATTGTAGATAAAACATTTTATTTCTAACTACAAGTGATGGTCAATAACCATTGAGAGTTAAAGTGCCCCTTGCCATTTGGTGCAATTAACTGTAAAGTTACTACATAGTCACAAACAAGTCCTTGATCTTGCATAAGCTCTCCTCCAATTTTACTTTGAGTCATGTTTAAATAGAGAATAGGAAGTACTTAACTTCTCCCATCCAGGAATAAGCTATCCCTGTGGCACACGTCAAACATTTCACAAATCTATACCATTATAAAGGTCTCCGCTCAGTCACCCTGATACCATCCCATTACTGTATTTTGTTTTTTGTGTAACAAAATAAGTGATATTGGATCACTTATATATGAAAAATATTCTGATATTTTAAGAATGCTTCTTTCCAATAGTTTTACTGTTTGAGTCATAAGTTAACTAGAGGATATTATATATAACCAGGGCCTTAGAGATAATATAAACTAGTCTAAAGAGGTGAAATTAATTATACCACATATTTTGTTTATAGAGCAGAAAGATAATAAAGAGATTTAGGACTGATAAAAAAGACATTTCTCTAAGGAAGTTTTTTTTTGTTTTTTTGGCTGAGATAGAAGTTACTATGACAAGTGTATGTTTTTGTTGTTATCATTACTTATTTATATATTATATATACCTCCATAATATGGAATTTTTAATGTAGAAAACAAAAACTAAAAATTGTCACCTAAAATAAATTTTAACAAAAATAATGTTTTAATAAAAATAATGGCTAATGTGTTGTTCCACACTTACTATGTGTGAGGCACTGATATTTTAGATGGATTATCTAAACCTGAAAAGAATACCATGATCTAGAGTTTACTTTTATTTACATTGTGTTGTTAAGCCATTTTTGAAAGGCCTATACCATTTTCTACGTCCACAAACAGAGTTATGATGTTACCCTCAGTTCATTCTTATCTACATAAAGATGAGTTAATATAATTTATTCACATTTTCTAATATGATTGGTGCAAATGCTAAAGTTTATTTCTTCAGACATTAAAAAAAAAATTCCATACATGGTGCATTTTATTCCATAGTCTTTCTTATAGCTTCATTACAAGAGTAATAATATATTGAAAGAAGCTTTTGGGTTGGTGACTAAAACAGTATTGGAGCCGTTTGCAAAGAGACTATCCCAAAGACCATTTGGGGTGCTTGATGCCATTTATAAAAGCATTTCTATTTTTTTTTTAATTTATTTTTTTAAATTTATTGGGGTGACAATTGTTAGTAAAATTACATAGATTTCAGGTGTACAATTCTGTATTACATCATCTATAAATCCCATTGTGTGTTCACCACCCAGAGTCAGTTCTCCTTCCATCACCATATATTTGATCTCCCTTACCCTCATCTCCCACCCCCCTCCCCCCTTACCCTCTGGTAACCACTAAACTATTGTCTGTGTCTATGAGTTTCTGTTTCTCATTTGTTTGTCTTGTTCTTTTGTTGTTTTTGGTTTATATACCATATATCAGTGAACTCACATAGTTCTCTGCTTTTTCTGTCTGACTTATTTCGCTCAGCATTACACTCTCAAGATCCATCCATGGTATATATACACAATGGAATACTATTCGGTGGTAAGAAAAGATGATATAGGAACATTTGTGATAAAAGAGTTTCTACTGCTTATATTAATATCAAGTCATTTTTGAAGTTTTTTTTTTTTTAATCAATTTAATTATCGGAGATAAATTGAAATGGAAAGAGTGTGAAATCAGGAATGAGCCTTATTTTTTGCTACTCAGATATTTTACACATCTGGAATGTCTATTGGGGGAATATTGATCCTTCTAGAAATACCTTGGTGCTTATCCACACTTTGTTACAACTGCTACACTGCTACAGGAGAATATTAATTAAAGCAGTTAATTACATAATAAAGTATCCTTTTCACATCACCAGTCATGCTCTACCACAGTACTATTTTTATTTACAGAATTTATAATTCTCTGAAATTATTTCATTGTAAGATTTTGTTGTTGCTGTTGTTTATTGCTCTCCATAGGAATGTGAGCTACATAATCACGAGGACCCTTCTGTTCTTGTTTACCACTGTAACCTTCCTGCTATGAACTGACAGATACGAGACATTCAGTAATGAGATGTTAGGAACATGTTCAATATCACACAGCTAATAAATGGCTGAGTTAGGATTGTAATGGCAGGTCTTCAGTTAAGTTTATTGGATAATTGATTCAGGACACAAATTTATATCATTCGCTGTATTGAGAGAGTTTGTGGATAACTCACATCTCATAATTTCGGCTTAATAGTTTTCTAACTCTTCTCAATTTGAAATGCATATTGTCATTCTTTTCTTTCTTTCTTTCTTTCTTTTTTTTTTTCTTTAGTTCTCTTTCTACTTTTCTTCATATTCTACTGAACTCCTCAAAGGATTCAAGGCGGTTTTCTACATTTTCCAGTTCTGGCAAGGTTTTACTCTGATCTGTCAATCACATGCTTCTCACAAATACTCTATTATCTATTCATGAAATTGGGTGACGATGTATTTACTTGAGTCTAGACAGGGTTGTTACTCAGTTTTGAGTTATTGTTGTTTTCCCAAAAAGTGTCTCTAGGTGCAGTTCTATCTGAATGCAGAGCAAGTAACAGATATTAAACAATCTTCAATTCTAATATATGTAATAAGTACATAAACCTTGGTAACTAATGTATTTATATTAATGTTTATGGAGAAAATATGATGCTCTTAAAGACACAATTTCTATGTTAGGCCATGTTTATGTGATCTCCAAAGCATTCCACTTCAAAGAATCAAAGAGTTCTTTGAAAGTAGAGGCAGACAAATCATTTCATTACCAGTCTATTACATCAACACATGAGGATTCCTTCTTCTGAATGCAGACTGTTGATATCCTTCTGTCTCCTCTCCAGCTGGCAGTTTTGGACAGTCCACTAAATTTTTCAGTTTTTCATCACTTCAACAATACGGTCTATTTAATATTTCACATTTTTAAAATCTTTTCTGTATTACAGGCCCAAATGCCATACATATAGACATACTCTCATTCTTAATACTCCAATAATATCTTTGGCTTTTCATTAAAAACAATAAAAAAGTCATATTATCATTGTAATAAAACCATTATACCATTACAGCAAAACAGCATTTTCTCTGTCAGGTAAAGAAAAAGGATTATTGTTAATGTCCAGCATGATACACTGACAAGGTATGAGACATAGAATATTTTCCCTTTTATAATAGGTATGTTATCTATGAAAGGAATAAAGTTATTATTTCATCAGATATGATAATAAAGGAAATGGTATCTGTCTCAGGTATAATTAATGATTCATTACAAAATAAAAAGCATCGGAAAGACAAGTGACTATGAAAAATGGTGTTTTGTGCTTGGATTTTGGATGATAATACAGGATTCTATATTGTTGTTTTGTCTTGTGTTTGCATTTTGTTTATCTTGTTGAGCAAAGAGAATTCTTTCTAGAAATCAAATATCAAATAATAATTTCAGAAGTTAAAACATACTCTACTGCATTATGTCTCAAAGACAAAAAAGATTACACATCATTTACAAATTTTATTGAGAAGAGATGTCAAGGGTCAATAAGTAGCCTGAATTTAGTATAGGTTTCATTTAGTTAATTGACTTTTTAAATGTTATTTATAAAGTATTTTAATTTATATAATGAAAATTGCATTTTGAGCAGAATTTCTAGTGGTTTAAAAAAAACTATAAATAATTAGAAAATATTATATAAAATCTATTTTTAAGTGTTTAAGAAATATGCTTTGTAATGTAATGTAGAAAAAAATTATCATCCTTTCAAAATCACATTACTCTCTACAAGGGAAAAAAATACTTAGTAAAACTATTTAGTGATAAAAGTTGGAGTAATCCTTATGATTTTATGCCAAGAGAAATTCTACTGAAAAGTCAACTGACTGTTCCAAAATGTTTAATTGACTTAAAGGGATATGTGAATATTAATCTTGAAACTGAGGTTTATTAAAATCCCATCCTTTATTTATTAGTAGTATTTTTAAAGAATTTTCTAAAAAAAATAAGATTATCATTATCACACTGGACATTAACAATAATCCATTTTCATTACCTTAGAGAAAAAATGCAATTTTGCTATAATGGTACAATGGTACAGTGATATTACAATGATATTATGATAAACTTAAGACAGATTGGACGATCCATTAACTGAAAAGTGGTTCTTTCTTGCCTACTTATACTCAACTTGACCACATCCCTGTATGTGCTGTGTTTTTCTATTTACTTATTTATCTATTTACTTATATTATTAGTTATTAATTAATGATATTAATTATTACTACTATTATTTTGATAAAAATCAACCACATTTCTTTTCAGGGATTTATTAGAAACAGTAGTAGAAAAGCCACACACAAATCTCTGTGTTAAATTAAAATGGCTAGCATTTTCTTGTGAGTAAGGACTATTTTATAATCACAACACATGGCTATTCAATATATTTTTGTGCATTTGAGTTTATATAAAATTATCTGTGTCAAAATTACACCTAGGTATGGTGATAGCTGATCACAAATCTCTGGCTATGTAAAGAATGAGAACAATAAATGAAACTTGTCATCTATATAAAAGAAAATTAAGAAGGCTTGAAAATCATTGTCATTCTCAGAAAATAGGCCCAATTTGTTAGAATGGTAATTTGTTTGTTTATCTGGGAATAAAGATAGTGTGGAGTAGGGATGACCAATTTATTCCCAACATGGCTCTGTTTTCTTCTATATAACCAGCTCATCAATAATTTAGTTTCCAGAAATTTTTTTTTGGATTCTCTCATGGGATTCCCCAGTAGTCTAAGTGCCCAGGATTACTGCAACTTTCTTTTCTTTATGTGTTTCTGAAGTAGTTTTAATGAAACAGAAGGAATCCAGAAATGTTAAATACCTAACACCTAAGGTGAAAAGTTCCATTTATATGTGTGTGTGTGTGTATATATATATATATATACACGCACACACACATATATATATGTATATTACATTATATAAGACTTGGTCTTATATTATAGTAAAATAAGACTGGGTCTTAAATTAATTTTTGCTCCAAAAGACATTAGAGCTGATTGTCTGGCTAGGTCTTATTTTCAGGGAAACAGGATATATAGGATAATATATATATATATATATATATATATATATATATATATATATATATATATATAATTTCATTTATCTGTGGTGGTTTTTCTCTTTTCCAATAGTTTTCTCTTTTTTCAATATTTGTAACTTTTGATAGCTCCACTATCAATTATCCATTTTTCACTTATTATTTCAGATGTTTCATTAGTATTTACCTTAAGTCAATATTATATTTGCTGTTGGGTATGTAGTAGAGAAACACAAACATCATGTGTACATTGAACTTATTCCTTCATCTAACAATGATCATAAAGGCACTATATATTGGGATTCTTAATTAGATATATTTGGAATTAATAACTGCCATGATATTGGAATTTATTTCACTGCTCTAAACTCTTATATTAAATAACTGTCAGGTGTTTGTGTGTGTTTTTAATCACATACCCTAGATTATATGCAGCTGGAGCTTTCCATAATAGTTTCAGAAAATAAGTTTATTTTATTTCTTTTTATTAAATTTATTGGAGTGACACTGGTTAGTAAAATTATATGTTTCAAGTGTACAATTCTATAATATTTCATCTACATACTGCATTGTATGTTCACCTTCCAGAGTCTTTTATCCTTCCATCACCATGTATTTGACCCCCTTTACCTCTTCTACCACCTCACCACCCCTATTACCCTCTGGTAAGCGGTAAACTGTTGTCTGTGTCTAGAGATTTTGTTTGCTTGTTTATCTTGTTTGTTTGTTACTTTCAGTTGTATTTTCCACATATGAATGAAATCATACGGTTCTCTACTTTTCCTGCCTGACTTATTTCACTTAGCATGATGATCTCAAGATCCATCCATGTTGTCACAAATGTTTTCTTGTGGCTGAGTAATATTAAATTACACATATATGTACCACACCTTCTTTATCCAATAATTTATTGATGCACACTTTAGTTAGAATTGAGAACTCAGAAATATACCCACATATATATGGGCAGATAATTTTTGATAAGTGAGCCAGAAACATACAATGGAGAAAAGAAAGTCTCTTCAATAAATGATGCTGGGAAAATTGGAAAACCATGTACCAAAGAATGCAACTAGTCTGTTATCTGTCACAATAAGCTAAAATTAACTCAAAATGGATCAAACCTGAAATAATAAATTGTGTAGAAGAAAGCATAGGTACTAAACTTATCACCTTGGGTTCACAGTGGGTTTTATTCATTTGACCTCAAAGGCAAGGGAAGTAAAAGGAAAAATAAATGAATGGGACTTCATGAAACTAAAAAGCTTCTGCACAGCAAAAGAAACCATCGACAAAATAAATAGGCAACAAAACGAATAGGAGAAGATATATGCAAACAATGCCTCCGATAAGGGCCTGATGTCCATAATATACAAGGAACTTGTACAACTCAACAACAAAAAAATAAACAATCTAATTTAAAAAGTGGGCAGAGGACCTGAAGAAACAATTCTCCAAAGAGGACATACAGATGGACAATAGACATATGAATAGATGCTCCACATCACTAATTGTCAGATAAATGCAAATAAAAACCATGATGAGGTATCACCTCACACCAGTTAGAATGGCTGTCATCAACAAGACAAATAGTAACTAGTGTTGGAGAGCCTGTGGAGTGAAGGAACTCTCATACACTGCTAGCAAGAATGTAAATTCGTAGAGCCACTATGGAAAACAGTATGGAGATTCCTCAAAAATTAAGAATAGAATTTTCATATAACCCAGCAATCTCTCTTCTGGGTAGCTACCCCCAAAATCTATAAATATGGATCTATAAAGACATATATACCCCTATGTTCTTTGCAACATTATTTATGGTGGTCAAGACAAGAATATGAATTCCATGAATGTGTAAAATGGAGAAATTAAAGTTAAGGCTTAACAGTAAATATTTAACATCATTATAAAATGTGTTATTGCAGATAAATCCTAGTATTTATTTGGCCCATCTATTTTTATAAGGTAGAATATTTATAAATATGGTAAACATAATATTTTTTCCATTTAGAATTTCTTGATTCTCATATCCCTACGACTTCAACACATTCTCTGACTAGCAAACTTAATTTATGATTTATATCTAATAAAGACTCATTTTCCATATATTCTCTGCCCTCACACTTTGACTCTGTCCATTTTAAAACTGAAATTCTAACTACTGTGAAGTTGTTTAATATTGGATGATTTATTAATATATTTCCCCTCTTTTTAAGCAATGCTATATCTTTCTGCTCATGGAGAACAAAGAAATTAATTGACAAATTTTCCAAACAAATTTATTTTAAATTGCTTAAATTCTTGAACATATTTTATCATATGACTGATAATAGCCTGAAAAATATTTTTAAACCACGTTATATATATCACTCTATCAGAATATCAAGAAAACATGTCTGTATTGAGAACTTTATGAACACCTCACATGTTGTCACAAATTTTAGCATGTAAAAGTTAAGACTGAAATGTAAACAAGATGAGAGTTGAATAACATTCCTCAAAACGCCATGTAAACCAAATCTAATTCAAGGTTTGTAAGTTCCACTGACAAATATTTGCCAGATTAAAATTGGGAAAAGATGTTGTAGTAAAAGATCCAAACTTAATCGACTCCATATGAATTTAATAATATTTTAAGAATATGAACAAATTTAATAAGACATGTGAGTAAAATACAATGGGAAGTGTAACGTGGTTTTGAGTAAAAGTAATATTAAAATTTATAACTAGTTCAAAATAAATTTATTATTTGATCAAACCACCCATTTTTTATTAAGTTTGTGCTGCATACAATAAACTGAGTGTAAAAGTTTCTGTGATGGATGTTGTTGGAGATGCTAAAACAACAATCAGTGTTTGTATCACCCGTGGTATGAAAACATGGAATGGGAACTAAGGCAAGCTTAAACATTAACTCTAATACATGCTGAGAGAACTAACCAGCCCCTTGTCCTCTGGACTTCATGGGACTTTTTTCCTTGTCTTTCACACACCTCTATAGATGTTATAATGGAATTATTTGAATGGTAATCTTGAAGGTACTAATTTAGTGTGTCCTTTTCTATCTTCAGTGTTTACACGCTTTCCCTTTCTGCTGTTGTATAGATAATCAACCCTTACTGAGTTAAGGTAGGGCTGTGATTGTTCTACTATGTCCATGAATGGGTGTGTGTGTGTGTGGGGGGGTAATTCAGAGTTTAGAGATAGGAAAGGGAAAAAGGGTAGCTCGCAGTGAAAAACAGAATAAAGAAGTCAGGAGTTGAAACCATGATACTTGAAAGGACATGTACAAAATATGAATGTGGGAAAATGTAGATGAAACTCTGATAAAGTAGTAGAGTCAAACTCATAACCTGGAGTTTAATTCCAGATTTCAACTTTTGAGAAAAATATAAATAAAATATATACTACATACTTGGAATTAATTAATAAAGGTAATATATGGATTTCTTTGTTGTTATTTCTTAGTAGATTATTCTGCAAGGCTATAAGCAAAGCTGTTCTTTGTACTGCAAGGTAACACTGTATCTTCCAAGGCTGTTCACTATACAAACATCCTTTCAAAATAAATCTGTAACAAAATTGTTTAATGCCTATGTCACACCTTGTGAAGAAACATGGAGAATTGTCTTCCAAAAGATGACAGAGTCAGGGCAGTCATAAGGGGGACAGGAAGGCCTCATTGGGAAGGAGATAGTTTATTAAAGACATAAAAAGTGGAAGCCAGAGTCATGTAAAATCTAGGGCATATTGAGATGGAGTCAAAAGGATATGCAAAGATATCGATGTGGGAGTGATCTTAGCTTGTTTATAGAGCAGAATGGAGGAAAATGTGACTTGGTAAGGAACGAGGGAGGAGAAGAATAATGCTGGATGAGCTCAAGACAAAGAGTTCTGTATATTGATCTCTTGATACCTTGTTAAACTCTTTCAATGTTTCTCATAACTTTTTCTGTAGTTTATTTTCTCCTATTTACGTAAAAAAATAATATTCAATTAGGTGTTTTTATTTACTTTATTTTCCGCACGTCTTTATTTTCTTTCTTATATTTTATTGCACTTGTAGGGCACCCAATGTAGTGTTAGATGGACTTAGTGATAATGAGTTTCTTTTCTTTTTTTCATGATTGTTAAATGAATGAGTCTATCATTTTAGGATTATATTACTTGGTTTATATTTATTGTTACTGTTTTGGGGTAAATAAATTGATATTTAATTATTAATTCCCAAGACTTTTTGTTAGTTATGTTGAATGTATTGAATATCTTCTCTGTATCTATTGAGATAGTAGTCCTTTTCCCTCAAAGAAGTGAATGAAATTAATATTTTTTGTAATTTATTGCACTATCATTGATTGACAAGAACAAACCTAATTTTATTTTTAATGTATGCTTGCCTTTGCTTTTCTAATACTCATTTAACCTTCTTAGCCACATTAATAAGCAATATAGAATTCAATTTTCCTTTCTCATATTACCATTCCCTGTTTTAGGATTAAAGTTATTCTGTGTCGGTTGAATGAATTGGGCAATATTCCTTTTTTCCACTAGATATTTCTGGAAATGTTCCCAGAAAAATTGCTGTAAAAGATAAATAATGTTTCTTGACAGATAGGATTTGCTTAGAAAACCACAGTCTCAATGGTTACTCTGGGAAAGATTTTTAACATCACTGTTTTAATTTATTGATCAAAGAGGATATTTATGCTTTTTTATTCTGTTTAAGCCAAATTTGTTAAGTTAATTTTTTAAGGACTGTGTCCATTTCTATTTCCTGACATTAATTTTATAGTATTCTTTTAAAGTCTCATCTTTTATATGTAGCTATGTCTACTTTTAATTCTTAACATTATTTTTATCTGTCCCCTCTCTTCTTATTCAGGCTAATCAGAGATATGTTTGCTTTGTGAGATTTTTCTAAGAATGCATTTAGATTTATTGATCACTGCTATTATATGTTGTTTCATAGCAGATTAACATAATTTAAAGTCTAATATTAGGTCACGTAATGTAATATCAGGTCACTTTTTTACATGTATGGTGTTAATGCCTTGTGTAAGGTGGATTTTATAGTACATGAACTGGAAGCCCCAGTACTTTGGATTGAGGAGTAAATACCGTGTTTCCCTGAAAATAAGACTGGACCTTATACAGTACTTGTCCAAACATAAGACCGGGTCTTATATTGATTTTTCTCTAAAAGATGCATTAGGGCGTGTTTTCTACATTTTTTTCAAATATAGTCATGTCATCTTCTTCTGGAACACTGTCATAATGTAATAAATGTGTCCATCTGGCTGACGATCTTAATGGGGACTTATTTTCAGGATAGGTCTTATTTTCGGGGAAACATGGTAGGAATGAGGGGAAAAAAAAACTCTGAGGATACTTTCAAGAAAGTTGGCTCTACCTGTTTCTTCATACTACGCTCGAGTTGTGAAAGATGAGTAAATCCTGGAGATCTACTATACAGCATAGTGCTTAGAGTTAACAATACTGCATTCCTCACTTAAAAATTCTAAGAGTATAGATATTATATTAAGTGTTCTGATCACAAAATAATAATAAATAAGTTAAAGTGGGTGGGAGGAAACTTTTGGAGGTGATAGATATGTTTATGGCATAGATTGTGTTGATGGTTTCATTTATCTGCAAACCCATCAAGTTGTATATATTAAATATGTACAACTTTTAGTATATTTAATATACTTCAATAAAGAGTTAAAAAAAGGATTAGGTTAAAGAATGAACAACAAAAAAACATGCAAATGAGCAAGACAAACAAGTAAAGGAACAAAAACTCATACACACAGACAATAGTTTAGAGTTTACCAGAGAGTGGGATGGAGGGGAGATGTAGATGAGGGTAAACTGGGTCAAATATATGGTGATGGAAGGAGAACTGACTCTGGGTGGTGAATACAAAATGTGATATATAGATGATGTATTACAGAATTGTACACTTGAAACCTATGTAATTTTACTAAGCATTGTCACCCCAATAAATTTTAATTAAAAAAAAGAAAAGAAAAATGAGTGCATAAGTATAAGGAATATACCTTGGGATTCTGTTATTTTTCAAATATTGTAATGTATTTGTATGACAATGAAACAACCAAGAAAACATTAAGGCAAAAACAGCTTAATATCAAATAATTCAACTAAAAATGATGAGGGCTAGGTTTTATAAATCACTAGGGTAGACCAATTCATGGATGAGAAAATTTAGATCTTTTGTAGATATGACAAGATTTTATGAAGTTCCTAATATTATCTTTGTTCACAAACATAAATCAAATAATCTCACACATGAAGTGCAGAGCACATTAAGGATTTTTTACTTAATTGATGAATAAAGATTGAATTATATAAATCGATGAATAAAGATGGAATAAACTCATAGCTGCATAGCTTACATTTAGATTTTTTTTTTTTTTTTAACCTAGTGCAATCATTAGAAGCTAGTGCAATCACTAGAAGCAAAGATTTTGTTTTCTTGAACCTAGTGCAACTATTTGAAGTAAAACTGGGACATGACTTTTGTTTCTCTGGAGGCATGCTATCCTCCAGGTTTTTAATCCCGCTCTTAAAAATTGTACATGCATACATTACTTAAACTTTAATGTTAACTTTCTCACTTGTAATATGAAAATGATACTTTGTCTACTTCACCGGTTATTGTAAAAGGTAAATGACATAGGACCTTGTACATTGTAAGATCTCAATATATAGGAACAGTTTGTTATTACCTAATTTCACAGATCTGTTTTAATCTCTTTTGTTCTTTTATATGGTTGTACAAATTATCCATATAGGTTCTCATAAACTGACTAATGTCTTCTTAAACAGACTTCATATTTCCAGTACTTTTATTACTACTTACATGAGAAAATTATGTTTTATGGTTTCATTATGCTACCAAATAATTTATTATGCTAGGCTTTTTCATGGGGTGTTACAAAGCATTTATCTTCTCCTCTCATTCTTCCCAAGTTCACAAAGAATGAGAAATACCACTTGCTTACTGTGGAATGTTCCAGTCTCCCTCTAAGGACTCTTGGTGCAAAGAGGACAATTGAAACACAAACCGTAAGTCACTTTATATTTTAAAGAATCTTCTAGCCACACCAGCTTTGAGCATCTTAGTTATTCAGCCTCATAATTCAGTAATGTTAATTTTATAACTGCTGCACCGCTCTTTCCCTCTCTGGGCTTCTAACTCCAAAGGCTTAATGCTAGGTATTTGGAAAATTGGGTTCTATGCTTTTATCTTCAAATTAATTTTCTAGAACAACGCTATCCAATAGAGCTGTCGGTGATGATGCAAATACTCTATACCTGAGCTGTCCTAGATGGAAGCCACCATTACATATGGATATTGAGCAGTTGAAATGTGACTACTGTTATTGAGGAATTAAGTTTTTGATTTTAATTTAAAAATAGGTTTAAACAGTTATGCCTGGCTTGTGGGTATTTTATTGGACTATAAAGTTGTAGAGTTATCATTGTCAACTTTCAAAATGCTACTTCTAGCAGTCCTGTCATTTTTTAAGCATGTCTAAAATGGAGGATTATTCTCTAAACCGAGCATCTATAAACTTTCTACTTGAAGTCATGGTTACTGATTAGATGCAAAATAATTGATATGAGTGTTAGCCTTTTCCATCCCTGGTAAAGTTGTATCATTTTACTGTGGGTACTTACTCAATATATGACCCTATCTGTATCACAAGAGGCTCGCGATTCTATATCCATGCTTGATACATTTTGAATGATCTTAGCCATTTCATTACATATATGTGGGTGCACGCATGTGCTCAAGGCAGTTTGGAGGCCTGGTAATGCTGGAGATCCAGGAACACAGCTTGTAATATGACTAAATACACCTGCAGAGGTTTCACAGATTATCAAGGAGAGGCTTTGAGGAATTTGAAAAGGAAATGGTCACTCGTATGCAGGCCATGAGAACAGCAAATGCATGTGTTTTTCACATTTCAGTGGGTATTTTAGTAATGTCCTTGTTCTTTAGTAGATCAAAGTAAAATTTGTGAACATTTCTGAGGAAAAATAGATTACAGAGCTCATTAAAGTTAGCCTTTATTGCTATTTTTTTATTTGTTTCACTTTCAGAAATGTGAAATTTATTCATATGTTAACTTTCTAAGATTAAAACAAGCGGAAGAAAATGTGTTGTCTGTTCCCTTAGGTCATTTCCTCTTTTGCTATTGCTATTGCCTGTACTTCTTTAATCCGTAGCCAGCGTCTCACGTGTGTTGCACATTGCAGAGAGAGGCAAAACATTCAATAGCTGAGGATGTTATATTTACATCGTTTGTGAGAAAATTGTCCATAGTCAACATAGAAAAAAACAGTAACAGTGGAAGCCCTAGCACTTGCTCTTTAACGTCAGTTTAGATAATAATATGAAACAACTTGATGTATTAAGAAGGTACTTCAACCTGGTTTCTCTTCAAAGCAGTGAGTCTATAATTACTGCATCTGATTTAGAATCATTTTTGAAAAAGTTATCATTTAAAGCATGCTAGACAGCCATTTTGCCTGTTAACTGAGAACCTGAATAGTAAAAATAAGATAAGGTAATTCCCCCAAGGAGGCCTTTGGCATGTCTTTGGCTTATAGAACTGGAGTTCACAGAATGATGGTAGAGAAAGGTAAGTGATTCAACCATCACTTTGCAACCAAATGCAAAGTGATAGAGTGATCATTGTTACTGATTTCCTGCAGCCCTGAGAATAAAACCAAAACTAATGTGGACTGTTGTCAGAATCTAGCTTAGATATGAGAATAATTTTATATTTGTATTTCATATTTTATATTTTCAAATTTTAGCAGAAACGTAGTAAGCAAAAGCCGAATAATAAAAATAGGGACAGAGCACTGACTACAGCATTTTGGTAGGTGAATAGAATATGTGAAAAGTAAGTTAATTTAGACTTAAGAGCACAGATGTGTGATGCTCAGAGACATATTTTTATATGGGCCTGAAGGGTGACAGATCCTCATAAATGGACACAGGCCAATTTCTTCAACATTATGTGCTTACATGAATTAGACCTTTAACAAATATTGACTCTTTCTGAATGAAAATAAGTAAATTGACCTTTTTCAAAAAATGATAGATATGCTTCTTTCATTATCTTTGGTCTAATTTCAACATGATTGCATTTAGGCAATCAAATATATTTAAAATAAGCTTAATAAACTTCTGACATTGTTTGGTATGTTTGTTGACAGACCTCCCTAGATGTTCTCTGAAAATAGAAAATGTGCCAGAGATTGAGTCCATTTAGCATTTTGTCTTTTACCCTGTGCCTGTCACCTCCTTTCTCATTTCAAGCATAATTTTTACCTGTTACAATTCTCTATGACATTAAAAAAATAGATTATAAAACATGTTATTCTTATATTGTGCTTGAGTCTTTGCAGCCAGTGAAGGAAAGCACTAGGGATATCATCCATACTGTCCCCTTGTCTATGGCATCAGGATAATGTCTTTTGCAGAGGCTGGTCTGGGAATTATTTTTATTTTCTAAGAAGCTCTAGCTTTCTTTTTTTATTGTCCTAAACCTGAAATATGAGCATGTTTCTCTCAGAAAAAGTTGTCAAATGAAGAATATTTACATTTGAAAACTTCTGAACTTTTTTAAAGTTGCCGAAATTTTGGACACTCTGAAATCTATAAAGTAGCAGCAGGAGGTGAACCAATTAGGATTAATATGTCGAATAGTGCCTGATTCAGACATATTTCTAAGGCTCATACTTTTCTCTGACATGTCAAACCAATTATTTCAGGCATAGTAGAATCTTTTTCTTTACAGATGTCTCTGCTAGCCAAAATAAAATGTTAACTGACACATATAATGAATGTTGTAAATCAATGTGTGCAGTTGGAAAATAGAATCCATAAGAAAACATTAAGAGGAAAGTTATCTGACAGAAAAGCACTTTGCAGTTCCTCATTTCACTGTGAATTATGCCCATTGATCTGGAATAGTTCTTCACAAGGAAAGTGGAAGATATTATGTAAAACATCTAGTGACTTTTCATAGAGAGAAGCAGAGAGTAAAGAGAATTTTATGATACAATTCATGAATCTGTACTTGCACGTTTAAGTTATTACATAGTTTATGTCATGCGATTTTTCCTTTGCCTGTTCACTTATTGAAGCTTTAGAAAGCAGAGTCTCCATAAAAGAATGAAACAAAAGTGATTTTAATATAACTTGGGAATTCCTTTTTTGAATTATCTTACTTTTCCCCCTCAGCTCTACCTACCTATTCAATTTCATATAATGTTAGGACTGTAGGATAAAATCCTTCTATAGTCTCAATTCTCCAAATGCATTAGAAATGTTAAAGGAGACAAAATGAAGCAAAAAGACATGCATGTGTCTATCATAATCCCTGTTTTAGCTCTTCTTTATAAAACTAAAACTAATAAATATCAATATTTATTTTGACATCACTTTGGAAGTTGATGAGAAATCAAATAATCAATGATACTGAAAGTCTAATCACGTGCTGCCCATTCAGACAGAATAAAACTTGTTAAGATTGAATGTTGGGGATAAGGAAATGAGGGTTTATTTATCTATTTATTTCTACTGTGGATATTAAAATCTGGCTCCAACATGAGTCATTATACACATCTTCCAGGTAACTGTTCATTACAGTACCTACAAAGACACAGGAAAATATGAAAGTCAGAAACAGAACTCATAGACATGGACAATAGTTTAGTGATTAACAGAGGATAAGGAGAGAGGGAAGTGGTAGATGAGGGTAAACAGGGTTAAATACATGGTAATGGAAGGAGAACTGACTCTGGGTGGTGAGCACACAATGTGATATATAGACGTTGTATTTCAGAATTGTGCATTTGGAACCTATGTAATTTTACAAACCATTGTCACTGCAATAAACTTGAATTTAAAAAAAAGTCAGGAAAATAGGATGTTGATAAATATTTGATATATTTTTGATATTTATAACGTAATATATTACTATATATATATACACACACACTAATAATGGCTAATAATAAATTAAGATCCAAAAAATACCCAACAAAACAAAATCATTAACACTGATGAGAGTAGTGAATGTTGTCTAAAGGTGTGAAAGACTAAATGTACTGGAGAACAGTGATGAGCTGCCCCACACCATCTCTGGTCCCATCCTGTGAATGTCTGACACAGGCCCGCAGTCCTTTCCCCCAAGCCCTATGTCCCCCCCCCCACCCCGCCCCATGCACATGCATTCTCTCTACAAAGTATAAAGTGTATATTTAACAAGCCTTAGCACAATCAAGCATCCTGCAAGTGCCATAGGTAAGCAAGAGTTTAACTTACGAGGGCTGAGAAAGGGAGAATCACTTTGTGTCTTGACCATCTGAGTTCTTTGTCTGCACCCTTACGGTGAGTGGCTGAGGCCTGAGGTACCCTATTTACATGGCCACAGCCTAACTCCCCCATCTCCCAAACAAGTGAAGTGGTGGTCAGTTTGGAAATGTCCCCTGAGTATGTCTGGAGGTCTTGTCAGGGCTCTTGCTCCAGGGGATGCTGGGAACATGATGGTACCCATTAAGTGCTTGGCTGTGTGTCCTTCACAGGGGAAGAGGCCTCCTAGCCCCAGGTTCCTGAATATCTTCTCAATTTGAGCTAAGAGGTTGTACAAGACCCCAATTTCCTCCCCTGCAGAGAAGTCAGGGTGCCATGAGTAAAAAGCAGCTAGGAGAAAAAATGGAACTCTTCATTATGACAGATACTAACTAAACTTATTGTGGTGATCCTTTCAAAATATATACAAATATTAATTCATTATGTTGTATCCCTGAAATTAATGTAATGGCATATGTCAATTGTACTGAAATTTTAAAAGAAAGACATGGCAATCTAAAAAAAGGAATAAAAAAAATTTGATTAGAACAATTGTTGTAAATTGCTTCTTACAAAGGAAATAGAGAAAAGTAATAAGTATGACTAAAAAACATATGTTTATTTAGTCTAGAATGTCCTGTGTGCTTCACAAATTACTGGTGTTCCTCAGAGGCACAGAGAATTTTGTTCTTGTTTCATGATCTGTGGTAGTTTTGTAATGTGATAGTTTTTCTAGACTTAACTACGTTTCCCAGAATTTACTTTTCTGTATGTTTTTTGGTTAGAGTGGGCCACCAGAGAGATTCTTGTAGAAGATTTAGAAGGTACAAGTGAAGCAGGAACTGTTTGGTAGACTACACATATTACTACTTATCTGCTGGTTCATCTTGTTAGTTTGGGGCCAAAGATAGGCTTGCAACTGTGCCATCTTCCCTGATATCCTCCTTCAACCTCAGAGACTCTTGGGCCAAGTGCATGTGACTAGTTCTTTGACCAAGGGCTTGGACTTCTGAGGGCCACCAATGTCACAGGCAATATGAACTGACAGTTTAAGTCCTTCCTCACAGGTTCCAGCTTGTGCTTCATCTTTTCCATGTTACAGCCATTGCCCTTATTAACTGACTGCTGTGAGGACTTCAAACTCTAGCATTCCATGTGATGACAACAGGCTAATTTGGCTGCTTTAACCAGCTCCCACAGTTGTACACAGTCAAAAAAGATGGAGTGTGGTACCCAGCCTCCAAGAGGTCCCCCAATGTCCCCTGACTCCTGTTATTTACACCTTTGTATGGCCTCCTCCCACATGGGATGAGGGCTGCCTGTGTGACCAACAGAATGTGAGATAAGTGATGGTATATCACTCGCAAAATTAGGTTATAAATGAATGCAGCTTTTTTTCTTGGGCAAGCTTATGTTTTCTTTTTTTATTGGATACTTCCCTCTAGAAAAACATGGTGCAATGGTGTGAGCAGCCCTATGGTGACCCTGTGTGTAAAGAAACTAAAGTTTCTGGCTAATAGCCATGGAGGATCTGAGACCTGCTAGCAGCGACATGAATACACTGTTGTGTCTTCAGATAGGCCTGTAGCCCTAACCAACAACCTGCCTACAATCACATGAAACATTGTGGTCCAGAACCGCAGAGCTAAATTGTCCTCAACTCACAAGAACTGTATGCAAATAAATGTTTTTTTTATTTTAAACTGCTATATTTAGGATTCATTTGTAACACAGAAATAATAACCAATACAGGAATATTTATCAATTCCTATTCTTCATGAATGAATTTACTAGAAGTACAACTTTTACAATCAGTTGCTATAGAAACCATTTTTTTTCTTGCCTTAATGATGTACATTCAGATTGTTATTATGAGGTGTCACTTCTTTCTGTCTGATCTTAAAAATCTTGATACCTGTATTATCTTTGTTAAATGTGCTCCCTTTATTATGTATGGCAATTTTTCCCTCTGTTTATTGGGAACTACAAAAAGTGTTTTGAAGGTCAATTACTAATATTAATATAAGGTGAAAATAGCCTTATCAGTTTTGAAACACACTAATATGAGGGTCTTTTCTCTTGGCCAAGTTTATTCATTTACCTAAGTTACTTCATCCTATCTCATGGTTTTCCACATTACCTATAAATTATTTTCCCTATATACCATTTCTTTGATTACCAAATTCATATATGTTAACTTCCATATGAAGTCTTCAGAAGGTCACTTGAAATTTAGTATGTTTCAAATATCCCATATTCCAGTTCACTTTGCACACTGTGTAAATAGTCTATTGATTCCCACAATTTTCATGCAATTTTTTTTTCAAAGTGAAAAGCTAGATATCATTAACTTCTGAATACAAAACAGTTTTGAACATTATGGCTGTTTTTTTATTCCTTTGTTGAGTATTTGTTTTGCCAAAGAGTGTTCTTAAAACATGAATTTCTAGCCTGCAATATGCAATTTGTCAGCTCCATGAGCATGAAATAGCAGTGGAAATGTCAGCAGTGATGGCAATGGCTTTCTAATCACTGTATTTCATCTATGGGTGTCCATTCTCCAGCTTCCTTGGTGTCTAGATATGGTTGTACCAATTGGATTGGTGTCAGCCATGTTTATTCTCATGATGACTGGAAAAAATAAATCCTATCAGCAATCGTATTTAGGTCATTTCTCAAGGTTCTAGGAATTATTCCTAAAGGCCCACTCTAGAACTTACTGTTTAAGCCCTTCCACTGTACTTACTTATTTTCCTATTAAGTCCCTTTCTGTGTAAAGTTCTATGGTAATTTCTATGTGCTATACTGAACTCAAACTTACACGCTTTCACTTCTTCAACCTATCCTTTGACTCAATAGTTCTTATCTCAGGTAATTCCAATCATTCGGTTGCTTAGTTTTAAATCTTGGAGTCATCCTTGATTCTTCCTTTGGTGTCTTCCTCATATGAAATCCAGCAGCTAGTCATGTTGGCTAATATCCCTCTGAAATTAATTCAGATTCCCATGACTTTACATTATCTCTACTTCCACCTCCAAGGTTAAAGCCAAACTGACCTCTTTCCTTCATGATTGTAATACCCTCCTACTGGTGCCCCTGCTTCTACTCATGACTCACTATAATCTCCTCTGTATATAGTGCATAGAGTGCTGCAAAAATATCAGTCATATCTCACAACCTTACATAAAATGGCAGCAACCTCTCACCACAGAGTTAACTTCCTAGCCACTTTATCTTGTCTTTTTTTCCTCTATTGCATTTATCACTTCCTAATATGAGAGAGATGGTTACTCAGTATTGATCTCTTGGTTATATACTAAATTTGTGTCCCATCCCCTCAAAAATCTATAAGCCATATGATTTAAATAAAACTTTGTGTGTTTACTACTCTCTCCCCAGCATATAGAATAGCAACTGATGCACATTAGTATACTTAATAAATATTTGTTGAACAAAGGAATGGCACCCCTCTACTAATTTCTAATGACTCCTCATCTCATTGAGAATGAAGTACATTGTGTTTTTCCTCCCTACAATGACTCACATGCTGTGGCCTTCTGCTAAGTATCTCCCCTCATTTCTACCTAGTTTACTGTGCTTCAGCCCTATCAGTCTCACCGTGTCTTTGAATCGGTTGCCTAGAATGCTCTTCCTCTAGGTATCCATGTACCTTACCCCCTCACTTCTCAGTTTTTAATATTTTGCACTTATAGTAGACAGTGCTTTAATATGTTCTTTAAATCCTTAAGACATAGTCAGGGTAAATATATTTTGATTTTTAACTATGTGTATAAAGTGGAAGTATATGGAATATTGCATGTTGTTCTTATCCTATGTAACCATATGGAAACCCTTAGAATGAATGTCTAGGGCAATATTTTCTGAAAAAATGCAGAAACTATATCAAATAGATTTTCAGTTTTGTGAAATGCCAAAGGAAAAGCTGAGACATTTGATAATTGCCAGAATCTTTCTCTCAAATCTCACTAGGACCATGAGTCATTGTTTAGGTGACAAGATGTCAGGATATGACAAGATATTCCTGTTACATAACATGACAAGGAGCTTAACCCAGTTCTAATGTTGAAAAATAAGAGTCAAAGTAAAAACAAAAATGAAATAGGTCTTCCTTAGTTTCTTTGATGAAAATATATCAAAAGACTTTATAAGGTGTTTCTATTTTCAAAGTGCACAAACTCAGGATCTGAGCCAAAAAGTAGCAGAAGCCTTTATAAATGGAGACTCACATGTCCTTTAGTAGTATATACAGCAATCTAAGACACTCTGCAAAATAATGCAGCTGTCAGAATGCCATACTAACCATAAGAAAGTATTTTTTTTTTTACTAAAAAACAGAAAATGTTGAATAAGAACTAAAAGTTTAGAAATACTGCATTTTAATAGATCTGAATTTCTTTGGTTTAATTTAAAACTATTATTATAGGAGAGGAGTAATTTATTAAAGAAAATGGGGCAGGTTTCATATACATATCAGCACATATATTTAGAATCACATTTTTTCAAACTATAAACCTATTTATGAAAAACTGCAATGAAGAGGTATAAACATTCAGTGAAATTACGTACATGATCTGTGACAAAGGTTGACTTTGGTATATCAACTCATATTGAAGAAAAGACTTTCAAGTGTCACTGTGGGTTTCATGAATTAATAAGAATACACAAAGCTTACCTAGTCATCATTTTGCAGTAATTATGAAATGAAAGTTATTTTCTGACCATAAAGTAACATCTCCCATTGTAATTATCATAATTACCCAAAGAAGTAATTAAACAATTTACATTATACACTGAAATTTTCTCTGTTCCAATGCTAGAATAATTCCAGATATTTATAGAAAAAAATAAGTATATGATAATAATCTATGTGGAAATAAAAATGATCAGTTACATGAGTATTCAAAAATTTTAGAAAATTGAGTTTTCTATCTCCATATTTTGCATGTAACTAATTTTCTAGGGTCAAGCTTGTTTCCTGAAATATAACAATATCCACAACTTTTTGGAATTTAAAGCTCACAGAAAAGTTTTTCCAAATTTTTATATCCATGGATAATTTGGATATACAACACACATTATCATCACAGAGGTGGTCTTATTTGAATGTTATGGGGAAGACTTTTCATTTTCAACATGAACTTTTAAGGTATCTATACCTTAACCACTAAAGAGTTTATTTATTCCTTCAATGAATAAAGATTTTATTTATTTTTAAGTTTTTTTTCTTCAATACATTTTAGAGTTCTCTAGTAAAATGCATGCTATTTGATGTAGATAATACCTTAAAATTTTGCAGCTGATAATTTTTTTCAGAATCAGTTGACAACTGGATGACAGAAAGAAAAAAGTGAATAAAGAAAGAAAGGGAATAGAGGGAGGGAGGAAAAAAGGGAGGAAGGGAAGAAGGAAAAAAGGAAGGAAGGAAAGGATAATAAGTTGCTTTCTCAATGCATTCATTCAGCAAAGGTAATTCATGATCACCATATTCCAGGAGCTGGTGATAAAAAACTGAATGATGCATGGTGCGTGTAGTCAGTAATGAAAGGTGTTACATGAATGTGTACGCTAATTCCATGTGAGCACACATTCCCTTATGTTCTTTAAATCTCTTTTTTCTCTTCTAGCATGGCTCTATCCGTATATCACCTAGTCAATCTGTGTTTTAATGCTTTCTAGTAGCCTCTCAGTATCTTTCACTTCCATGTTACAACCAGCCCAGTCAAAATCCCTATTATCTTAAACCCACTCAAAACCCCGTTCCCATTTAACTACACTGATTTAAATACTAGAAGAAAAGCATTTGATCAAATATATAAGGAACATATTATGAATCACTAAGATTATGTCTTACAGTGTTAGATTTCCCATATTTGTTCATATACAAAAGGAGTCACTTGTTAAAATAATGATGAAATTTCAGGGTATTTATTTGAAGAGTAGATATTCATACCCCTTAATAGTTATAGTACAGAAGACTACTTGCCTTTTAACTTCCATTTTCATCACAAAATTATTTAATCAGTCAGAATGATGAGTCCCATAAAAGAAAGTACAGTTTTTTAATACACTGAATGTCTAAAATCTTTATTTCTGGGGATACTTAGCTGTAGGAACACTATAAATAAAAATGGACTACATACAATGTTTCCCTGAAAATTATACCTTGCTGGATCTTCAGCTCTAATGTGTCTTTGGAGAAAAAATTAATATAAGACCTGGTCTTATATTATTTAAGACCAGTCTTATGGTAAAATAAGAGCCAGTCTTATATTAATTTTTGTTTTAAAGACACATTAGAGCTGATGGTCCAGCTATGTTTTATTTTTGGGGAAACATGGTAAAACAAAAATAATGTAAATACCATTTAAAAGGAAAGCATTAGACTAAATATAAGGTAAATAGCTAAACAAGTAAGCTATCATATTGGAATAAACCACATAGGTCATAAGAATTTAGATCTCTGAAGTCCAACAACCGCTAAAAAAAATAGAAACACCACCACTACCAACAACAACCCAACCCAGATTATTCAATAGAGGGAATTTAATAAAATAATCTAACTACAGCAGTTTCAAAGAGATGAAAGAACAAAGATGGTGAAATGTGAAAATTAGTAACGACAGTCCAAGGTACCACACCCACAGAGCTCAAGTTTCCAAGAGAGACATGGATGTTACCACAACTCAGGAGCTCTAGCTACATGGTGAATTCTAGATTCTAGAGCTGTGCAGGGTCTTCTCAGAGGAGACTTACAGACACTGCCAAAGATGCCACATGATGTGGCTAGGCAGAGAGTGCCTTGGCTTCCCACATACTGTCCTCAAATCTTCTGCAGAGTCTATCAGGGGTGGAATTTAACTGAAAGCTAGTTCACCAGGGAACCAGGAAATACAGTTTAAAAGGGTCAGGCCAGAAACAGAGCAGAGGAGGGGGAAGATGCAATCTCAAAGTAAATAAGAGATTTGCAAATTATCATCTAAAAAATCATGACTGTTTTCTTCTCATTTCCTAAAAATGTTGAAGACACTGATTTACATTTTTTTTGTTAAGCTACTATAAATAGAACTAACACATGCTCTGAAATGAGTTGTGTGCTTTCTCTTGCTGAAAAGTCTGTCAGCTTAATCTATGAGCTAGTTTATTTCTACATACTCAAATTATTATAAATAGAAGTTCATATTGTTTATTTGGTTAAAACTCAAAAAATGCTTCCCACTAAACTTAGAATGAAAGTGAGTACCATTTTCTACTGGGCCCTGCATAGCTCCTGCCTGCCATTGTGAAATCCTGTGCTGCTACTCTCTCAGTCACTAAATCGCTTTTGCCCCACCTGTCATTTTCTTTCTACAAATCATCAAACTTCTTCACCATAATACATTTAACTATGCTTTTTTTAAATTCTGACTGGAATATTCTCTCCACGGAAATGTTGTCGTTGGCTTAGTATCAAGGTCTCAGCTAAACCTCCACACCCTCCTAATAGACTACCTGTCTATTCTACTCAAGGAAGTATTCTGGTCACTCTTTCATCCTAACAAATCCCTATCTATGTAGCATAAACCAAGTTCTGATGTTTTCTTGTTTAGTTCTTTTTGTTTGTTTGTTTTTGTTTCCACTAGAGCTAAAAAGTCGCCCAAAGTAGAGGCTGCCCTGTCTTAGCTTCCAAGAAATTCATTCTCAATAATTAGGAAATGCTTGGTATGTTGATAAATGTTTATTAAGTGAGTGAGTGAATGAATGAATGAATGAATAGCCTATTGTTGGTTTTTAAGTGCCTACACTCTTTTCCACATCTGGTCCAGCTCTTCCTGCTCCCTTAGTAGAAAAGAAAAGACAAGTTTTATATAGATTCTCTACAAGGACACTATCAGGTCACATTTAACTGGTTCACTTGAGGTTCTCCATAAAGATAGTTATTTAGGCTTCACCCTTTCTTTTTGATTGTGGAATGGATATTGTCAAAAAATTCTCCACATCTAACTGTCCCAGATTTTCATGAAAAAAGATCTATGACCCTTTCCTTTAGAATTGGCAACTTAGATTCAGAATAAAAAGTAGTAAACGGATTCAAGAGACTTGAACTTTGTCAGATGTTCAAATCAAACTTTCTCTAAAACTAAAATGAATATTTAGGGGTACTTGCTAACTATTGATAAATTGGTCCTTGGTCTCTCCTTTGGCTTTCCATCTGGTATATCTAACTTCTGAGGCAAGGAATCTTCATGTGAGAAAGGATGAAAGGCGGGATGAAGAAAAGTTGATCTTTTTCCCTAAAACTGATTATCCATTTAACTGTAATCAGTACTGTTTCTTTTTTTGCATTCCTCATTTATTTTAACTGTAGTAGTGATATCACATACTTTAAAACATAATTCAAGCTGGTAAAATAGTTTGCTCTTAAAAACAAGAAGAAGATAGACCTAAAATCATGGTCATATTAAGGAGCATAAAGTTACGATGAATGAACTGTGGGCCTTTCCTCTACTACATTTGGCCACTGTGTATTTAATTTATATACTGAAGAAAAGTCTTTTTTTTTCCTTACTTTTATGATCTGTATCTTTAAGTTCTACTTAATGGAAAAATAAAGCTTTTGTGGATTGAGTAATAGTAGCTTGTTGTTTCCCATCCCTTTCTATTCTGTAGTCTCTAATGTCACATGTGGCCCCCATCCCTCTTTCTTTTCCATCCCTCTGAAACTTTAATTCTCTATCTTTATAATAGTGTTGGCTTGTTTCCACTCTTCTTTCAGCTCTGGCTTGTGTCTCGCTTTCCTCCTGGCTCTAAGCCCTGTTCCCACCATCTCAGCCCTTCTGACTTCAGATCCTATAAGAATCCTCAGTGTACCCCAACTAAGACTCCAAATTCACATTCTCTTCTGGCAAATATTTCCACAATTCACTGCCCAATCCTAACTGTCTCATATATAACACCATTAAAATCTCAGAAATGATTCTCTAATTCTTTCAATGCAACAGAGAATAAAACTTTTCAAATTATTTTTATTACTGTTCTTAACATTACTTTGACTTCCAAATGCACAGTTTTTTGGACAAAACACCTAAAAAACTTAAAGACTAAATCCCATATTTTTTCCCTTCTGTCCCATCATCTTTGCTTTCTATAAAGCTCCATTAGTTTATTGGCTTGGAGACTTTCAAGCCCTAAACTTCAAAACTTCTCAGGCATATGTCCTACCAGAATTATTATGCATAATTGAGCTCTTCCCAGCACGTATCTAATCCAAGTAGTAGCTTGCTCCTTTCTATTTTTAAATTTCCAAGTCCTAATAACAGATTTCCCACTTTTGCAAATTCTGTTCTTCTCCCCACAGGTATTCTCTGGAATCTGGTAACTTTTCCCCTGCTATTCCAGTAACACACACACACACACACACACACACTGACTTGTACTATGCAATAAAAACAGCCGCTCATACTGTTTCTTTGGTTTCACAGGGAAGCTGTGGTTTTCTTCCCCTGCCTTCTTAGTCTTACATCCCATGACCCGGAAGATTCAGCTCCACTCACAACTTTGTCCAAAAAGCACATAGACTTAATGGTTACCAAAGTTGCAAAAATATTTTATGTGGGCTCCCAAAGTGTGGAGAAATTCTTTATTTTTGAGAGTGATATGCAGTGTGCTCTAAAGGATAGGGCCTTGGTCGACATCCATCTTGCTTGGATCTAAAAACAAGGAGCAAAGAGCCTCATTCCAGAACAAACAGAATGCTGTGCCTGAGGACATTCTTTGGAGGCAGGGAAATGTCTGGCCCTAATCAGGGCAGACTGAATCTGCTGGGGATTTAACACATGGCGGCACTGATGGAAATAACTTGATTGACAGATATATCCGATCTTTCACCTCTCACATGGGACAGCACTAAGTTGTCTTCTAAATGCACTCCTATTGTCCCCAAGAAGATGAGGCCTCAGTTAGCTGCAGCAGTAACTCTCCAACTGTAGTGTATTGTAATAGCCCCCTCCCTTTCTTATTTCCTTCTATTCCTGTTTCCAAAATAAATTGTCTGCACTCAAAGTCTTGTCTCAGAGTCTGCATCTGAATTAAAAGTGAGACGGCTGTTTATTCCCATCCCCCCCATTATTCTGTAGCACAACACTGCAACTCCATGCAAGCCAGTATTCAAATGTTGGCTTGCAATCTAAAATGAATCAGGTGGCGTTAAAGATCCATAATTGTACTAGTAAATAAACAAATTAAATATATAAATGCATACATGCACACACACACACACACACACACTCCTATATAGTTTCCCCTCACAGTTTAAAAATTCCGCTATATTATCTTCATTATTCCAAATTGCTTAAATACATAGTTATTGATAATTACAGCCATGCTCATATTATGTTATATTTTATAGTCATTTATGGCTATGTTTCTTTTTATTGAAATTTATTGGGGTGACAATTTTTAGTTAAGTCATATAAGTTTCAGGTGTACAACTCTGTAATGCATCATCTATGTATCACTTTGTGTGTTCACCACCCAGAGTCAGTTCTCTTTCCATCACCATATATTTGACCCCCTTTACCCTCTTCAACCAATCCTTCCCCCCTTACCTTCTGGTAACCATTAAACTATTGACTGTGTCTATGAATTTTTGTCTCTTTATTTGTTTGTATTTTTTCTTTGTTGCTTTCACTTTTATATACCACATATCAGTGAAGTCATGGTTCTTGACTTTTTCTGTCTGATTTATTTCACTTAGCATTATAATCTCAAGATCCATCCATGTTGCTGCAAGTGGCACCATTTCATCTTTTCTTATGGCAGAATAGTATTCCATTCTGTATATATACCGCAATTTATTTATCCATTCATCTATCGAAGGATACTTTCATTGTTTCCATGTCTTGGCCATAAAGCTGCAATGAACATTGGGGCACACGTGTCCTTATCTCTAAATGTTTTCAGAATTTTTGGGTAGATACCCAGGAGAGGGATTGCTGGGTCATATGGTAATTCTATTCGTAATTTTTTGAGGAACCGCCACACTGCCTTTCATAACGGCTGCACCAGTCTGCATTCCCACCAACAGTATATGAGGGTTCCTTTTTCTCCACAGCCTCCCCGACACTTGTTACTATTTGTCTTGTTGATGATAGCCATTGTAACTGCTGTGAGGTGATATCTCATTGTGGTTTTTATTTGCATTTCTCTGATGATTAGTGATGTTGAGCATCTTTTCACACATCTATTGTCCATCTCTATGTCCACTTCGGAGAAATGTCTCTTCAGGTCCTCTGCCCATTTTTTTAAATTAGATTGTTTATTTTTTTGTTGTTGATTTGTACTAGTTCCTTATATATTTTGGATATCAGCCTCTTATCGGAGGCATTGTTTGCCAATATCTTCTCCCATTCATTTGGTTGCCTCTTTATTTTGTTGATTGTTTCTTTTGCTGTGCAGAAGCTTTTTAGTTTGATATAGTCCCATTCATTTATTTTAGCTTTTAGTTCCCTTGCCTTTGGAGTGAAATTCATAAAATGCTCTTTGAACCCAGTGTCCATAAGTTTAATACCTATGTTTTTTTCTATGCAGTTTATTGTTTCAGGCCTTATGTTTAGGTATTTGATCCATTTTGAGTTAGTTTTGGTACGTGGTGACAGATAACAGCCAGTTTCATTTTTCTGCATGTGACTTTTCTACTCTCCCAACAACAATAATGAAAATAGCATGGTATCAGCAGAGAAACATACACATAAACCAATGGAACAGAATTGAAAACCCAGAAATAAACCCACGTAAATATGGACAGATAACTTTCCACAAAGGATCCAAAAACATACCATGAATAGACTAAATGTTTGAGTATTTCAATGAGAATTTGGTATATGTATAGGCCCTGGTAATATAAAGGTTTTCTCAATAAATAGACACACTGAGTACCTGATATGTATTGGTCATTATTGTAAAGGCCTTATGCATATTCGTACATTTGATATTCAAAACCGCCCCATGAGATATATCACCATTATCCCAGTTTTGTGGATGAGTTAACTGAGGCAAAGAGATCATGAACAACATGGGCAAGGGATGACAGCAAATGGCACAGCCAAGAATCAGCTCTAACAATCTCTCCTAGTATCCATGTGCTGAACCACGATGCTGTATACTTACACATTTCTCAATCAAATAAAGTCCAGGATATCCAAAAGAAAAATGTCACCCCATTAAAGCAATTTTTTTGGTATATTAACTAACAGTTATAGCAACAAATATTCTTAATTGTCATGCATTTTCTCAACTATACAATTTGCACCGAAATGACAGTTAGTCCGTAACTAGTTTCCTTAAGAAATCCCAACCTTACAAACATTGTGTAATTTCTTTCTTATTACTAATGTTTGAGGAGGTACAAGGAAATATCACATTGCACAGTGCAGCTAATTTTTCTGTAAAAATATATTCTATATTCAACACCTCCTTAACTACCATGTCTTAGACTTCTGTCATATCACGTCACCTGGCTTCCACGTATTTCAGCCCATTCCTCAGAGGAATAATTCATGCTCACAAGCATTTACCCATGGCAATATAAAAGTTTCCAAAAGATCGTTGTCTTTTTTACTATACTTTTAGTGAGAAATCTATGATATTATGGAGTGAATATACTGAAAATATATCTTAATCAGTATCAGGTCATTCACAGTCCATCCTGAACAGAATTAGAATTTAGCATAATTTTGCTAAATTAAAGCAGTCAGGAAGAAACATAATGATGTCCAAAATTTAAAAAAAAAAAAAAAGCAGTCTTTGGAGGAGAGCTACAGGAGAAAAAAGATAAGCTCTATAATTATGTGATAAATATGTGCAGATTGACACTAAATACCAAAACTGTCAGAGTGAAAGAGAAATGTCATATTAGCAGGCAGTCTAATTCTGTTGCTTAAGAAAAGAAAAAGCAAATGTTACAGTTAAATTTTAGTTATTTTTTTGTGTTCTACATTTTGTGTTTCATCATGTTTTACTGTATATTTAAGTAAGATGGTCTTTCCTTCCCAAGGTCTTTACTGCGTGACTGTTTACATATAGATGTGAATGTTGGCAGAAATATGATTTAGAAAGGGTGTACATATGTAGAGTATAAGTAGATGGTACTTTATTTATTCATAGAACTCAAGAACTGGTTTGAATGTATGAACGAATAGAAAGGTTTTACTCTATAGTGTACAATGCTTCAATAAGTATCAAAATTCAAAGTATGTGTCCTATTTAAAGTATATATATCTATCCATCTAACCATCTATCTAGATATCCTGTAAAAGATTAACAAGTCTGAATTTTAGACTATTTTAACTATTATTGATAACCATATCCACACAGGTACATATAGTGTGAATAGATTTCTTGAAATATATTTTTTTATTATTCATTCATAGTGTAGTGAGAATCCATGTAATATTTTATTTGAATAACATGTTAATAATTTTAGAACTTTGAATTAATAGGATAGATTAAATTATCATAATAACACAAGTGCTCCCATGTTATCTTTCCTATCACCTCTTTTTACCTCTCATTTGCCACCTTACTTCCATGATAAACTATAGTATTGTTTATTATTCAATTTAGCAACACATGAGTGATTTACTTATTTTTCCTCTATTGGCTTTTGCATGCATCCCATTATTGAATTAATACATATTTTTCAAGACTCAGTTCAAATGTCACTTCTTTGACCCTTTTGCTACCCTCCCTAGGAACAGTTCACTGATTTATCTCTTTTGTTGAGTAGAACTTGTTAATTCTTCTCTTGCCACCATTTTGATGTTGGATTTCAGTCAATTTTGTATATACTTGTTACCTTTGATAGATTTTAAAACATCTTGAGACAAGAATGATAAATAGTTTTTGTAGCCACTGTCGTTTGGAATAATATTTTTTAAAATGTATTTAATAACTATTTATTAAAATAATGAAACATTTCAAAGTTTGTTAAACTCTATGTGAGCTTATTTGTTAAATAAAACTATATACCTTTTTCAGAATATACTGTATAAAATAAGGAGACATTATATTTATTCTATCACTTTAGTAAGTACAGTACCAATCTAAACATGTCTCCTTATGTCAATTATATGTTTACATTGGGATTTATATACTAAGTAATGATAAAAAAGTAGTGTTTCTCTTTACTTCAAAAAAGTGTCAAATTTAAGGCTCATAACATAACATGTCAAAATGAGAATGGTTTTGGTTAAGGATTTAGTTTTACAGTAAAATTGATTTCTTTATCACTTGGCAGAACAAGACCCCCTTTACAATCTGTCCATTTCGTTGTATTTTTTTTCAATTTTTTCCTTACCATTTATTTAAAAAGAATTACATTAGTGATGTTAACATTAAAATTATATAAAATAGAGGCATAATAATATGGTAGAGAATAAATGGAAAAAAAGAGGAATTATTTTGTGTTCTTAACGGTGTTTTGCTTAGCACATTTCTACAACGGTCATAATAACATGTTAACTTTACTGTACTCTAGGGAACAATAAATTATCAGACAATTTCTATTTGATATCCCTATGCCATTTTTCTGATACAATTTTTGTTCAATTAAAGTAAGTTTCAGTAATTTGAATAGAAGTTCATAAGAATCTCATTGTAATAAAAAAGTGAATTAGATTCCTGCATCTATAATTCCACTGAAAACTATGTAGACTTATAAATGTGTTCTTGTGTGTGAATGTCTTTCAGAGCCATTAATTCACTCCTAAATATCTGGTACAAATTATTTATATTCTATATTCAATACTCTGCTTTGTAAAAGCTTGCTTGCAAAATAGAATTGCTGATGTCCCAAAGAGCCTTCATATCTTAATCTTTTCTTATGTCATTTTGTGAATAGCAATTAAAATCCTCTCTGTCAATGCAAATCCAGGCCTCCAAAGTACTTTATTTTAATGTTTAAATTTCCATGAGGCTTAGATTTTTGTCTAGTGGAAAACATTCAATTAGTTGACTTATAGTCTAATTGAGGTAACGCTAGAGTAATAAGTAGTGACTTATTGCATGTTTTTTAAGCTCCTAGTATATTAGTTATTTTTATGTAAATTGCTTTAAGTATAGCTGCCCTATACTTAACTCCACAGCTTAATGATATAGAAAAAAATAATATTGAATTTGACACTCAAATCTTGATAGATTGGCATCCCTTTTCTTTTCTTCCTAGCATCAGCATAAAACAAAGAATTATGTCTAAGAATATGATTTTCTCCATAGAATTGAATCAATGAAAATATCACACAACAAGAAATTGATTTTGAACATTTTCAGTTTTTCCATTCACTGAATATTATCCATCTTCAAAATGACAATTGATTTTTTCCCCTCAAAATAAATAATTACATAAAATATAGACCAAAGTCTAGATTTTAAAATGATACAAAGAGGTAAACCCTGACATTTATGCCATGCAATAATTTTAATTTTCAGAAAATTACTTCTTAAATCTCAGTTTTCTCTCTTACAAAGTATGGCTATTAATGAATAGCACATAGTATAGTGAAGATAAACTAATTATGGGGTGTGAAGTACATTTCAGAATGTCTGGCACTTGGAAAACCCTCAATTATGGTTCAAATTATATTTCTATAAAAATTGAATAGTGATACCTCTAATAATATATTCTTTAGAAAAAACAAATTTCATCTAAGTAATATGTAATATTTAATAATATATTATTTTTATACATTTCCTATTCCTTGGTGGGAAAGATGTTAGTTTAAAGATTATGACCCAGAAATTGCATAATTTGTCCACTTATACTATTAATACATTACCAGAGCTCAGTCACGTACCAACATCTGTTAGCAAAGATGACTTGGAAATTCAGTGTTGTGCTGGGAAATCATTTGCCCAACTGCAATACTTGATCACTGAAGGTGAATGCTTAGACTTGATATTAGGGGTTAAGTAGAAGTGTCTCCCCAAACCTCTTTGCATTTGTGATAAGAAGTGTATAATTTTATTTTGTTCGTCCCATTTTACATTTAGTCTTATTATGATGTGTTTCTTTTTCTTATCCTTGTATATGCTGGCTCTATAAAATTACTATTATTATTTTTTTTTATTTTTTTTTTTTTTCAAACTTCATTACCATTTCCACTCCAGATAATCTAAATGTGTTTGCCTTTCCCTGCCCACAGTCTTTCTCATCTCTGTTCTTCATTGTCACACTGAATGGAAAAGTTCAGGGTGCTTCAATGCAGTCCTATCTCTCTCTGCATGCCATGTGTCTTCTCTTTTCCCTCTCTTTACCTATGTACAGAGGTAGTTCAGCAAGTCCACCTACAGACTTTTCTTGGAGGCTCTGTGTTGATTTTATTTATAGAAAAATCTTGTTCCGTATGTCACAATGGGCTTACTAATAGAACATGCCATAAAACCTACCTAAAAAAAAAAAAAATCAGCAGGGAAAAAAAGCTTTTCTTTCTCACTAAAGACTGCACAATTTCTGCTCTTAACCTCTTTAGTTTTTCTTGGATTACACACTGGCAAACCAATCAATAAGCTTCGAATCACAGACTGTGCAGTTATATAGGCACCCCCCCACCCCCATACACAAACTTATGTCCAAGCAGTCTCTCCATGAGTATGTGTGTATATCAGTGTATTTATATGCAAATGCATAACCTTTATTTTGTTTTATCTTAAAAAGTGTTAAAGTTTTTTACCCCCTAAAATTCATACTCTTTTCATATTTTTCTTCAGTTTTTCTCCAATGTCTTTTCTTTCTCCTTATGAAACCACATTACATTTAGGAGACATGTCTCCTTAGGCTCCTCTTGGTTGTTACCATTTCTCAGATTTTCCTTGTTTTCAATGATGTTGAGTGAAACACAGGGTGTTGGGTGGTGAGCTGAAGATTAACAACAGAGCACGAGAGAAATTGAAACAGAAATTTGTTACTCAGAGGTCCTGAAGGGAGTACCCAGCATGCTTTGAGGAGACACATAGGGATTTCAAGGCAGAGTGTAGACAGAAAGATAGACAAGACCTGGGGCACATGACGTTATTATGGTTTCTGGATGTACTATGTAAACTATAGTCACCATGCTGTACATTAAATCCCAGAGTTTACTCACCTTATAACTGAAAGCTTGTACCCTTTGACCAATCTCCTTATTCATCCCTCCCATCAGCCTCTGGAAACTACTGTTCTACTCTCTGCTTCTATAAATTTGACTTTTTTAGATTCCACATGTAAGTGGGATCATACAGTATTTGTCTTTCTCTGTCCAACTTATTTTACATAACGTAATCCTCAAGATCCATGTTGTCAAAATGCCTGAACTTTATTTTAAGACTGAATAATAATGACACAATGAACATGAGAGAGCAGGTATCTTGTATCTTTTTGAGTTACTGGTTTCATTTCCTCCAGACATATGCTCAGAAATGGGATTGCTGGATCATATGGTAGTTCTATTTTAATTTTTTGTTCTAGAAGATATATTAATTTTTTTCTGTGAAGTCTCTACTTCTACTGACAGTCTATAAATTGTGTTGTAATTTCTTGAACATACTAATCACAGGTATTTTAAAACTCATACCCAATACATTCAATATCAATAACAACATAGGATTCTTTCAAACATTTTCAATTTGATGTTTAGGTCTCTTTTTTTTTTTTATTCAATATTTGTTAGTTTTAAAAATGCTTGCATTTATAATGCTTTATCTTTCAACAGAAATATTTTGTTTGTGTGTTTGTTTGTTTCTAGTATGTAAGTTGACTCAGAACAGATCATCTTATCTAGTCAGGAGTTGAGGGGTTTTAAGGTAAATTTCAGTGTTTGTGAAGTCCTGCCTATTTCCAGTTCACCATCAAACCACAGGTAGAATAATTCAGTTGATCCAAATAAGATTTGAGGTGTTTTCCAACACCTTCCGCCTCTTGGTCAACAATTTCTACAAGACTTCCTACCTCTTTCCCAGGTTGAATAGAGATCAGTATGTGCTTCCAGGTGAAAAGCAAGGCAGAGTGTTGAGCTCACTTCTCATCCTCCCATTTCCTTCAGTCTTAGTCCCTGAAGTCCTAATGCTTTTCTGACCATGCACTCCACTCATTTTCTCCCCTGAATCCATGACACTCTTGAAAGTTCTGCTTTGTGCACACCTCTCTATTCATTAACTTCTTGCACAGGACTGTTTACTAATGGACAAATTCCTAGAGGAAAGAGTCAGAGTGGAAGGTTAGGCTCACCTCAATGTTTCTTCTCCAGAGATTTGGTCCCTCAAATCCTGGCTGTATTTGTAGTCAAACAGATTTTCTTGTCATAATCACGTTATTCTTTTATAACCAAATTATATCATGCAGAACAAGAAATCCTTCACGTCACATTATCTGTCCTCAAATATTTACAAATACTGTTCCAACTCTCTGGAATGCCCTATCCAGGTTATTCATCAAGCTAACATTCTCTACAGTGTCAAACTCAATTATTAATGTGTCATCACCTGAAATTTTTCTTGACTTCTGTTATGAATAAGTGCCCTATCTATTTACATCACAAAATCTTGCATAGATAATTCTTGGTTTAAATGACTATAATCACTCATTACCTTCTCCTTGAGAGCAAGATTATATATATATATATATATTTATATACACACATATATACACATATATGTGTATATATATGCATACATATGTACATGTATATGTATTAATGTATGTATATATACATATGTGTGTGTATATATATGTCCAAATATATAAACATATACCCACAAAGTGTATATATATATATATATATATATATACACACACACACACGTATAAATAGTATATATATAGTATATATATATATATATATACATATAAAGTATATGCAATTATATTTTTATGGGCTGGAATATGTATATATTATATATATATACATATGGGCTGGAATATATATATATATAAAATGAATAATTTATTTCTGTATGATTATTATAGATATGTATACCTACACTCAAGAAAAACATAATAAATTATCATATCATATAGTGTATGTCCATAACACATACAGCTATTTATTTTGCATATTTATATTATATACATATGTATATATTAATTATGCTATCACATTGTATAAAATAAGTTGTGCTTTAAAACACTATCTTTGAATTGTGATTTTAGATAGATTTCAAGGATTATGTAAACAGAAAAATGAACATAGATGTTCATAATTTTTAAATAATTAGTGTAACTGTTTGACAAAATTAAATTGATGTCTGCAGAAACCTAATTTACCATCAGGGATCATTTTATGACTGATAAATTAGGATATTAAAAGTCATAGACAGAGTCTGTTGTTCATTAAACGGTGCACCTGAACAGATACTTAAGATTCACTGATAGAAAATAAGACCAACACTCCAAATTTTTCAAGACATCTAAGAAGTTACAGTAGGAGCTCATCAGCTTGTAGCAAATCATTCTCATGAGCTTTAGAAGTGTTGTTTTCATCTCTTTTGTTGTTTGAATATGTTTCACTTATTATTTTTATTTAAATATGATCCACCTAACAAGTTTTTGTGTGTATCTTTATGTTCTTTTTTTTTTTCATTTTCTAATTCTTTGGGATATAATAGTAAATGAACTGTAATAGACAAAATAAATGTGTAAAGACTAAAGCATATATGAGATGATATGGATTTGAGAAAAACAAAGCAACAAAGGGGGCTAGGGAGTTGGAAAATGCTATTTTAAAATACGGTGGTAGGGACAGCCTCACTGAAAAGAGTAACCCTTGAGTAAAGAATTGAAGAAGGCAAAGAAGTGAGTGATGTGAATATGTGGGGGAGGAGCTTTCCAGGCAATAGAATCATAAGGATATACCTTTCACTGAGTGGCTTTCTCATCCTCTTAAACTCTGATACCATTCTATTCAGGTGACAGATGAGGAAAGATAGCCTGCAGAAGGTGCATCTACTTTCTAAACTTTATGAACCAAAATTATACATCTGTTCATATTTCCTTGGTGATACTCGGCACATGGTCCCTTATGTTGCTAGATATTCTGGGGAATGTACTCGAGCTGTGTGCCTTGAAGAAAGATGGAGTGGTGGTTGGAGTAGTACTCAAGGGTCTCTTCCACATGAAAAGAGGTGTTGTTGTTGTTGCTGTTTTAATTTCATGATGCTCATGATTTAATATTTTTAAATTTTAGAAGAAATTTTGATTGAGAAACAAATTACAAAGGTAGTAGAGAAATTCTCAATACCCTGCATGCAAGTACAGTTTCCCCATTTGTTAATATCTCACATTATTATGGTATATTTGTCACCATTAATGAACATATATTAATACATTGTTATTATTAAAGTTCATACTTTATCTAGATATCCTTAGTTTTTAATTAATGTCTATTTGCTGTGGCAGCATACCGTATTAAATTTTGTTGTCATGTCTCCTTAATCTGCTCTTGGCTGAGTTTCTCAAATTTTCCTTGTTTTTGATGAACTTGATAGTTTCCAAGAGTCTTAAGTATTTTGTAGAATGTCTGTCAATTGGGACTTCCCTGCTGTTTTTATCATGATTAAAATGGGTTTCTGAGTTTTGAGAGAAAGACCACAGAGATAAAATGCCATTCTCATCTGTTCATATCAAGGATACATTCTATCCACATGGTTTATTACTGTTTATGTGAACCTTGATTACCTGATTGATTAAACTTCATCTCCTAGCTGATTTTTATATATATATATATATATATATAAGTACTAGCACATGTGTTAGTTTTTCGGAAAAGAGAGAAGAAACTGAAAACGGCAGATGCAAGATAATTAGGGAAGATGATATTGATTTAGTCCAAATAGTAACGTTTTGGTTTTTGCAAGAAGGGCAAATGTTTCTTAGTGACTGGAGGAGAGGCAGGGTATGGGGACAGACTGCTTCTCTTTCTCAGGGAAACATATAAACAAACAAACAAAAAATATCATCAGTTGAATGTGTTGATGAAGGTTTGAGCATATGCCGACGGTTTCTGGAAAAGTGACAAAGCATATGCAACTTGAAGTCATCTGTCTTTATTTATGAAGGAGCATATCAACATCCTTGTGCTTTGAATTTATTTGTCACACAGACATGTGTTTGTGTATTCAAAACTAAAAGTGAAAGTGAATCACAAATATACTTATTCTAAGTATTATTTTCTAACTGTGTATCGATGCCTGTATTCACAAAAAGCGTGTTTATGTGTGCATGTGTGTCTTATACATCTTCAACTAGATCTAATGACAATCGTTTAAATTTTCACCTGTTCATCAACTTCAGGTGAGTCTTTGACTTATGCCATGAAGGTTCACATCTATAGGAGGAAAAACAAACATACTGTAAACAAGATAAACCGATCCCTACATTACTACAGAGATACTTACATATAAGCACCAGGCAGAAAATGTTTGTATGTTGTTATGTATGCATATAACCCATATCATCTTACATGTTATTTACTCAAATATATATGTGCTTATTCATAATATCAAAGAATTACTCTGTACTGAACCTTTTAATGGTGACATATCAAAACACCTGAAAATTTCAACCTAGTCCTCATTCATAGCTTTAGTTTAAATATACTTCCACATTTGAAAAGAACACTTTTATTTGATATTAAAATGAAAACGTATGGTTATTTGACTTCTGGAAAACCCTTGCCTTTTCATATGGCACATCTGTTTTACAAATGAGGCTTCTGTTAGTATGTTCATGGTAGTTTTCCACTTTTATATGAAAGAACCTGAGAGTAATGTGAGTTATTTGAAACTGGAGGTAAATAAAATGACAACCACAGATTACACTTTGATTTATACCATCAAAATAGATTTCAAGAAATTGACAACTTGGGCATTAATTTAGTTTTTGTGTCTTGACTCCTTGGCAAGCAACTGCATTTTTTCAAAGGTTACATACAGTTTTTTTTTGTTGTTGTTATCAATGTAATTCCTTTATTCTAAGGAAATAAAAGTTTCTCGGAAAGCCTAACTCACACAACTCTATTTGAAAAGTAGTAGTATCATTTGAGATTATTAACATAGATAAATATTTTTTATGCTCATAGACTTAGTAATTCAAAGAATGAACATGTTTGCTTATAATAGCTTATTTTACATTTTTACCTTCAAATATAATATTTTTTCAAAAAGTAAATTTTAAAGATATACTTAAGAATATACTTATTCTGCATGAAAAAAAAAGAAATAGAACATTTAACTTCTTAGAAGAGATACTAGCATGAATTAGTACCTTTCTTCCAGTTTAAAAAATAAAATAAAAAACATATATATACAGATATATATAGATCTATCTGTCTGTCTCTGTTTAGCACGTACACTTATTCCTTTGTAGCCTATACTATGCAATGATCAGGCATGGTATCCTGACCATATCAGATATATTCACGGTGATGCAAGCCCAAAGCATCATATTTATTAAAAAACACACAAACAAACAATGTTATTTGATTTCCAAATTGTAAAAGTGAGAGAGTATGAATGTCCCCAAAGATCACATGCCATATGTCTGGTTGGAGAAATTCTACTGATTTGCTTCATCAAGTTTTATCCCTGGAACCCCCCAAGCAATAAGGACATGAGATATTCTTTTTCTTTTTTCACAGAAATTCTGTGGTGATTTTAAAGGTATGTAAATAAAGGTATCCCTACTTTACATCCTCCAGAAAGACCCTGTTTTTTCTCACCTTCAAATCCAAGATCCTTTCCATTTTCCTTAGGGCTCCTGATTTGAAAAGGGAATTTTATGATTCTTTAAGTAGTATCTGAATACGCCATGCCCACTCTGCTTCTATTTAAAATAATATGCATATTTATACTCTAACACAGGATAGATCAGTATGATAAAGACAAGAGATACTTTCATACATGGGTTATTCTGATATGACTCTATTGGGAGTGCCCCTCAACTTGAAACTGCATTTTGTAAGCTGTCAGATGGCATGGTTCATTTTACTATTTAGCTTAAAGGAGCGGGAAAATAAGAGAAAGTGGAATGAAACTGGAATCTCTTATGATCTTCTAGGTACCAGGCACTGTGCAAGCTGCACAGCAGGCCACAGTTTATTCTGTATGGATGTCAATCATGGAAGGAAGGCATTCTTGTAAGGACTTAATTCTGAAAAAAGATTAGGTTCATCCATGGTAATTGTTTTTCCTAGGTGACACAGTATCAATGCACTTGAATCTTCAAGATCCTGTAGTCAAATCCAGGTCTCACTGGATCTGCAGTGTTGCTTTTTCAATAATTACATTATCATTCAGAAGGTGTAATATAGGCAAGAGCATAGTGAGGCTAAGTATTGCCCTCCAAAGCTGTGTTTCCTAAAGTTGAAGGTTTTCAATAATTTTTTTTAATATATTGACATATTAATTAAGAACATTTGAACAAATATTTGCAGAAACATTGTGAGAACAGTCTATGAGAAATTTAGAGAGAGAGGCAAATTATAGCAAATTATTTGCATGCTCTTACCCCCACAAAGTAGGTGTGAAGGTCCATTTCCAGAGGGCTCCACACGCTGGAACAAATACTCACCCACCTGTACCTTGGAACCTGTCTATTCCTGTGGAGGGAAACAGAGGCAAATATTTCTATCCTCTTAATGTATATTGTGTGTACTTGTGCTTAAGGTGAAAAATTGACCTTAATATGTGCAAAACCCAAAGTTCTCCTGACTGTGAAAGTGTATTCCATTTAAAATAATATGAAGCAATTCGTGCATTTCAGTGATATGCACCTTAAAAACACAAATCTGAAACTATGTATTGACACTTCCCATCTTGTTTGGTTTGATCACCTATGATTATTTAATTGCGCTGATTGAATTTCCATTATTCTTTATCTTTTCTAAGTGCATTTTCCAATCTATGATAATGTAGACATACGCCAACAGGAGAATACAAAGAAACATACACACACATAAATAATGCAAAAAAAGCAATAAATAAATAAATAAATACATAAATACATAAATAAATAAATGTCAAGGCAATGAAGAAAGTATTTCTTCTTGCCAACTGGAGCCATTGTCAGAAATCTTCAGAAAACAATTCTGAAAGTTTTTCTCTGGGGAAAACAACAGAAGATGAGGTCCCAAAGTTATATTCTAAGAGGAAGTGATAGAATTTTATATTTTCTAACATCTTCCTTCGCTGTAGTTGCTGGTGTTATTAAATATGATAAATGTTATTTCCAATTCTTGTTCTACTTTGTTATATAATAAGCATTGGTTGGTTTATTTTCTAATAGTAATCTAGGCAAATTTAGTAGGTCTGATGATGCATTAATCAATTAATTCATTTAATATTTACTGAGGAAATAATATATGCCCGACACTCTTCTAGGGGCTAGGATACAGCAGTGAAAGAAATCTCGCTGTTTTTTGAGCTTGTGTTGTAGTTGACGTGATAGAGAATAGACAAATGTCTGATGTAATATCCAGTGGGTGACTAGTGCTATATATAATCTTGAAAGAAGTAGGAAATGAGACTGGACAACGGTGCAAGGGTGTCTTGTAGCCAAGGATGATTTCTTAGAGAATAAATATTTTGAGAAAATGCCTCAGTGGAGTCAGTGATCTATGAACCTCCCTGAAAAAGGAAGGTGAAGAAATTGTCTCCCTTTTTCTTTATTTTCATGATTCGGAACAATAAAATATTATACTGGTTATAATATAAATTGTGTATGTGTTATTATCCTGAAAAAAAGATTGTTGGACAATGTTATAGAATGTTACATCATTTCAGTTGTTGTTGTTTTTTATATTGTTTACATTAATTTCCTACCGTCCTTATAAAGCATTTAAATACTTAAGATTTTAATGAGGCATTAAATTTATATTATTTTTCTCTTCTCTCACAGTGCTCTCTGTCTTTTCTAAGAGTACAATCTATATCATTGTAATGGACTCGTGCATACCTCTCATCAAACCCTGAGCTTCCAGAACACTGAGCGTAATACATTTTATTTAATTTATATAATTTATGTATTAACATTGGAAAACTTTTTAATTTTACAATAACTAAAAGTTTTGAAATAGCCCATGGCAAAAACATCGCAAAAGAAATGCAGCAAGTTGTATAGTGAGAAACTAAATAATCTGATATTACTTTACCATAAGCTAGATTTGCAGAATAATAATAGTTTACTCTGATGAATGATGGAGATTAGATTCTCAAAGCAAGTTTCTTAATACCTAAACATTTCTTCAGTACTGTAGAAGATGGTTAGAATTCCAAATGAGGGCACTGTGGAATTTTAGAGAACTTAAGATATTCAAAGGAATTATTCTAAATGTGATAATATTAATGTAATAACTTTTAAAATATATATGATATTTTGAAATGCTTTGTTATTTAAAGATCTGTTTCCTTTCTCTAGTAAAAATCAGATTTGATTATTTTAAATGACAATGAGTTGGAAATTTCAGGACACCAAGAGACAGAGACCTGTCAAAGCATTTCTTTGGCCCATTATCTTACACCAAATCTAATGTATAGCAATATGTATGTATGCTATATAATGTCATAGCTTCTCCAAGAACACTTCTTAAAAATATTTTTTTTTATGTTTCAGTTACAGTTGGTATACAATTTTATATTAGGTTCATGTGTATAGTGATTAGACATAGTGATTAGACATTTATATAACTTATGAAGTGATCACCCTAATACATCTAGTACCCATCTGACATCATACATGGTTATTTCAATATTATTAACTATATCCATTATGCTATACTTTACATCCCCATGACTATTTTGTAATAATGATACCAATTTATGCTTCTTAATTAATCCCATCCCCCCTCCCATCTGGCAAGCAATAAAATGTTCTCTGTATCTGTGAGTTTGTTTCTGTTTGTTTATTTATATTCCACATATAAGTGAAATCATATGGCATTTGTCTTTCTCTGACATACTTCACTCAGAACAATACCCTCTAGGTCCATCCATGTTGTTGCAGATGGCAAGACTTAATTATTTTTTATGGCTGAGTAATATTCTATTATACATATGTACCTCCTCTTCATTTATTCATTCATTGATGGACACCCAGGTTGTCTTCATATCTTGACATTGTAAATAATGTTGTAATTAACATATGGATGCACTTGTCCCTTTGAAGTAGTGTTTTAGATTTATCTGGATAAATACCCGGAAGTGGGAATACTGGGTCCTTCTTTAACTCTTGTTACAGCTTTTTTCTAAAACCTATTTTGTCAGGTATAAGTATGGCTGCTCCAGTTTTCTTTTCTTTTTTTCTTTTTGGTTGTTGTTTGTGTGTTTGTGTTTTAATATAATTTTCCATCCCTTTATTTTCAGTCTATGTTTCTCTTTCAATCTGAGTTTTTGTAAGCAGCATATGTAAAATTTCTGTTTTCTTATCCACTCAGCTATCCTGTTTTTTGATTGGAATATTTAATCCATTTACGTTGAAAGTAGTTATTGACAGTTGTCTTTACTGACATTTTTTATTCATATTTTTATTTATTTTTTTTTTCTTCATCTTCTTAAGAAGTCCCTTTAACATTTCTTGTAATAGTGGTTTGGTGGTGATGAACCCCTGTAGCTTTTTCTTGTTTGGGAAGCTTTTCATTTGTCCTTCAATTCTAAATTGTACATTTGCTGAATAGAGTAATCTTGGTTTTAGTTCTTTGTTTTTCATCACTTTGAATATTTGGTGCCAATACCTTCTGACCTGCTGTCTCTGTTTAGAAATCAGCTGACAGTTTTATGGGAGCTCCCTTATAAGTATTGAACTACTTTTCTCTTGCTGCTTTTAATATTCTCTCTTTGTCACTAAGCTTTGGCATTTTAATTATGTTACGTCTTGTTGTAAGCCTCTGGATTCAACTTGTTTGGGATTCTCTGCACTTCCTGGGCTTCTATATTTATTTCTTTCCCCAGGTTAGGGAAGTTTTCCATCATTATTTCTTCAAATAGGTTGTCAATTCCTTACTCCATCTCTTCTTCTTTGGTACAACTATGATGTGAATTTTAGTACACTTGATGTTGTACCAAAGGCCCCTTAATCTATCCTCATACTTTTGGATTTTCTCCTTTTCTTTTTCTTTTTCATTTTGCTGTTCTGATTGGGTGTGTTCTGCTACCTTATATTTTAAATTGTTGATTTGTTCCTTTGCTTCATCTAATCTGTTGTTGAATCTCTCTAATGTGTTCTTTATTTCAGTTATTGTAGTCTTCATTTCTGACTGTTTCTTTTTTTATGTTTCCTATCTTTTCTTTTTATGTTTCCTATCTTTTTGTTGAAGTTCTACCTGAGATCACTGGGCATCCTTATAAGCAATGATTTGATTCTGTATCTAGTAGATTGCTTGTCTTCATTTTGTTTTATTCTTTTTCTGGACCTTTGTCTGTTCTTTTATTGGTACATGTTTCTTTATCTCCCCATTTTGGCTACCTCCCTATGTTTGTTTCTATGCATTAGGTAGAGCTGCTATATCCACTGGTCTTAGTGGAGTGCACTTATGTAGTAGGTGTCCTGTGAGGCCCAATGGTGCTATGTCTCTGGTCACCTTAGCCTGGTGCTCCAGGTATGTCACTTGTGTGGGTTGTATGTGCCTTGTAGTTGAGTCTTGATTGCTTTTGGCATGTTAGTGGGAGAGATTGACCCTCAGGCTGATTGGTGGTGAGGACTTGCTGTGATGACAGTTAAGGAGATGTTGTACAGCAGCTGACCCTGTGGTGCAAGATTCACTTTATCAGTGGCTGGTGCCAGCCCAGTCTACCGTTGGGGTATGTTATTTGTGGAGGTGCGTGGGTGGTACTCTAGTGTGAAGTGAAGCTGTCAACTAGGTGTGCTGGTTTTGGGTCATCTTGGGAGTGGCCCTGTTTCAGGCCAGTATCAGTCACTGCCTGTACCCTTCTGAGGGCCACTTGTTATAAGCTGCAAAGTGATCTGCAGATTGTTGCCACTTGTGCTCGGTTTGGAGGTGCCTCCCAGAGCTCTTTCAACACATACAATCAGAGGAGCATTTATTACTCAAGGGAACAAGACACATGTTATTTTGTAGCTTTTGCAAACTGTCTCCAGGAGCACGTATGTCTCAGAGACCAGGTGTGCCTGATTGAGACTCAAATAAAACAGCAGCAGATCAAGATTGTGCAGCTTTTGCATGAGAAGGAAATCTAGTTCCTCAAGGGCAAGGAGCTGATAGATGAGGGAGAAGTACCATTATTCCAAATTTCAAACCAAGCTCATGATTCAGGGTATCAATTCAGACACAGTCTGAGCAGGTTGTCAACACAGATTCTAGTGTCCAAAAATGGCAAGAGGCAGGCAATTGGACTTTTATTCCTGGGATTTTGCCACAAGTCATGAGAAGACTGAGGTTTAAGAGCTAAAAATCTGAGCTCTGTGTTGACAGTGCTGACAGCAGACATTTCACTTTAAGGAAGTAGTTTTTTGCCTTCTCTGTAGCATATCCAAATGGCCAGCGACACCATTTGAGCTTTGGTGCCATTATTCAATCAAATAAGCAGGTCTTGAACACAGCACTGCAATACTGATTTGATCTCATCAGTCAGAGCACAATGCTTTTTGAGACTATATAATTAATGTATAATTATTATCTATCGAATGAATGGCCCATTTTGAAATTTTCTAGGATAAAATCATCGCACCCTTGTTATAATTTACAGAATTTAGAACCCTGCATGTGTTCTTATTTGTTCAGATTCTGAAGACAAATTTAGCTTCAATCTGAAGCTACTGTGTCTGAGGCAGGTAGGGAGAGTTGGTAGTTTTCCATTAAGTTGAGAATACTGGATGGCTTCTAATGCCAAACTTGTAATTTGTCTGTCTGGTTTCCAAAGCATGTGGGTACCCTTATCAGCAACCCAGAATGCCAGCATTCCAGGCATTAACTGGAACTGCCAGTTATTCTATTCATAAACAAATCAGAATAAGATAATTGATACACTTCTAGAGACTGAAGATTACTTAAGAGACCCACAATATTTACATTTTAAGCTTGAATCCAGTTTTACCACATTCATTTAATTCTTCTCAATTTCACCTCGATTAAGGTGTGTTTTATTATTCTCTTAGCTTTTTAAAGAGATTTCACAATATACAGTAACATGATATTCACCACTTTGGTTACTATGAACTTATTTTTGAAGATATTTATTAATGTTGTCAGTGTTCACTTTATACAATTGTGACATTTTTCTTTCAGAATTTTCATTTCTTAAAAAAAGTTTATATTGCCTAAAGCACTAGTGTGCTTCCACCTTTATGATCAAATGAACTGAACAAATAATAGGATTCCTTTTTTCTTGGTCTTTTTCTAAGATCAAAGCCAAATGTGAAATTCAGGCACACTTTTCTTTTTCTCCTGATTTGCTACTTCTATTTAATTCTTATTACTTAATTGTTTCTTTATTGCTTTCAGCTGTCTGAAAAGTTTTGCATAAAGAATTAGGATATTGTGTGGATACATAACACACAAATTAATCACTTCCAATTTGCTCTTGAACTAAGAAACTAAATTCTAAGTCCTGTTTCCCTCATTAGTATATGTTTTTAATTTACTTTTCAAAATATGTAGAAGTTCTATAAAGATATGTTTAGCATAACAACTGTTATCCATATGGACTTTTACTGGAAAATTGACAAAAATTGATAACATGAAATGATTTAGCGTAACTAGGGGTGATCAATTTGAAAGCTATTTATTTAGGTATTTATTAAAGAACCATGAGCAAATAATAGTAATATATTTATTTTTATTAATTAAATACAGTTATTTGATTTCTTATTTAGATATTACTACCTTTTCAAGGGCTACAAATCCAATTAAATCTAAACTCAAGAAGTTTAGATGTTTGAAATTAATATGTTACTGTCACAGTGTGAAAATGAGAAATTAAAAGTTTAGAATCCATTATAGAGTTGTATATAATATTCCTTTGTCAGAATGATTACTGTTCATGAATACTTAAGTTAATTATATCTTATACACATACTGCATTATACACACCAGTTTCTTCAATGGACGTTTTGCTAAGAATATGAACTCCAGAGTCTGAAAGTCCTGGATTTGAACACAGGCCCTGCCACTTAATAGCTACCATGTTTCCTCAAAAATAAGATCTAGCCAGACAATCAGCTCTAATGCATCTTTTGGAGCAAAAATTAATATAAAACCCAGTTTTATTTTACTATTCTATAAGACTGGGCCTAATATAATATAATATAATATAATATAATATAATATAATATAATACTGAGTCTTATATTAACTTTTGCTCCAAAAGACACATTAGAGCTGATTGTCCGGCTAGGTCTTATTTTCAGGGAAACAGTATATGAGAGGTGATTTACTCAGTTTCTTCATCAGTGAAATAGGGATACTAATACTAAATTTATGCAGTTAGTTTAAAGATCAAGTGAGAAAATGTATGTTCTTCTATTAGAAAGGTTCCCCAAATGATTTCTACAGAAAGCAGATAACATTAAATTTTAGTGTCAAAATAAAGTCTGTAACCCTACCACTCCCCATCAAGTCCTCAAAGTACTATCCAGTTAATGTATTGGATGCCTTGAACGTTATCTTAGACTTCACATGTGCCCACATTTGTGAAGCTTCACCAAATGGCATCAGCCATGTTCTTCTTCTACTATTGACATCTGCTCTATAGACAGTTGCTTATAAGTGCCAATGATAAAGCCCATAACTAGATGCATGTCACCCCCAGAAGTAATATACAATATAATTTGAAAATCTAAACCTGTGACATTAAAAAAAACATATTTCCCACATATCTCCAAACCTGAATAAAAATGTTCAAATAATATTTTCATAGACTAATTTATTTCCTCCCATTTTTTTGGGGGGGGATGTATTTTGATTTGTGCTCAATCCATAGAACATGTAATATTTCAGATGCCTGAACATCACAGATGCATTTAAACACAGTGGCTCTTCCTGGGAACCCATATTTGTCTCCATTAGTTTAGGATCTTTACCCTCCCTTATTGAGTATTTTGTAGCAATATTTTAATACCTGTTTTAATTAGCTAGATGAAAATCACAGAATGCTTGTCAAGACAAACAATTAGCTCTATTAAGAATAGTTGTATATTGAATAAACTCAGTTGATGCATTAGAAGTTATAAATTTCCCATGACTAGTCCTTTTTAAATAATATTTTAAAATCTAATGTGTAACCCTGAGAAGTTGATAACTGGAGAAAAAGGTTTAGTTTTGTATCTTAGCTTCTTTGCTTGAGAGGAGTCAGAATTTGGCAGGGATGTTACCTTAAATATTTTATTTCCTTTAAAGCTTAGTACCTAATAGGTATTTAGTAAATGTTCACTTTTGTTTCTAATTTATAATAGATACTCAAATATATTTAAAAGAGTAAATTAAAATATTTCTGAGTGCAAGCTTCTTGTAATATTGTATTAAAAATGTATTGTTTCTGAAGTGAATTCACATTAGGGTACATAAAGTGGTAATTGTTGAAAGGGATTTAGTAGTATATTTTTATTTTCTAATACCTTATGTCTTTATGTTTTGAAGTGAGTGACACCACAGATAATAACTGAAAAAACGAAATCCTTAACAGGTGAATATTACTGGGGGAAAAATCCATGATTTTTAGTTTTGTCATTCTCCATGGCATAAATATTCCCACGATAGTCAATATCAAGTTACCAACATGATGTCAGTCAACAGAAATTTGGAGAGATATGTAGAAATAAGTCACATAAGCTGATACAGATATTCTCCAGGACTTCAGGGGATCTACTAAAAATATGTACGCACCCGTAGTATTCAATATTCCATTCCTATGATTTTTAAAAATGAGGATATTAGTGTTATACTGTGAATTTTTAGGATAATATTTCCACAGTAGTTATATAAAATTCTGATTTAGGTTATCTGAAGTCTCAATGGCATTTTTTTTCCCTTTAGCATAAAAACCTCAGACACCCAGAATTATAGGCTTTTTTTTCCTTTTCTTTGTTATCAAGTGTGTTTTATATTTATCAATTACCATGTATTATCTGTCTGGCTTCTTCTCAGTGCTCTGCATATGTCTCTAATGTGCACATTACTGAGTCCATTCCATATATAAGCATATCAAGACCAAAGTCACAAATCGACACAACTTACCTTTATATTCAGGTTTATCTGGCAGTAAGCCATTTTGCTTTACTCCATTCTGTCTAAACCATCTCAGATAGAAAAACACCGTGTTAACCTTAGTTCCCTGAAGGAGAGCATGAGACAAAGGCTCTAACTGCAAATAGATTATTTAAGAAAATAAAGAAAAAAAGAAAATTAATGTGTGCAAGTTAGGCTCTAGGAGAGAAAAGGGGGGTTAATAAAAAGTCGGTACTAAGATGCACTATCTAGTTGACCACTAAAAGGAATGACTCATGCTGGATACATAGCAAATTTCTGAGAAATGTATAAAATGTGTTTTAGAACAGACTACCTAGAATGGAAGGGAAAATACTCATTATTTTCTCCTCTTCACCTTTTCATGGATGACCCTACAGAATTAATTGCTGGGTCGGCTCTAAGTTGTATCAGAGGGACTGTGGAACAGTTCCCAAGATATCTACATGTCAGCATCAGACAAGCCCCACGGCAGTGTTGGGCCTTAAGTGAGTTGCTGCCTGTTTTGGTCTGCAAGGTTTGTGTGAAACCAATGTCTTTATTAGTGGCTGGAGCCAAAGGAAAAGCCAAAGATTTTAAAGTATTGCCCCAAAAAATATTTGACACAGTCTCTATTCCACTCTTAAAATATGTTCATTAAATAGAAAGAGTCTGTGATACAATTGCTTATGTTTTAATGCACTTGATTCATGTGATTCAAAAGTTTAAAAATGGAAGCACATGATATAGTTTGACATGAAACCACTGACATGTAAACAAGTATTACATCACCTTCCACATTCGAATCAATTAGAATCAGCTGAAAGACTTAAATATGACAATATAATTGTATTGGAACCTAAGACAGTGGTATTTAGATGAAAAGGAAAAATGTAAAGGATTATTGGAGAGGACTTTGCTCACACTAGTTGGAATTATGCATTTTACTATACTCAGTTTCTTGGTTGAGGTTTTGTGTTAGCAATTTCATCTCTATTGTTCATGCAATTGTTAAATGCCTTGGCTCTGAAATGTTATTTCCTTTGTCAAAACAGGCTGGCACAAGCAGACTATTTCCTCAAGCTCATGTGGTTTTTATTAGAAATCTATTTTTCAGATCCATATGATCCCAGTTTATTTCCCTCCAAAATGAGTTCTAATGAGCCAAAATACTAACACAGAGATAGGGCCTACAATGTCATATAGAAGCTCACACCAGGATTTAATAGCTAACATTGGTGATGGATTTCATACAATTGCTTCTACTGTATAATTTAAACAACAGAGAGGTAATAAGTTGTTTTTTTTTCTTTTAAAAATATAAGTTGTCCCTTGTGAAATCATTCTCAGATGTTAATCTGTAAACCAAATTTTTTTCCCTATTTGCTATAGATTTTTCTCAACAATTACAGGGATGTAGTTTTAACTTTTTCTTTTTTTATTTTTCCTTTCTTCTTTTCATTAGAACTTTCTGTTACATAGTCCAGCTCTGGCTTGTCTGTATAGAGAGTAGTTAAAAGCAGCTACTAAAAAGTAGCACTTAGGACCCTGTTTAAATTTTCAGCAACTTAAGTTGACTAGGATTTATAGCCAGGGTGATTTAAAACAAATAACTTTAGTCAAAGTAAGCAAATTATATTTTAATTACTTGCATGAGGCAAATTTAATTAACTTGAAGACATAAAACGAATTCATGTGTATTTATTGTGCAAATATATGCAGGTTTTATATTTCTGGATATTTTTAGAGAATATTTTTATCCTTTTTGTTATTTTTCCATCCAAATATTACATTTCTTAAGAATTTAAAATCCTATTTATAAGATCTTGCTGCTTCTGCTAATAGTAAAACCCATCCTAAGATCTCTAAAAGAATGTATCTCTTATGGTATACAGAAAAATGTTTTCTCAAAGATACCCATGTTTGATGACAACAACTTATCAGTGTGTTACCCTACCTGACAAAGAGATTTTGCAAATATGGTTCAATTAAGGATTTAAGATGGTAAACTTACTCTGGCTTATCTAGGGGCCCAAAATAAAGTGATAGAGGAAGACAAGAGAGTCAGAGAAGGAGATGCGATGATGGAAGCAGAAATCTGAGTGTTTAAGGGATTTGAGTTAAGGAATGTGAGCATGCTCTAGAAACTAGAAATGACAAGGACATTCAATCTTCCTGAGCGCCTCCAGAAAGCCGTGAGTGCTGCCAACCTAGTTACACTTCAGACCTCCAAAACGTTAAGATAATAGATAGGTGTTGTTTGGCAATTTGTTAAAGCAACAATAGGAAAGGAATACATCCTCACTCCAAGACTCTCTGGAATTTCTCAACTGCACTTAACTGCTGATTAGAAAGTTCTTGTTTTTCGTTCCCCCAGTCTTCACTTTATCAATTTCAGTTGAATCTGTTTAGTAGCAGTGACATTATTCCATTACATACAGTAATGTCTACTGGTCAACAGTGCTGCTTGGGCTCATTATCACTGTCATTTAAATATCAACACATCTGTTTAGCATCGTAGACTTGTCCTGGAATGGTTAGAACTTCCCTTATGTCCCACTGAATATATTACTCCTTCTTTTTACTGTATGTATTGCCATTCTTTTTTACTATCCTTATTTTATGGCCACATAAATAGATAAATATCTTTATTTGTTCACAGAATAACTGCACTCCTCTAATGGACATACCTAATAAACTCAAGATGAGAATGATTACAGGATAGCCTTTCCTGAACTTCTATTCATCTGTGAATTTATCTGATGCCACGCAGAACTCAAACATAACTGTATTTCCATGTAAGAGATGTCATAATATTTTAAGATGTGAATTCAAGCCCCCACATTACCATGGTCATTCTCACTGAGCACGATTTACTTCAGCATCTCTCTTTCAAGTGACACAACTAGAAGGAAAGATAACACAGGTATAGTTTGACCCACACAGAATAGAAAAGTGTTTTATCTCCATATGTAATCTTGTTCAAATTACAAAGTTGCACATTAAGTTAAGTGGGAGATGAGTTGGATGGTTAAGCAAAATAATTTGAAGTCAACTAAATCCTGTATTATATATATATATATATATATGTGGTATTTTATATATATGGAAATTTCAAAATGGTATTTCTGCTCAGAAGACAAACATAAAAACTACTGATTTTTTTTCTGCAAAGCTGGCCATATCCATCAAAATACTGTATTTAGCAGATTATATGTGGCAGTGTACTGTGTGTACTCTATCAGAATTTGACAATTTTAATATTTAAATACCTGCATATATTCCCAACAAAAATGGAGGCCAGTTTTGTGATTATTAGAATATTTTTGTTTTTTTTTCCACTTTTAGAAACATCTTTTCAATTTCTGCTCTTATAGATTCATTTTATTCAGTACAGTTTCTATGAAAATTAACAGAGGTAGTGAAGACTTCATTTTTCCCCACTTACATTAGCTGTAATTTCATGACTAAAAGAGTGAGTTATCACTATATTTAGTAATGTATTTTAGGTTCTCATCCCAGAAATGTATTTTGCACTTGGATGGAGCCAATGGAAGAAAGAGGAGGGGAACATTTCAAATTTTGTTGCCTTCTTAATAAAATACATATGTGTATGTTAAAGATAGGGTAAGATTCAAACACACTTTAATCTCTAAAAATGTCAAATTTAAATCAATTTATTTCATTTCCACATTGTTTTTTTCAATATTAATGTAGTGCATGGTCTAAAGACAGACACCACCATTTTCTCATTGTTTGACCAAGTTGCTAAACCTTTCTTTGCCTACGTTTCCACATCTGTAAAATGAAGATAAAAATAGCATGTACTTGATATGATAATGTTGTGACTGTTAAATGTATAAATATATTTAAGTTCCTGTGTACTATATCTAATACATAATAAGTACTTAATAACTGTAAGGAATTTTTTTTTGAAAGAATGCCATGTAGTTTAAAAGTAAATGAATTATAAGTTTGCCAGCTTCCAATACTTAGAAAGTTCTGGAAAATAGCCTAACAGAACAACAAGGAATCCAAAAACCCTGGATTGATTTTATCTTTATTCCATCAGTTATCTTCTGGACCTCAGATTGTATAAATTTGTAACTCTTCTAAGTTAATTTTATAGCAGCATCAAAAAATAATAATAAAAAATTCAAAACGACAAATCAAACATTGCATTCTGCAAGTTAGACATTAAAAAAGAAAAGAAGAAGAAATGAATATAGTATAAGGCATCTGGAAATGTATAAATACTAAGAAAAAACAATAAGCAAATAACGATAACAACAACAACAACAACCAATCTAATCCCACCTAATAATGGTAGTACTGAAATCTTTTCAAATTTCATATTGTAGTCTGACTTTAGATTTTATAATTCTCATCAGATATTTGTAAGTCAGCTGTCGTATCACTATGCATGCATAAAATTGTGCCCTTATAATATTAGCCAAGTAACCCCATAACATTTCTTTTTTTTAATTAAATTTATTGGGGTAACAATGGGTAGTAAAATTACATAGTTTTCAAGTGTACATTTCTGTAATACGTCATCTCTTCATCTCACTGTGTGCTCACCACCCAGAGTCAGTTTGAAGGGAATCATACTTATATAAAAATAATGTCAGACAATAGTTTAGTGATTACCAGAGGGTAAGGGGGTATGGAGGTGGGAGATGAGGGTAAGAGAGATCAAATATATGGTGATGGAAGGAGAACTGACCCTGGGTGGAGAACACACAATGGGATTTATAGATGATGTAATACAGAATTGTACACCTGAAATCTATGTAATTTTACTAACAATTGTCAGCCCAATAAATTAAAAAAAACAAAAACATGTTAATTCTAAAAAAAAGTAATCTCTTTCTCTCTCTCAATCTCTCTCTCTCTCTCTCCCTATATATATATATATATATACACACACATATGTATTCATAATATATAAATATATATAATTTATGCATATATTTATAACATATTAATCTATATATGTATAATGCGTGTATATATATATATTATGTATATAATATATACATAAATTTAGTTTATGTATTGCTGTTAAAGGACAGAAAAATCAGAAACACTGAGATATTCAATAGCATACCCTTCCTAAATAATTTGTTTAGAGTTTTTGGTTACTGCAGTTTGTCTTTTAAAAGCATGTCTTTTTTCATTTACACTTAGCTTCAGCTTCTTCCTGTTGTGGCTACCTTCTTTCTTCCTTCTTAGTAGATTGGTATTATGTTTGATTTTCTTCTTATGGTTAGACAAACACAGCAATTTTAAGTGTTATGACCAACAGTGACCATATCCAGAGGCAAAAAAGAAAAGTGAGAAGAAACATACTTGTTGTCTATTTTTCTTTTTTTAAGTGTGAGATAACGATACATACTCTATTTGTGCAACAAATATCTTGTTACATTTATCTGGCAAAAAATATCACTATAGTATCCCAAATCTGTCATTTTTCAGTGACATGGGGATGGCATACTGATTTATACTCATTTGAATGTACCCTTTTCGCAGAGATAGAGACACCTTTGATGAACTATGGATACCTGAAGGAAATATAGTGGCTTGTACAAGAAAAGGGCCAAATATATTTTTGTGTAGACACCCAATAATGTGTATTAAAGTAAAGGATACAACCTATTATTAAAAATGTTAAAGATTTAATTGAATCAAAACTCAGTTATAAGGAAGTGATGCAGACTCTATATAGAATAACCTCAGCTAAAAGAAATTGAGTATTCCAAAAATATATAAAACAAAACATTCACTAGTATGAAAAGGCAGTCAGCATTGTAAAAAAAAAAAGAAGAAAAATAGAGGACAACATAGGATAATATTGACAGGGAGCTCTAGTGCATAAATAAATAATACATATTCAGAAATACTGCTCAACAGATAGCATCAAGAAAGGATGAATTTTAGGAAAGTTTTCAAAACTCTTGTGATTTAAACAGAGAACAAGTCAATATAACTTAGCAAGCAGGTCCAGATAAACAAGGAATCTTGATATTAAATCTTATAAGTAACAGAAGGAGAAGGAGAACAATGAGAAGCTTAAATTTTTGACTGTTAGTAATGGTAAAAAGAGTAACCTTATTAGTATTATAGCAGAGACAAAGGTCAAGGGATAATCAATATGGTGGACATGCTACTGTGATCTGAGTAAGTTATCTGAGATTTTCAAATGATCAAATGATCTTCAATATGGAGGTCATTATTATCTCTGATAATCAACATAAGAGATTACAGAGCCTGGATTAAGAATGAGGCTAAAACTTGAGGTTATTATTTATATTATCATAAATGTAAGAAGAAATGACTTATGGAAAATCAGATGGTACCGGAGAGACTGGTAGACTCTGCCTGAGATGGTGTGATAATGATAGGTATAGGCTGGAGAAGAAAAGCTCAGAAAAATGGTTAATTAATCAGGATTTATTGATCTAATTCTAAATGATTCATTTGGGAACACTGGGAATAAAGTGATAAAACAGAAATGAGGGGATATCTAAATGTATACAATTGCACATACATACTTTTTTTCCAAAGTGTAATTTCTCTTTAGATGTACATTTATGTTCTCTGGATGGTAGACTTTGTAAACAAGATTTTAGACAACCACCATCAATCTTTCGCAATATTGGAAAGTGTTAAATCTTACAGACATAACATTTATGAAAATATATTTGCATAGACTTTTGATATATTCCAAAAATATAATACATTCATAGTGCATGATTTCCATTTTTTAAATACAGTATTATGTAAATGCAGAATTTGTCCAATCCTTCAGAAAAATAATAGTTTATAAATAGTTGAATAAAGGTCTTGATACAATTAAGTGTTCATTCTTAGACATGATAATATGATTTAAGTTGTCACTTCAGCAAAATTAAAAATTTCCACACAGTTTGGAAACATCATTCCCATTTTATTTTTAATGTTTTATTAGTTAATATTTTATTTATGGACTCAAATTAAAATTTCTGGGCATTTTGCACATAGGACTATTATTTTATTTGTATTTGTCTCCGTACATTGCAAAGTGAAAAGACACCTTGCTATAAGAAAAAAAGAAAATGTCTACATGTTTAAAATAAATAAAATTAATATACTATAAAATAATACAATATTACAATTATAAAATAATACAAAATAATATATCTAGCTCTTCTAAAATAAATAAATTATAAAAATATGCATATTCTCTGTTTATATCAAGGACTGATATAATGATGGGAATTGAGGAGTACATATAATTTTATGACCTTCAGAGAAAACTGTAGATCGAAGGGCTTTTTACCTGTCAATTATCTTATACCTCATGCTGCCACGGCTCTGGCCCCAGCTGACTGAATCGGATTGTAGGACACTCTTCTACAGACTTCCACAAGCAATGGCCGAGGTGCTGTCACAGAAAAGAGCTTTACTTAACAGGGTTTTGTAATCCTGGCCCATGACTGAAATACAGTCAGATCCTTCTTGTTGGGTATATGAGGCAATTCTAGAGAATGCGACAAGACTAAAAGAAGAAGACTCAAGCTGGAAAATACACAAACACGAGGCACTGTGAGAAGAAATAAGCAGAGTCTATGTAAAAGGAAAAGCCACATAAAAGCAGAGGCAATGATATAGAGTGTTATTTATGGTATCAGGAAGAACAATCACAGTTCGAAGTGGAGTCAAAGGATTTCTGAGTAACCATCACTGCATAAGCGGGGTTACTGGAGCAAGGAGACATGTGCCTGCTGAGGAATCGAGATGGGGGCCGGATCGTCCAGCTTGACCACTGGGGACTCTGCTGCACCCAGAGAGCTACTCTGCATCCTGAAAATAACCTTGATTTCCTTCAAGTCTCAACATGAGGCAGTTGAAGTCATGACCTAGTTTTCTTTCATCTCATAAAAAATCCATACCAAATGAATCAGGCTTTATTTGAATTTGATTCTTGCAGCCTAAAAGAACATAACACAATCAATATCTAACTATTTATGATCCACACACTTCCTCAAATGGCACAATGAAACTTGTAACTAAGAAAATGTAAAGATTAAAGCTGTGAAAATAGAAATATCAGAATTCAAGATATGGAGGAATACAGTTTTGCCCACTTAAAGACTAATCTAATTTATAAATTTAAACATACTTTAATCTTCTGGTGATCAAAGCAAAAAACAGACATTTAATGGAGTAGGAATGTCTATATAATTTTTACTTCCTAAAAGAAACAATATGCTATTCAAACAAAAAGCATCAGTTTTGCTCATGGTAACTTTTCAAGTCCAAAGTGACCTTCTACAAACAACATTAAATCACAAATTATAACTGATATCTTTTATAGAAAGTTTATAGAAAATCCAGTTCTTTTATATGTTTCTTTCCTATGCTCACCCATGATAAAAAGACAAGGAAGTAGTGTGGAAACTATACAGGCTGTTTTCGATGTGCTCTATATTTTGGCCTTCAATCTTACTGTCTTTGAAAGGTATTATGGAACACATATTTTTTCTCCCATATTTAAATGTAGAACAATGTTCATCTACATATTCCTGCAGCTTCATTTCCTCCAAGGTCTGACAATTAAGTTTGCAAAATCATCCTAGAAAAAGTTCTACGTAACTCGTTGCTGAATATCACTACAGTCACTTTCAAAGAACTGCCCTTGGGAAACTATGCACTGACGCCAGCATCTAGTCCACCCTTCGAAGCAATTTTGGAACTCTTTTTCTGGAACGGCCATCAGTGCTGTCGTCAAATTACCCTTCATGTCCTGAATGTCATCAAAATGTCTTAATTTCAATATTTCCTTTATGTTGGTGTAAAAAAAGAAGTCATTAGGGGCCAGATCAGGTGAGTAGGGAGGGTGTTTCAATACAGGTATTTGCTTACTAGCTAAAAACTCCCTCACAGACAGTGTCACGTGAGCTGGTGTGTTGTCGTGATGCAACAGCTCCTTCGGAACCATTTTTGCAAACATCTTTCTCATGCCAAGATTTTCAGTTAAGGTTCTCCTAACTGTTTCTCTATCGATGTTTACCTGGTCTGCTATGCTTCTGTCAGACGACAATTTTGATGCACAAATAAATGAATTTTTGCAACATTTACATCAGTTCTGCTCGTTACTGGCCACCTTGAACTCTCTTCATTTGGTGACTTCTTCTCTTCCCTCAGAAAAATATTTAATCCATTTGTATACTGCCGTTTTCTTCATGGCATTATCCCCATAACCTTGGACTAGCATGTCCCTGATTTTACTTTCACTCTTGCCGAGTTTAACCAGAATGTAATCTTTGTTCGTTGCTCTAATTCAGGGGTGTCCAAACTGCAGCCCACCGGCCCACTGCGGCCCTCAATCCATTGTTAATTGGCCCGCAGCAAATTGCCAAAATATATTTAGTTTACTTAAATAAACCAGGTGAGGCAATACGTACTGCACCTCGTGTGAGTGGCCCGGCTGTTTGTGTATTTTACCGCATATGGCCCTTGGTGAAAAACATTGAAAAAAGTCTGGACACTCCTGCTCTAATTCAAGCTCAGATATTCTCACGATGGCAAACATAAATACCCAACCACAATAATGAACGCCACTGAGCAAGACAGCACCACATGGCAACACATACACAGCTGTTAGATACTGATATACTGAAACCTTACTGAGCTGCTCAGCGCTGCCAATGTAAGCGCATGGTGGCAAGTTTGTGAAGTTAATGGTCAGATTTAACTTTAACTTAATGAAGTTTCTGTAATCTTATGTCTTGTTCTTTTATTCCTTTGACTGAACTTGTGTTGTATATTCCAGCACATATTCCCCAAGTCAGACATCACATACCCCACATTTTTTAATAGATTGATTTAGTTCCTTCAGAAAAGCATGTTAAAAAGAAATAACATGTCAAATTGTACAATTTAAGATGTTCAATATTTCAAAAGTCAAGTAGCACAGCTAAAAAGATACTATAAAATAAATCAGGTAAGATATTAAGGACAGTGCAACATTCTGACAGCTCATACAAATTATCCATTACTGATGTCTATTTGGATTTCATTTCTAAATGTCCACTGTATGTTTCTAAATCTGACACATAAAGGTTTCTATTTAAATTTTAAAAATCCCTGTAATTAAATGACAGGCAATGGTAATTATTTTGAGTGTTAGCACAGCAATAGATGTTACCAACATCTAAGAACTTGTTTGACATAATTAGAAGCAAAATATTACATTTTTATTTTAGTTATATAAAATTGTTCAAACCCTCTTACTACCCAAATTTAGGTGCTAATATCTGGTTTAGAATACAATCTTTTGAAGTTGATGCACTGAGTATTGGGTGAGATCTAGTAGTGGGGGGCTTGAGAATTATTGTTTGTCTTCAAGCTCCTATAAATCCAATTGGAGATGTGATTCATGATGTGGTTTTCTAGAAAAATAAAATAAAATTCAGGATAGACCATCCTAAAGAGTAGCCAATTTAAACAGATGGCAGAGAGAGAAATCTAGATATAATACTTAATAGGATAGTGTTGAGGAGAGCTAAAAGGTGGGAAAGGGAAGTGGAGCACAGAGTAATAATTATTTTTTAGAATGGCAAGATTAAAGAGAATTCTGAAAGACTGTCTTTGACCTTGAGCAGGAATGAGAGCAATTAAAATCACAGACTTACTGTAAACCACAGGGATACAAAGGAATCACCTTGGTTTTGAAACCTCAATGAGAGTAATTAGCAACAGGCTCTCACAACTCACCTAGCAACAATCATTTTGCCAACTTTAGGGCTGGTGATATCTTGCTTATATCTTCAAATCAGAATGTGCATACTTGGTTTGGTAAGCATCAACCTTTACACTTAGAGAAAATAAATGTTTCAATAATAATTCAGTGTTAAGGCTAAGTAGTCAGCAGTTTTATAAAATGCTATTGTTAAAGGTTTTACTATTATTTTTATTTTTACATCTATGATAAAATAACCTTTCAATTGCTACTTTCCTCCTTTGTGAATCTGCTATGCTCAATTAAAAGAGAGAGAGAGAGAGAGATTGCTGAAAAGATAAATAAAAAATAGAATGTATTTAACATACCCCATACACAAAATCGCTACAATTAACAATTAGTATCTTTTCCTTTAAAATGTTCTATGACTCTTTTAGCATAGTTGTAATTTTATTTTCTTCATATATTTTGATGTTATAATAATTCATATTTTTTCTAGTTTATCTTCCTTTTTATCTTTTCTAGGAAATGTTTATTGACAAATGAGTTTGATGTATATATTGCCCATTTACACAGGCATTTTGACAACAGACTTAAGGTATTACTTAGCCAGGTTTCCAGACAAATGGTTTCCCACCATCCAAGCCCAAGGATGTGAACATCCAATTAAAATGAACTATAGCTACCACTTTCCTTATTCAGAAACTGGTTCTCTGACTCAGACTGTCTCCATCATCATTTCAACTGGCCTATTATTCATTAGCATTATACCAGAGTCTCCCCTTTTGACGAGCCCTTCCCTTCAGATCTTTTATTCCTTTAGCTGATCCTTGTTACAGTGTAACTAGGTATATTTGGACATAGAATACTATTAAGATCTTTCTTTACCTCTATTGGCATCAATGTTACGGGTCATGAGAGGAATAGATCTACTCTATCAGAACTTTAATATTATGCTTTGATGAAATCAAGTCTCACACAGGAGGTCATTATAGATGCTCACATAGATTAAGCATTACTAGTAGCAAGGCAAACCTATTTCCCTGTGGTCTTAGTAAAATTCCAGCTCTTAGTGTTTTTTTGTTGTTATTGTTATTGTTGTTTTGTTTTGTTTTTTGCTCAGGTTCTGCAAACTCATCCAAAAGCAAACATCACAATATTCTAGAGGCAGCATTTATTATATGTTCAGCAACAGAACTCAAAATTCCATGCACGTGTTGCTTATCAGGGGGTTATTTCATGAAAGGTGAAAAAAGAGGTAGCTTGCTATATTTTTCAAAGCTTGCTCATGAAAAGATAGAAACTTTCCCTAGAATGTTTTAGACAAACTATTTGTTTTGATTGCAAGTAATTTTGTCAATGAAAGAACAATTTTAATATATGCTGTATCTCTGATTTTGGTCAGAGAAAAGAGATATCTGATGACATCTCTGAAGTGTGCAATTTTGACTGCCATTCAAAATGTATGCTTTCCTGATTTGGACAGCTCTCTGCCCCTGGAAGTACAGATCAAACACTAACACTCATACATTTTTATCATAAGTCTATATTAAAATGTTTTCCACTAGATTATGGAGTTTTTAGTAATGTCCCAGATATTAACCCAATCTCTTTGTAGAAAGCAGCTTCCTGAATATTTCCCTCCTCATTGATGTGTACAGGATACTGGTCCATGATATTCTGTTCAGAACTCCTGCCTGACTGGAAAGAATAATAAAACAGAGAAGGAGTGTGTTCAAGATAGCTGTGGCTTACCATATCTGGCTATCCTCTCTTCTCAGGAACACAGGCAAACTTTCTAGCCTAACAAGTTATAGCCATATGGCAAGTTCCAGCCAATAGACTGTGAGTGGAAGTTTCTTATGACACTGCAGGTCACAGATAATTAAAAGTACGTAAAAGCTGTCTATTTCTTTCTTGCCCTGATATGGCCAATCCTGACCTGCATTTTGAAATGGCCATGCCACAAGATGATAAAGCCAGTCCTTGAGAATTATATGGAGAAATACTCCCCATCTGTCCTCATTCGAAATGTTGTATGAGTGAAAGATGAAACTTCAGTGTGTTGAAACACTGAGATTTCTAGTTTAATTTTTTTGTATATCATAACTTGCCTACCCTTATTTAAAAAGGCAAAGATTAAAATATGCAATAGACCATATTAGTTTTATTTTAATTAATACAATTTGGGGAGAAAGATCACAGATACATTTTTGAAATTCAATATTTAATCATACACTGATCTAACTGTGGGTTAGCAAGCCATAAATATAAATACAAGGAATTAAAATCTGCTGTATTTTTACTTGTCTGCATTTAATTACCATTTTCAATGAGAAATACACACACAAAATAAAAGTTTGGACATTTTTAGTATCATCACTATCACTATGTCATGTATCCACACTTCTACAGAGCTGAAATTCTAAGAAAAACAAAAGCAAAACCAAGGACAATATTCTGGTGCATTTATTTGTAATTCAGAGTTCTAAAAAAGCATGAGCTTAAAACTTGATTAATATAATATTTAATGTTGATGTTAATCCATCTTTTACTGACTAATGTTCAGTGAAGGAGTTATGTCCCTTTAAAGGTAGAGCAGGTACGTCCCTACGCTGCTGAGACTCACTGCTACAAGAACTATCAATGCCTGTTTCAAATTTCATAAGCTGAAGTGCTCAGGTTTTTCCCTCTCCCTTTCCAGTATTTGGCATGTGCTCATGAATCAGTCTCCTCCTTTGCTGAGGTGTGACTTCTGAGTGAATGGTGCAAGGACTAAAGTGGCTTCCTGACCAGATGAGCTGGCTCTGGGTTATCACTGTACTTCTTTTTTTCCAGCTCTTCAGAGGGAACTTTGAGCATGTGAGGGCCCAAACCGCTTTAGTTTGTCATTGCTTCTGTAGGCATTACAACCGTTTCCTCTTGGGCATATATATGTCATGAACTGGCCATTTTCTGATGTTGGAAATGTAGACACCAGATGTGAAACACTTGATATAGTTTTTCTCATCTGTAAGAGAGAGCTGTTAACTCTGACCTTTGTTTTAGAGAGCATGGAGAAAACCTAAAATTATTTTCATGGTACCTGATTTCAATTCAAAACACATTCCCCTCCTAAACTTCCAGTTTTATCTTGCTTGCTCTCTCTATAATGAGGTCATTTAATGAAACCATATTAGTATTTGTTTCTGACAGGTATTAGCATTTCATTCTCACTTTGATTAATGCTTAACATGATGACCACTGTTACGTTAAGTGGGCAGAAATAAATGGCTAAAACAGAGGAAACAAACTGTAGACTTTTCAATTTTTAAGATACATAATATGAGATACCTGAAAAATAATATATACAGAAAATATGTGAATTATAATAAAATAAATAACATTATTCTACCCTTCAGTTAAGAAACAAAATTTGATAAATAGAGAGTATTTATACAGAATTGAGCCATATTTATACAGAATAAAACCGTCTATGGGTACCAACCTAAACTGATGTAGTGCTTGTGCCTTCAAATAATATGAAGCAACTTGATAACTCACTGTTACTAACAAAAGGAGAGTAGGGTTGGACAATATGAACTTTATTTAATCATGTACTTCAGCTTGTTTTCTCTCCTTAAGGAATAAAAATGATAAGCATTGTCTGATCTATGTATAAGATTGTAGATTCTTTTAATAAAAAAATATATTATTTTTCCCCAGAAAGCATGTGAACTAACATCACAGAAGCAATAATAAGAATTTGGAACTGGGAATTAAGAGATCTGCAATATTTTTTGGCTTTGGTAGTATTGACAATTGAGATCGTAACTGCACGCATTCAGAGAAAAGCAAAATCTCACTTCTCAGCATCATCATTGCCAAAAATGCCATCAGTGTGAGACAGAGAGAGAGAGAGAGAGAGAGAGAGAGAGAGAGAGAGCACATTAGTGATCAGTGGTAGGTATTATTGTTTTTAAAAGCATATTTAAACAACATAAGGTTTTTACAATAAACTATAGGAATAAACTGTAAGAAAGTAAAGCTAATTAAATTAATCTTTGATGCTGGGAATAAAATAAAGACTAGAGATACACTTGGGAGGAGGAGACACTAAGAGAAGTATGAGAAATTCTAATAAACAAATCCTAAGATTTCTTCACTTTCAATCATTTATGGTATCTCCAGATCAGGATTTCTTTTTTCTTTCTGTTGTATTTTAAACAGACTGATTTAAGGTGGCACAGTATAATATGAGGTCTGACATTTAAGTTCGCAAACTTTATTGCCGTCATGTTGCTAACCGTTTTTTTATATCAGAGGAATTATTCATTATGAATTTGTACCAACTGGACAAACAGTTAACCAAGTTTACTATTTGAAAGTGATGAAAAGGCTGCATGAAAAAGTTAGACAATAACGACCTAAATTTTCACCAACAATTCTTGGCTTTTGCATCATAACAGTGAACCTACTCACACAGCACTGTCTGTGAGGAAGTTTTTAACCAGTAAACAAATAATTGTATTGAAACACCCTCCCTACTCACCTGATCTGGCCCCAGTGACTTCTTTCTTTATCTGAAGATAAAGAAAATATTGAAAGGAAGACATTTTTATGACATTCAGGACATGAAGGATAATTTGATGACAGCTCTGATGGCCATTTCAGAAAAAGAGTTCCAAAATTGCTTAGAAGGGTGGACTAGGTGATGGTGTTGGTGCATAGCTTCCCAAGGGGAGTACTTTGAAAGTGACTATAGTGATATGCAGCAATGAGGTATGTAACAGTTTTTCTAGGATGACTATGAAAACTTAATTGTCAGACCTTCTATAATGTAGTTTGTATTTATTTATCAGAATTATTTGTCAGTTATGTTATTTTACTGGTGGTCATATTTTTAAAACAAGGAAAAACGTATCAGCCTGAAAACAAAATGATTTACATTTCCAAGTGGTATTTTTAGGAAGTTTATATGACACCCAGGTTCTTCCTTTTTTATGTTGTAAAAACCTATATTAGAGGTAAAGACAATCAAGGAAATGTGCTTTGATAATGTAAGGATCTTAGGTTTAATAAAAAAGAAAAAGCATAGTTTTCAATATATTAGATAAAGAAATAAATTATTTTTCAAATGAAAGTTTTAGGGTCAAGTAGAGCAGCATGATCTTTTTTAAAGTTACCTTGAACCTTCAGATAAAAAAATCAGTGTGTATGGTACATTCATAAACATAATTGGTATATAAGTATTTATTGCAAAAGACTGATCACACCCTATTTTGTCATCCATGTCCAAAGATGGCTTACTATGTGCTGGTTTCACTATGTCCCTAATAAGACAGGAAATATAGAAACACAACTTCCTCCCCCGTGAGTAATAATTCAGGCATACCTCAGCAATATTGCAGGTTCAGTTCAAGGCCATCACAACAAAGTGAGTTTCAGAATAAGCAAGTGGTAACTTTTTACTAGTGAAGGGTCTGGGCTTCAGTCTGTAAAAAACATACCTGTGAAGCACAATAAAGCAAACCACAATAAAACAAGGTATGCCTTGTTTCTATTTTCAGGAAAAAGAACAGAAATCTGCAGTATTTTTTTCATCGACACTGCAAGTTCTGTTCCACTCTTTTACACTCACTAATAAACATGTGTATCATCAATCTTTTAGATTATTATTATTTGGCAGAGCTATACTATATTAATGCATTAGTATATTTAATACATTACAAAGACCCTGCATTTATAGGAGCACTCCCTTTATGCAAATCCCATAGATGATACCCTTTAAATGAAAACAACAAAGTTTACAATGTATGTTTTCAGGGGCAATTTAATGTAGATTTTATATGTCAAGATTTAATAAATTGGGCCATGCTATCTTTAAAGAAATGGAGAGACGAGAACCAGTGGTAAAGCTTATAAACATTTTTTAAATTCTCTTTCTGATAGCCTTCTTTTTTCTGACTCATTTTGAAAATTATTATAACAAAAATCTTTTGGTTTGTACTTGTTTTTTTAAATCAACCTTTAAAAGCAACTTTTATTTCATCAATTATTTGATATAAGAAATGAGTTTATTTTCTTCTCCAGTTTCTGAAACAGAAACAATTTTATTTGAAATAACTCCAAAATGATAATTTTCTGACTCCGTTGTAAAAAATATTACACAACAACTCAGGTGTTGAAAATTAATATGGTGAATTAATTTTGAATTAATATGGTGAGGAATCTGTGAATTCCGTCAGCTAAATTTTCAACTACTCCAGTTAACATGCTTTTTTAAGGCAATTTCATATTTATCTAATAATTATAATAAGAGATTATACACACGCACTAATTTTCTTTTATATCATGGCTTTTTAAATAATGGAATAATAGACATACATTTATCTTAGTATTTCTAATATTTTTATGAGAGAAGAAATTAGGTAAAGAAATCTATATAAAATAAATTTACCCGAAGTAAAAATTCTTCCAGCAAATGTTCAATGGACATCTAATGTGCATTATCAATAATCTGGGGTAGCTTCTTTGTTCAAGGCTTTGTCCAATCTCACTATAGATTTACATTATGAGGGCAAAAATATAACCTCAAATTCTTACAGTATCAATCATGTGGCTCGTGTCAATATGATTGCCAGGCACTTGAGTTTTAGTTGCAGGTCAAATGAAAATGAATAGCTTTAGGCAAATCACTGGCTTTGGAATAGGAACACCTAAAGAGAGAAAACCAAGACAAGAAATAAAATGTCATGTTTGATAGGTCCCATTTTTCATATAATTCCACTAGTGGAATATAGCTTATAATCCTTTCTTATACTAAACATTTATTTATTCACTTTACTCATTTTTCCAGAGCAATTTTTTTTTTTTCCTCCCAGATTTGAGATACTGGCAGTGAATCTCACAATAGCTTAATCCCAACACAAGATATTCCACACATTAATTTTTTTTATTTTTTTATTTTTGGTTCTTTGTTTTTGTTAATCGTCATTTTTGTAATTTTCTGAGAAAGTAGGTAACAGATTTTAAAATTGGAAGAATTATCTTATCAGACAGTGTTTTCTGTTCTTCCTCTGAATTGATAATTTCGCTTAAATTGATAAAATCTATAAATTAAATATCATATTTCTTCAGAATTTTGAAGACAATAATACATTTTTTCCAATTTCACTGGTAGCTGTTTAAAAAACATTATTTCAGATTCTTTGTGCATTATTCACCTCTGTAAACCTACCCAAGACTTTATGAGTTTATTGTTTATTTTCAGTTATTTGAAATTTCACAGTAATATAACCTACCAAGTGTTCATTTTTATTTATACTGCTAGACACTCACTGAAGACTCTGAAACCTATTTCCTTCAGTTTTTGGAATATTTTCTTCCCCTTTTATCTCTGTTCTTTCTAAAATTAATATTATTTGGATTTTATATTTCTTATAAAATATAATTTTACAAAATCATCTTCCTTTTTTTTTTTTTTCTCTTTCTTTGTCTTTTGCTTGAGGCAGGATAGGTAGCTTAGGGAGCCAATCCCCTCAGGATACAAAGTGAGGCATCACTCTAGTTTCAGTTTCACAAGAAAAGGTAAGGAGCTCCTGAGGCTAGAGAAAACAAGAACCAGTTATATCCAAAAGTGCCCACATCTGTGACCAGGACCTGATGTTTAGCTAATTTTAATGTCATTATAGTCTCATTTACATTGTGGTTGCTATGGCTCCCATAATGTATCTGAAGCCATGACATATCCAGAGAAACTCAATAAGGAAGACAAAGCAGGACAATGACAGTCTCTCCTGCTCAGGGGGAGGAGAAAACAAAAGGTGTCACCAAGTACTGCCTCTTGGAGTGATTAAAAAACCCTCATGGGGACTTCCTTGGGGCAACATGGCCTCTAAGTTCTCCCACACTTGCTTCTCAAGTGTATACTTTCACTTCAGTAAACTACCTGTGCTTTCCTACATCTGTCTCGCTCTTGAATTCTTCTGCTCCAGGTTGAGTCTGCATTCATACATTCCCCAAGAGTCTCTAGTGACATGCTTTCTTGTGTATTTCTTCAACTTCAACTTAGTTTGACATTTTCTTTTTTAACTCTCTGTGTTGATTTGATTCTGTTCAAGTTCTTTTTCAGGTTTATTTATTTTCATCTTAATTTTTCTGTTGAAAGCGTTCTTCAAGTAGTTGGTCATCATTGGCTATATGTTACTACATATGAGTAAGATATCAAATGTTGAAATATAGCTCTATATGCCTTTGCAGGACTGTGACTGGTGGGTTTCTTTACATGATTATTGGGCAGACACTGATATTTCTCTCAGAGATCTGCAAATGTTTGCATAGGTAGATAATTTTGGGGTGGCTAGTTTCTCCAGAAATAATGTTCTAATGACCTGTCTGAAAGGTATAATCCTTGTTGTTGCTGTCATAGCAGCCTAGTGGAAGTTGGAATAAAATGATCTTCAGGCCGAACTTACTGATTTTTGATATTACCACTATCCTCACCTGGAGCTGGTGTCAACCTATGACTATTACAGTATGATTTTCATACCCTATTTTATTTATTTACTTATTTATTTATTTATTTATTTATTTATTTATTTATTTTGAGACAAGTCTGGAGGTGGTGAAACCAATATATATATATAATTGCATTGTCTCTAAAAGTTGATAGGGTCTAGAGCAGAGATTGCCAATTTATATGCTATGGGTCAAAATCTCTTGGCTTCTGTTTTTGTAAATAAAATGTTATTCAAATATACCCATGCTCATTTGTTTTCTTATTTGCATCATAAGTAACTTATGATATTATAATAATTATCAAATTAAAATTTGTTAGAAATTGCTAAAAGTAATTGTTAAGTTTGTCTAGCTTTCACAGTGATTAGTAGAATATGCTGACTGAAAGGCATTCCGGATTAATTTAGGAAGGTAATCTAAAGCGAGGGTGATTGAAGGCTTGTGGAAAAAATAGAGATGACATAGACATAACAGCTTGTATACAGTGAATATTTTGTAGAAAGAACAAAGGTGGTTAAAAGGAAATTTAAAATATTTGCTGCACTATATTTAATGTAATCCCACTAACTAAATTCATCCCCTACATTGTATAAAAGTACTTTAAAGATTGATTCATTCTTGTAAAATTCATATATTTTGATGTTAAAGACTATCTCACTGGACAAGACAATCAAACAGAAATTGATTTTATTTCAATAATATTTCCAGTATTGGGGGGAGAGGGCAGACCAAGTCTGGATACTCAGCTTTGCTGAAAAACAAGCTGTGTGAGTTTAAGAGCTGGGGTAGGAGGATTGTAGATTCTTTGCTAAATGTCGTTACCCATAGGAAAAGTAAATTTTCATATTTTCATGAGAGGAAATAGTTTTACCTATTGGAGTATGGTGCCCAAGGAAGGTAGGCTCCTACTCTTTCCACAGAGAGTGGGAAGTTGGGAGTGATCTTCACTAGTGATTACAATGCAAGGCTCGTGAATTCTTGAGAAAGATTGTTCCAGATTGTAAAACTGACAAAAGGTTTTTTTTTTTAAATGATTTAAAATATTTACATCTCAAAGGGACAGAAAATATATTTACAACTACAAGTTTTCTAAAGTAAATACTCTAAGAAAAGAAAGGTCAGGCAACTAAGGTCAAGAAGAAGCCTGTCTTCATTTTTATATCCCACATGTAAGTGAAGTCATATGGTTCTTGATTTTTTCCGTCTGACTTATTTTGCTTAGCATTATAATCTTAACATCCGTACATGTTGCCGCAAATGACACTTTCATCTTTTCTTAGTATTCCATTGTGTATATATACCACAACTGCTTCATCCACTCATCCATTGAAGGACACTGGTTGTTACCATGTCTTGGCAACCATAAATAAAGTTGTAATGAACATGGGAGTACATATATCTTATGGATAAATACTTTCCGTTTTTTTGGGTAGATATCCAGGACAGGGATTGTTGGGTCATATGGTAATTCAATTCTTAATTTTTTGAGGAACTTCTGAACTGTTTTCCATACAGAGGAACAAGACAAACAAATAAAGAAACAAAAATTCATAGGCACAGACAACAGTTTAGTGGTTACCAGAGGGTAAAAGGGGAGGAGGGATGGTTGAAAAAGGTAAAGGGGTCAAAAATATATGGTGATGGAAGGAGAACTGATTCTGGGTGGTGAACATATGATGCAATACATAAATGATGTATTATAGAATTTTACGCTTGAAACTTATATAGTTTTGTTGATCATTGTCACCTCAATAAATTTTAATTTAAAAAACAGTCAAAAAAAAAAAAGAAGAAGAAGCATGTATAATTTTATTCTTTTGCATATAGATCCAGTTTCCCAAGCATCATTTATTGAAGATAGTATTGTTTCCCCATTGCGTATTCTTGGCAAACTTGTCAAAGATCAGCTGACCGTATACACATGGGACTTGTATCTCGGCTTTCTGTCCTGTTCCATTTGTCTATATGTCTGTCTTAATGCCATTAACATACCATTTTGATTACTGTAGCCTTCTAATATATTTTAAAATCAGGAAGTGTGGTAACTTCAACTTTTTCCTTCTTTCTCAAGATAGACTTGGCTATTTGTGGTGTTTTGTGGTTTCACAAATTTTAGAATTTTGTTTTTCTTTTTATTTCTATAAAAATAACATTGGGGCTTGTTAGAAATTGCGTTGAATTTGTAGATCACTTTGGCTAGTGTGGACATTTTAATCGTATTAAGTCTTTTATTTATGATCATAGAATCTATTTCTATTTGTATGCGTCTTTTTTAATTTCATTGTTTTTTGTAATTTTCAATATACAAGATTTTCACCTCTTTGGTTAAATTTATCCATAAGTTTTTAAATTATTGTTGGTGCTATTGTAAATAGGATTGTTTTCCTAATTTCCTTTTCATATAACTTGTTAGTGTACAGAATCACAACTAATTTTCTAGGTTGATATATTCTGCGTTTTTTAGATAAGAAAATGGAGACATATAAAAGTTAAGTGACTCATAGAAGACACACAGAGATTGTCTGATAGCTGTGCTGTTTAAGATGTGAACAGTACCACATTTGGTGACATAAATTTAAATTAATAAAATTAAATATTCAAACTACCCACATTTCAAGCATTTTATAACATAAGTGGCTGGTGAAACTACCATCGTGGTCAGTTCAGCTAACACATTTCTATGGTCTCAGAAAATTTTATTGGACAGCACTGCTAAAGCCTATAACCATTGGCAGCATTCTATCTCTCCATTATTAAAATTGTCTGGTATCCAACACATAGCAGATATTCAATAAAGGTTTATCTCTTGTTCTTGGAAAATTCATCTTTTATAAATAAAATTATTTTTTTAATGTTATGCTTCCTCAGCCCTCAATTTTATTTAGAGAGGAGACTCAAGTTTCTGTAAAATGAATTCACAAATCTTTCCTCAGAATACAAAACTTTAGTAATTTATTTGTATGAAAGTCAACAGCTAAAAAGTAGCAGTGACTTTTAATTCAGTCCCATTCTGGTTGCTGGAATGAAATGATCTTTTGTTAAGTATTATAATTACATCAAGCTCCATCTGCCAAACATTGCTCTTTCTACTATTATTACAACATATAGACAATGAAATTCCTACTATCTATCTCATCTCATTTAATTTTTGGATTTCGGAAAATTGTGTTTTTTCAGCTATCTGCTATCAGAGCTAAATATAAGTTTACTTGAAAATTGAATAACTGAATAGTTTTCCATAAGAACTAAATAAAATATTATAGGTCAAATTCTAATTCAGAGTTAAGTTCTATCTATCTGAGCTCAGTAACTTCTTTCCAAAAGCAATAGATTTAAATTTTCAGTACACTGAGATAATTTTCCCTCATATCTCCATTTTTAATTTGACCCCAAAATATTGGAAAAATTGTAAACTGGAAAAATTTTCAAAAATATCTTTCATGACATGAATTTTGAGCAGTCAATAAAAATAAGAGTACAATAAATAATTTTAATATAACTGGGCCTTCAGTTATGCTAATTACTTTGCTTGTTTCCATATCTATAAAATAGAATAGCATATTACTAACTCTTCTTTTCTGGAAATAGAGTGAATGTATAAAAAAAAAAAAAAAAGTAAATTGCAAATTTGAATACAAATTGTCACAACGACACCAAGCTATCAAATGATATATTTTGAGTTATTGACATAATCTCTGGTATCATCAATTCCAAAATCACCTACTCTTGAGTGGTTGCAAGGAGTTTTGCAAGGTGTTAATGCATGCGCTCTGGAAAGAAGCTAATTCAGATGGGACAAAGTACATATTTAAAAAATTCAGTTTTGTCAAAAATTTTTAATTTCTATAACAACCTTAAAGAAATTACCAACACAATGTCTGCATTTCTGGTGGCCTGTAGATAAAATAAATAAATAAATAAATAAATAAATAAATAAATAAATAAATAAGAAGAGAAGAGAAGAGAAGAGAAGAGAAGAGAAGAGAAGAGAAGAGAAGAGAAGAGAAGAGAAGAGAAGAAATATGGAAGATATCACTTATCTCTTTTGAATTGGAATTATGTTTTTACCTATTGAGAGTTATTTAAAAAAAAAAAAAAAAGAGGAACCCAACAGGAGTTATTTCTTTTACACAATGAAAGCTTCTGTGCTATCAATGTGTCAAACAAGGCCAGATAAAAAATTGCCTCAAATGTGATGAATGTCAATCTAGTGTTTCAAATTATTTCAAAGATTTTTTTCCCTACCAATTAATTATAGAAAAAAATAATTTCATAATAACCTGTTATAGCCTAAGTACAAAGTTAAATATATTGCAAAACCAGAATATATTACTTGCCAATTCCAAAACTAGAACAATGTTATTCAACTCTGTTAATTAATGAAGATCATCTAGATCAGATATTAAATTTAAGTATCAAGTTTTCTCCATATGAGGATTTTATTTTTGCCTCTCTTTGCAGAGTTTCTTTACGATTTATAGTAAAAAGAAAAAGCAAATATACGTTTGCAATTATACATACTTTTTTGCATAATTTCCTGCTTGAATAGCCCCAAATGGGAAAGCAGTAGGCATGCTTTAGTCAATTCTTTGTACATCTTGAGCTATGTAAAAGAAAATAGAGGAGACTATTGGTAAGAGTTTTCATAAGTCTGAAAGAATGGAAAATAATAATGTCATTGTGAGAAGGAATATTTGAGGCTCCATAACCCAATTCTCTCCTTTTATAAATAAAACTATTGAAGGAGCAGGCGTACGTTATTTTAAGATGGTAAATGTCTCCGTGATTTTCAAACTTTCCTACTTAGAAGAGGGCGAACATCTGCAGAAGCATACATCCCCTAACTTCTGGTGTCCAGGAAAATAAAGGATACATGGAGAAATGATATGATGCTCTAACTGGCTACAAGAAATTGACCTTTAAGAAAGCTCTTAATACACTTGAGGGTTAGGGCTATGGCTCATTTCTGACGTGGACCTTAGCAACAACCATCATTCTCATTCACAGTACCATTGAGCAGTTTAGAAGATGGTAAACCAGAGTTCTCTCCCCACCCCTATCCCCCACCCCCACCCACACCCCTGCCAAATACAGCCATCCTAGCAAAACCTAGCATATTTAGGGTCAACAAAATGCCTATGCCCCCTCAAGGTTCATATTACTGTAAAATTCCAATTAGAGTATAACCTTATTTTTTCCTTTACCACACTCGTTTTTAAAGAAAAATCTTGTTCAATTTCAAGGGAAAGATAACCCTTTAAGACACAATGTAAGCATTAATAATTCCAACCAATTGTTTATAAAATACATTTATGTATTCCTCTTCTAACAAAGGTTTCTCAAATGCCTTTAACATGTTCAGTAATTTCTGGGAACTTTGAAAACAAAAAGGAAGAAATAAGATCTTGCTTTAAGTATTTCACAGCAAAGGGTGGGAAGAGAGCATCAGTTTTGCTAAGACACAGGATAAAAGACAAATAAATGTAGTTTTTGTACCTGTTAGTATGAAGAATGTGAACTGTGGAAACTATGCAGATTTTGTTAATGGGCATTAAAGAAAAGCTCACTTATATTCAGAGATTGTCTAGAGTGGGCTCTGAAACATGGGACCATAAAAGCATTAGTTACTAGGTGATACAGCGCAAGGGAGAAATAAAGTATAAGTAAGCTTGATTTGAGCCACCCAAGAGTTTGGGAAAATTAAAATGAGAGGAAGAGAAGTGGCCAACAATAACAGTCAACTTTAGAAGATCATTAATGACTGTTTCTTCTATGGTTATTTTTCAGCCTTTTGGTTAACTAAAAGTAAACAGTAAAAGTTATAAATTCTCCCCTGATGCAAATACACAGATTAGTATTAGATGTGTTTTCTAATATAACAAATGCATTATTTAAATTGGTAGTTGTACCTGGACAATTGATTTGTTTCTCTTTAAAATAACATCATTTTTACATAGAGGTGTTCAAGTACACAGAGAGCATGTATTCATGCAATATTGATGGGTAATCTTTGTGTTTCTTCTCCGTGAAATCAATGGACTTTTTTTTTCCCCCTAGATTTTGGAACCTCACATAAATCATTAAACTAAGTTTAAAAGATGTTTATTTGTATATCATTTTTTTAAATTTTCTGTTTATACTCAAAAATTTAAATAGTAGTACATTTATCGTATGCTAAAAGTACACATTCAAAACTTATGGGCAAATTAACTTGAGCATAACATTTAAGTTTCAGACTAGCTTATTCTTTTAAATGTAAGAAAATTATAAAATAGCTAAGTTTTTTATTTCTAATTTGTGAATAAGATTATATAGAAAAATTTAGTATTTCACTCAATTTACTTCTATTTATTTTTCCTTTTAAAAAATATAGGGACCTGAAACTAATATAAAAAGCAGAGATTAATTTAAAGAACTGAACATACTCACTACCCAGCTTCATCAGTTAACAAATACATGACTAATCTTTTTTCCTCCATATCCCTATCCACTCACCTGTTGTAATGATCTTGAAGTTAATTCTAGACCTCATACCGTTAGATCTTTATTTTTAATGGCTGCTAAATAATACACTTCTTCTATTTACCACAAATATTTTGTCAGTCTTTTTATTGGATATCTTGGGCAGGAGCTATTTTATTTAGGTATTACTATTTTAAAATCCTCTTAAAATTAAAAAAATGGAAAGGCAGAAATATATGGTGAAAAGAGCATATGTATCAGAGTAGAGTAACTCCAATGTGAATATTAAATAGTAGGCGTGTGATGTTGGAAAGGTCATGTCTGTAAGCCTCAGTTCCTCATCTATGAAATGGGAATTAAAAATACTATACTTAGCTAATAGAATTGTTGTCAAATATATGTACAGATTTCCGAGGCATAAATAGGTGACCTTCCCTATTGAATGATTTTATATTAGACTCTCTAAAGCTATTCATGAAGGAAAACAGCGGATCTTGTAAGAAAAATTTTACTACTCTAGTTTTGACAAAGAATAAAATAACTTCTTATATCTATGAATTTACAATGTGAATAATCAAAAATAGATTTATCTTTACTTATGTTTTTATACTTTTAGTATTCAAATTTAGCTTTGCAAATAAATTGCTCCAAGTGATGCTTCATAAAATATTAAATAGAGAAGTGCTTTATATTCAAGTACTCTGCATTATACTTCATAAAATATTTTAGGAATTTGTATTTTTCTTTGATGCTATTGTAGAATAATGATAAGCTAGAATATATTTCTGTAAATTATTTGGAATTTTAGTCTATTGCAAGAATTCTTAAATACAAGCAAAATAGTACTTTGTAGTCATTTCAGTAAAAATATTTTATGACATATTAAATAGTTATTTGAGAGTTTTACAAATTGTAAAATGAACTTTTATGTATGGAAAGAATAATTTTTAAAAAGAACCTCTAATATGATAAAATTGGTAATTGGAGAACACTTTATTTTAATTGTAAATTTGCCAGTGACTTTTTTTCTGAACTGTAATAAAATACAATTTTAGAAAATGGACTTCATGTAACACTTTTAATGAAACAAAGAGTGACATTACTGCACAGAATTGGCCAAATTACCTTTTTATCCATTGTATTGTATGCTATTATAATGGCTTGGCAGTGATTTGAAATATTTATATTATAGAGAAAATAACTAAGATACCCTTCAAAAAGGTGGATATCTCAAGTATAGCCTATTGTCTTTAGATTAGAATGCTGTGACAGTCCAGACTAATAGCATGACTGTAAATGAATCTTATATACTGCCTCACTGTCATTTATCTATAAAATGTCCGAGTCATTTAAATGCTCTTTTAAGTCCTTCCAGCTATCAAGATTGTAAAATTTTGGACATTTCTTCTCCATGCCAAAGCCATTCTGTTGTAGGTTTTCCATGAAATAACATTTTATAAAGCTGTCAATAGAGGTGTTTTTTTGTTGTTTTGTTTTGTTTTTGTTTGTTTGTTTGTTTTTCTTTAATCTCTGGGAAGATTGATAAGGGAGAATGGCTCAGACAGTTCCTATTGAGACTGAATCAATAGTTAAACTAAAGTCAGTGTGTTTGATCATTCTCAAGTGTATAAAATTACCCCTAAATAGCTAATCTTGCTTTCTTAGCGGGGCTCCCTGGCTTGCGGTAAAGACTCTTTATGGGTCAATATGAAAACATCTCTGACCCAGTGTGTTAACCTATTAGGAATTGAAGAGGATGAAGTAGGAACACTTCAATAGAAAGTGGAATCATCTGTGTCCTCACGTGACATTCTCGTAAGAACAGGATCTGCTGTACCTTCTTTTCCTGGATGCATCTCTATTACTGGAGAACTAAATGACATGATTAATGGCCCAGAAAGGAGTATGCATGAATCCAACAACTTCATTTTTTCCCAGTCTAAATCCTGCCCTACTTAATGGGAGATGGCCAGTTACATTTTGTCTCTAGTCCTCTGGGGTAGAATATCAGAGAAGACTTTAGTTTATACTAAAAGTGTAAGCTCATGGTAGAAAGTAGGCAAATTGTCCAACTTCATATCCAAATCACAGACATTGATTACATATTTGATTGGTGAATTTGTCATGGCCATTTTTTCGAAATCAGAGGAAGGTTAAAGTTATGTAAACATTATTTTAAAAATAAATACAAGTCATGTTCCATAGAATTTATCATACAATAGGAAAAACAACAAGATGTAAGGGGACGTTGTTGATAGAATTAATAGACGATAGGATCTGCCACATTAGAAATATGAGTCAAAAGGTAAATTATTTCATAATAGTTTATGTTCTTGTAATAGTTTATGTGTCCAAAGGCACTGGTCACCATCAAACAAAATAATGTGAAAGGGCTATGATTAACTGGAAGTATTTGTGGAGTCTTTTGTTCCACAGGCCTTCCTCAAACAGAATTTACCCTCTGCATGCTCAGATAAATTATTTTTCTCACAGGATCCAGGAAGAAATTTAGTACATACCCAATAATGAGCATGTACTTAGCCTTACAGTTCAAAACAAAACTGGGTGATAAATTTGATTATGTGTTGATATTAGAGTTAACAATCATATAAAGCCATTGTTACTGTTTGCTATTTGTGCAAAGTGCATCTGTAAAGGTCTAGTTTATGGCAGTTTAATCTTAGGCGGTATAATTATCATGCTTCTTGCACAGGGTCAACTATACAGGCAGGTGAAATAAAGGTACAAGACATGTCAGTATTATGAAACTAATGATTTAAATATTTAGTAAGCAATAATGAGCTCAGGAACAGATACTGTTATGAGGATTATTTTTCTAAAACAAAATTAAAAGGGTTTGTGCTTAAAGACCAATTTATCCTTTATTTGGACAGTGGTATCACATTGTGTAAATGTGGGGGATGTCCAAATGTATAGAGAAGTAAGGTAGGTTGTTAACTACAAAACATTTTGGCAGAACTGAAAGAGAAAACACTTAAAATAATGCATTGTTTATAATATTAGTTTATAATATAATTTCTAAAAACATTATTAGAACTGCAAGTTTATATTAGTGTATAATACAATTCTTACAAATATCAGTATAGTAAGTGTGATATTAGCATATGATGTGATTCTTAGCAATATTACTTTAGCAAATAGGCTAATTTTAGAACACCAGATTCAAGTTTCCCAAACTATTTTAGATCTATCAGTATATTAGGAAAGGGATTATCTTTGTTAAAATTCAGTAAAGGTGTCGGCACTCAAAACAGAAAAAAAAAAAAAGAGTAAATACACAATTACTAAGAATGATATACTTCACATTATGTAGCTGCAAAAGTGAAAAGCAGAATCCATGTCCTGGGCTATTACGGTGTGCTTTAGGAACTTATGGGACAAGCTACAGAATAATAAATCAGAGAGCTGGTAACATAGATTTCCACCAATAATACCCAGTGTCTCAGTATTGACCAGGATGCCACAAAAGCTGTTATCCCTGCTAAGACCAAAAAGATTGCCAGATGACACAGGAGGCTTTCTAGCTCTCTTCAGCATCTAGCTCTAGAGTCCTGCTTTTTCTTTCTTTGCTGGCCAGCATACTGGATATATTTTTATCTCACTCAATCTCTCTTCCAACTGAAGTATTTTAATTCAAATTCCCAGTGAAGATACTGCTTTGCCAACATTTAAATTAAATATAAGCTTCAAGGACGCCTGAGAAATGAAAGTTTTAATGTTCCAATCACTGCACTGTACAAATGCAAACTGGAATGTGTTTTGAATAGGACTGCCCTTAAGCAATACAATCCACATATTCTCAAGAGTAAAATAACAATTACTAACTATACAGTGGGAAGAATCATTTTGGCCTTGTATACAAATTTCTACTACATCCTTATGTCAGTCCAAAAGTTCCTATTTAGTTGAACTTGAGACTGAAATAGACTTTTTTTAAGTAACAAGGGAAAAATCCTTTATTTCCTTAAAAGATCAAAGAAGGTTGTTGAGGACAGTCATTCAGTTTCTCCTTTGTTTTTGAATGCCAATTTTAGTTAAGGAGATATTTAAAGCATGGGATTATCTTCCCAAGTGAGAGCCACCTCAGACTCATTTGCATAGATTATTAATTAAAAAAATGATCCAAATTAAAAAAAAAAATGAAAGAGCAGGAATGGAAAGACATTTCTTTGAGTTACAAAGAGAGCTACCAATCCATATCTGTGTATTTCTCTAGGAATCCCATCCTCCAGGATGGCATTTGTCATTTATCCACAGAAATCCCTCAGCTGGCTAGAATGAGGTGAATAAAACAGAAAGCCTTAAACCTTTTATAAAGATTGCAGTGTTTAACAAACATAGAGAGAAACATAAAGAGAAAGAATATATTGAAATATTATAATACATTAAATAATTATTAGGTAATTTAGATAAACTATTAGAGTATCAGATAAACATCAAGGATAAAACATTATTTTGGACTCATAATTCCTGTAAAATCGTGATAGTATGTCATTGTCCATTTTAATGTCTGCTGAGCTTTGTAAAAGTGGGTCTCGTATGCACATGTAAAATACATGGCATATACAATCTAGTAGAAAAATGCTGATTTGTAGATTATTAAATATGAAGATACTAAATTTATTACCATAGGAATCATATAATCACAAAGAAGTGAATTACTTCATATTTAAAATTTCCTTTAAAATACTTTATTATGTGCCTACTATATATGGGTGATTAATAAATATTTGCTGAAAAAAATGAACGATATATAGACAATATAACTTCTTAGGAGTTGTGCATATATTTGTTGTAATGTAACATATCCGCACATATACAAAATAAAATGAGTATTAAATCGTCATTAAATATATTTTTGTATTATAAGTCTACATTGCAAGACATAAAGAATTCAGTTGTGTGGCTTTCATAGTTGAAAATGTGAACAGGGAAATGATACAATGGTGATGAATAAATTGCTAGGTCCTGGATTATGACCATCGATTGTCAAACAGTTTAGAAGTTTGTGCAATATGTGCAAATTAAAGAGTATTTGAAGTTGCAGTGCTAAGGTGTTCTAGGTTTGTCTTTCATGCACTTCAGTATTCTTTTTTTCTTCTCTTTTTTCTTTTTTTTTTTGTTTTTGTATCCCAAGGAGCTTCTTGGAAATTTGCCACTTTTGGACAACTGAAAATGGTTAGAATTTCTGTTAGTTAGCCTATTCCATTGTCTCTCTAAGGCTCTATTCATACTATGAAAGCTATCACCAAAATGTCCATGAAACTGTACAGTATTTTTTCTTTTTTCTTTCTTGTTCTTTTTTTTCTTTTCTTTTTTTTTTTTTTTTTTTTTTTGTCTTCAGGATTCCCATCTGTCCTGTGGAGTTCTCTGTTACATCCTTAGGTAATCTGGGAACCAACCTATTTTCTATAACAAAGGCTAAGACTCATTCACTATTATTATGTAGAACATAGCTGTAATTTAAGCTTCTTCTTGTGAATCCCCCCAGGTATTTTCTCACCGTCATCACTGAGGCGATTTGTTCTGTGTCCAGTTCATTGAAATTCCCCAGACCAAGATGGTTTGATAGCCTGATATTTTAGAATTTTGCCCTTATTTACTTTCATCTGTCAAGTGCAGCAAGGATAATTTTCTACCACCCCTTTCGCACAAATCACAGTGTTTAACTGTGGCAATAACTGCTTGGTGTTTAGAATACCTTAGAGAAGTGTTATTTTAACAATTCTTGTTAATAATGTGAATTTTGATAAATTGTAATGTTGGAAAAAAAGACACCATAAATTGTATCCCCTTTATATATGTTTCATTAATTAGAAGGAATTGTTAAACTTTACAGCAAAAATTTGAAAACATATGCACTCAAATCAAAAGCCATGAATATTTAACATTAATATATATGGAGTTATAAGATGGGTTAAAAACTATTCCAGCAATAGGTGTCAATAGTGTTAGCTAGTACTGAATTTCATACCATGATTTTCTTCTTTCAACCTCAAAATGTCCCCATCATTAACATCAGGACTAACTGAATCTAAACAACAAGAAAAAGAAGATCCTGAAATCAGTCCTGCCCCAATATTTATCTCTATTAACATTAACTTGATTATGTTTATTTCATAGAATCTAGGATTTATTTATCGTGCAACTGAATTACAATTATATGATGAAATTATTAATTTTAAATCTTGGTGAACTATTAGCAACTCAATAATAACATTTAACAGCTCCTTTTGTGAAGACATATAACACTTTAATTTTGTATCATAAAATTGAAGCATTACTATTAAAGAAAACTTCACCTTGTAATAAAATGTAGTAGCCTAATTCAATTGTAAGGTTTTAGATTTAGATACAACTAAGCTGGTGAGTTCAGTCTTGGCCCCCATTTTTTCCCTTTGTGACTTAACATATCACTAATTTTATATATATGTATAAAATTATATATATATATATATATATATATATATATACATAAATATATAGATATATACATATATACATATATCTCTCTATATAGATATATATATAGAAAGAGATATAGATATCTATATATAGAGACATATATATATGTCTATATATTTATGAATAAAAACATACATATACATGTTTTTTATTCATAAAAAGGATGTTACAACAATATCCATTTCCCCAGTTTGCTGTCATGGTCAACTCCAATATTATAAATCAGTACATACACATAAAATAAAGTGCTCAGTAATCATTAGATATTATAAATATTATTTCATCACGTTCTCCTAGGTTTACACTTTACTGTTAGTGTCTTAGTAAGTGCTGTCTTGCCAATAATTATAACTTAGCATACTTTGTAGGACAGAGATGACTAGTATCTCCAATGACCACTTTTTGGGCATAATATTTGTAATTGTTTCACATGCCTGGGTACCCACTTTCCTTGGTCAGTCATGAGGCACTTTTGTACTGTATCAATGAGTAGATACAGTAGCTCATAGCACAGGGCATAACATTCTAAGTAAAATGTTTGTTAAATGGTCAAAATATACAATCGAAAAATTGTGTTAGTAATATCAGGATCTGGAAACCAAATGAATGATGTGCTTCAGAACTGGATATGGGTTCACCCTAACTTGAAGCAGTGTGGATCTGCTTATTCGGCTCCCATTCTTGTTTCACTCAGCTGTACGGGGGTGTCCACTCCTTGCTTCAAAGCATTTATTACTAATAAGAAAAATGCTGTCATTTGCACATACACAATATATATTGAATATTGCTTCTTTATCAGTTGTCTTCTGTGGGATTCTTTGTTTCCCTCCAATTCATTTTACAAAATTCTGGCTGGTTTCCTTATTTTTTAAACATGCTTGAAATAGCTTACCTCTTTTTCTAATGTGATGGCTCTTTGTGCAAATGTGCGCTATCTATCAATCATGTTCTCTTGGCTGCAATCAGTGTTTCTTCTGTGTACTGAGGCACCTAGGGAAGCATTCACAATTTCTTTTAGCAAAACTGTAAAGGTCTGAGGTAAAAAAAAAAAAAAAAGGTGTCTTCCATCCCAGGCACTCTGGCATTTAATATGTAATCTGAATAAATCTCCATATGTCTCTCCCCTGTTAAATTAGCTTGATGAAGCTGCTATTATTTAATCACTGTGCAACTAATGTTGAATGTTTACTAGTTCATTAATCTAATTGTCATTCACCAGGTTTAAAAACCAACTATCTGTCTGAATTCTCTAATTTTGTTAATGTTACCAAACTGTTCTAGCTCTAAGACTAAAATATCTGAGACAGCTTTAGGATTTCTAATGGTTTTGAAAGAGTCTCTTTGTTTTTCACAGCTTGATGAGGTTTTCTTTTTGATATCCATGCCTTAATTTCTATTTACACAGAACCATCTTAGCTCAAGCCTATCCCTCCCCTATGCCTTTTCCCTTCACAGCCTCCTAATTAGTTTCTTCAACAATCTTTCTTGTATTCTGGCATCAAATTATTTTTTTTTCTAAAATATTACTTAAATAATGGGTTTTAGTATCAGTTTGCTTACACGTTCAGTTTTTCAAGAAACTCTTTGAAAAATCACATTTTTTTCAAAAAATATGACTGAACATGCTGCCCACTGATGTGTTTTGTTCTTTTATACTGTTTACTTTCCTTCTTAAATAATTTTTAATGAAATACCCCATTTTCCTTAAATGCACGCTATTTTCAATTTAAAATTAAGCCATGAATGACTATATTTATATGTTCCAAGTATATCGTTTGCTATTATCAACATAAATATGATGGATGCACATAACATTTTTTGACAAAATTTAGTGATATATTATTAAATGAATAAGTTAGTTAAAGTGCTGAGTTTTCAACTAATATTTTTGGCATTATAACAATATGAAAGAAGCATTTTTTAAAATAGTAGTATATTAGAGATACTTGCATACGAAAAAAATCAGTCATGTGTAGACTTAAATGCACAGCTGACATTAAAGGTCTTACATTATATAGCGAAATAAGACCGGATCTTACATTAATTTTTGCTTCAAAAGACGCATTAGAGGTGATTGTCAGGCTAGGTCTTATTTTTGGGGAAACGCGGTACTTACAGATGAGAATAAATTCAATTTCACTAAAAAGTATGCTGCCATTGTCAACTTATGGTAAATATTTATAAGCATGCTGCATTTCATGATTAACAGTCCATTTTTATTTCCTTAGCCTATGCTTTTATAATAGAAATGAAAACAATTAAAGAGGTATGTCACCTGTAATAGACACACACACACACACACACACACACACACACACACACACAAAACCATTATATTCTTTAGCTTTTCTCCCTCTATTTAAAGATTGATTTTGAAGCAAATAATGAATCTTGTGTCTCTTAGGTAAAGATAAAAACTGAAGCAAATTATATTAAAGACAAAATGTGACAAATTATTCTCACACCATCAGTAGGGTGAGAGACCACTTTCTAAATTCCAATTATAGCCTACAAATCAAGATTTATAAAACATAAACAATACAGCTGTCTGGGTACTGTAGTGAGAGGCTACTCCGTTCCTACACTGATCACTTTGCCTGCTACTTTGTAAATGAGAATTTAACTAAAACATATGATTTGTTTGCAAATAGAAATGTAGGGTGGCTGTAGCCCACAAATAAATTCTTACAGTTTGAAAGTCTAGAAATTAATAATTTTCAAGTATCTCTATTATATTAACCATGAATGTACTTTCACTTGTTCTGTCTTCCCTAACCATATAAAACAAATTAACCAAAAATCAAAATTGTCTTGAGTTTTCATAGATATTGTTTATTCAGTAATTACTATGAATCAAGTGTGTTATAGACCTATTGTACTTAATAGTAAGAACTACCCATTGAGGTTTGCATCAAAATACATACTTTACAGTGAGCAATCTGAGGCTCCATTAGATTGACTCACTCACCTCATTTAATACGGCAGGTAAGTGTTATGTCAGAAATGAAAGTTCTCATCTTCTGATTCCAAAACACAAGTTACTTTTTGTATATTGAGTTCTTTTCAATGAAGTTTGCATCTTAGATAAATGAATAAAACAATAAATAAAGAAATAAAGAAATAAATAACTTCTATTGGTTAATTATTTTGGCTGAACGTTATGAACTAAAACTATAGAAACTTGATGGTGGTATTCAAGAAAGAGACAGTAAGTAAGAACCAGAAATAAACAGGCTTCTTAATGTCAACAGTGTAGTCTAAGCCACTGTCATCACTTTTTTGAGCACCTAAATAACTGGTATCCTCCCATTTCTTTTCTCCCAACTTCACATTACTCATTTTTATTATAATTGTGTTCAGTTATAATTTAAATAACTTTAAAAAATATTTTAGCCCTATTCCAGCAATAATGTCCATTCAACATAGTTGCATCTGAAATTGGCAAGTGCTTAGTTGATCAATAAATATTTGTTGTGTTGATTGTTAATTAATAAATATAATATTGACCAAATAAGTATTTCAGTAAATTATACTGTTATGCCCTTAGAAGTGATTTTTCTTCTAATGTTTTTCCCTCCTTGTGCTATATGCATTATATGTCTCAAGATTTTTCCTACCAGATTAGTCTGGGCTGGCTTGAACCAGAACCTGAGAAAAAGCCTTGCATACAGGTGACATATTTGGAAATGTGTCAAGAAGGTATAAAGAGACTTGTGAAGACGGGGTCAAAAGCATATAGCATACAAGGATGCTTTATCAAGTTGGCCACTGCTTCAGATTCCTGGAGCTCAATCCCATAGAACCTTCTATGATGTCTTAGGAAATGTGCCATACCATATTCTTTTAGAGAAAAAAGGTTGAAACATTTATACATCAACTTCCATCTTTCCCTTATCTGGGGCAACACATTGCCTATAAAGTTTCCCTCACTTTCAAGCTGCCCAAGTGTGATTGCAAAGTAGGTTTTGTCAAGGTGGCCCATATTTTCAACGTAGATAGCCTGAGAGGGAAAAAAAAAAAAAATTAGGCACATGCTGCCAGAGAGGATTATTTGACATGATAACACTAAGACATGCCCCAGTGAATTCCCTTCATTTCAGACATACTGCAACATGCTTTTATTTTGGGGAAATAATTCTAGGATGCCACTGAAATCAGGGCCACTTTTGTCATCATTGTAGTAACTTTTATAGTTATTTGCTTGTCTACAGGCATAAAGAGACCCAGGTGACCAAGCCATCATTTCTTCTCGTTCAGTGGAATGCTAATATGTCTCCATCAAAGTGTCCTTTCCTCTGAAAGCAACTTCTCTCTTATGCATGGAGTGTAATCCTATCGATATTTATATAGCTCCTAAGGTTGTAGAAATGAGATGCATAAAATTCTGAATATGGTTCTCAGGGAATAATTGTGAGAGAGACTGATGCTCTATACTACTTTTGTTTCTTGAATCCAGCACTATATGTCAATGGTCAATTCAGTATATACACTAATTTCTGAAGGATCGTATTTAAGGACACAAGATGGTCCAGGGGGCCACCCTAACAAGGTGGCTGCATATTTATGTCTAGCATCAGTGACATATTGTACTGTCCCTTCTATGAACAGGTTTGATAATTTTCCTCCTGATTAAGTGATCATACGCAATCACCACATAATTCACCAATATGAATTATGGAGAGGCATTTGTCTAATAGGATAATTTATCAAATAATTGGTGCCAAATGTGTGCTCTTCTGAACTGATTATGCCCAATCCTGTTGTTGCCATTTCCATCACACAGTGCATCACTGCTTCATCTGGCTAACTTTATGATTCACTAGGTCTTAAGATAACCAACATGTGATAGAAAGGTCTGATTACACAGTCACTTGGTATCCAAAGGTCTGTCAAGATTTTTTTCTGAAGTCCTCCTATATTATTCCAGGGATGTTATTTTCAAACTGAGATCAGTTCTCTGTCCAAGAAGTTATGCGCATGCTGTAATACTTTAGGGATATACCAAAAATTCACCTACCAATGCGTCAAAGATACACCACATAACACACTGGTCCACAGCAGATAACTCTAACATCACTGGATCACAGAGAAGATGGTCTCTATTCTGGACCTGCTACAGAGGCTGGTGTTTGTTCTAGGCCCTATAAAAATTATTTAAATTTAAGGTTTATTTCCTGGCATAACTGATTCAGTTTTTCAAACAGTAATACATTAACAAAACAGAAATAGGATGGGGTCTAATTAATACCTGTGCATCTTTAAAAACTTTGGTGTTGTTGCTCATCATTGCGATACCTCTTTGGGTGCCATATTGTTTCTGACTTGCTATATTGTTTAGGGAGTAGAAATTTTCTAGTTGGAAGTTCCCTTCATAATGACTTTTAGTCTACAAGTCAGGAAATCAATAAGAGGATATGGAAATCTACTGAGAATATCTACTGTAATCATATACTAGGGGACAGAAATTACCACAGAATCACTCCCAAAACACCTATCAGATACAGTGTGAAATGCATATGAATTAGAATTCCATTTTTTATCTGGCCTTTATAAACCCTCTAATTAGGGAAAATGAAGTTTTCACAATTTCCTCTTATTTACATTGTCTAGTCACCATATCCAGCAGCCCTTGTCTAGATAGTTTCCTTTGTCTAGTATACATTAACCTGGTAAATACTTGTACATATTTTTTGGCGGGGGGTGGAATTCAGAGAAATGTTTCTAACATACACATATGATTGCCTGTCCTTCTCAAAATCTTCCAATACCTTCTCCACTTTCTATGCCAATGGTTAACATCAGATTTTGTCTTAAAAGATCTTGATTTTTTTATTGTATACTAATAAAATATGTTATACAAGTCAACTAACACATTCATTGTCCATCATTTTCATCCTTTATAACTGAACTATTTGTTAACATAAGCAACTAATACATTAGAGAATCCTCAATCTACTGCAGCCACCAATAGATTTTTAGATATCAAGTATAGACTCTTTTAAAATGTGTTCTTATATAATATTTATAACAAATTGTATTACTTTTGATTGACCATGAATCTTCTACTATATTATGTTGAAAGCACTGACAGAACCTTTTTTTGGGGAAATAAAATAAACATCATAATGATCCAGGATCAAAAACAAATCACTGAATATTTCTACCTTTAATTTTCTACCAAGTGGCCAAAATTCTGAATCTACTATAAGGGGTCGGATTAATTTTATTATTTAGAACCTATTAATCATAATGTTGCCTGTAAAGTAAACTGAATAGTAACCAATTTCCTTTTATTCCAATTACCTATTTAACCTTATTTCCTGTTATATTAAAATGCGTTCTCTTTTTGAAAATCCGTGCTTCACATAGCTAATAGATTGTACAGTCTACACCTTAGTTTCTCTGGATATTGTTAGACTAAATAAAAGAACATCAAGACCATCTGCATATGGTCACATTTGCCAGAAGTGGTTTATGCCTTTGGTAAGTGCAAGTATTATAAACATTCTGTATTTTTTTAGAATCAGACGTCATGAATCTTGTTATAGAAGTATCCACATTCACACAAAATGTTTATAAAATAACATAACTGATTTTAAATTTTATGTCTCCAAATGTATGCACGCTATTACATAATGCACTTTACTTCAAATTAGTCATAAACAAGAATAAATACTCTAGTTTCCTCTTTGTTTACCAGATCATTTGCCCTAGTCAAACAAAAGTGAATAATTAAAAAATGTGTAGAATAGATCACCTATGTTTTCCTCCACTAGATATGTTAAATTGCCTCTGACACTGAAAATAATATTGTGACATATTCTTGCTGTATATCCTCTGGTGAGCAGTGGTTTAGTTTCAAAACTATTTTATCAAGCAAAACAAAAAATCAAATATGCAATTTATAATTAAATGACTGAAAATATACACGTCTGCATTATTAAATATTTATCGTAAATGTTATATGAAAGTTGAAACTGGTCATCTGCAGCAGCTGAAAGTCATTTGCAACTGCTTATAACTAGTAAAGTTTAATCCTACCTAATTATAGAATTCTTTGCAGTAAGATATAGTAATAAAGTGGATGGGTGACTCATGTGAGAGACCTGACTCTCAAGGCAGGCAGACAATAGGCAGGATAACTGAGTTTCTGACTTTATAATTAGATCCCTTTCCGACTTTTTTTTTCCTCTAGCCAAGTAAATTTTAATCATGTGTTTTAAAAGGCACAGAAATTTCCATGCATTTTCCTATTTTAATGAACTTTTGTATCTAAACAGTTTCATAGGAGAACTAGGAGAGCTTTTTCTGTGAGAGATAGGTAAGATTTTTATTGAACATGATCACTCTAGCTCTTAACAAATTCCCAAACATAAAGTCAGAAGCTTAGAGAGAAAGGAGGCCAATCACGCATTGCCTAATTAGGATCCTGAGAAATGTCAAAACAATAGAGTAGAAAAGAGCCAAATATGTACAAAGTTCATCCCACTCTTCAGGCATTGCATTGGCTTGTGCAAAGGCATTGGGAGGCAATACAGAAAGTTTCATTTTTGAATAAAACATTTGATTTCATCAATATCAATAATGTAACGTAAAGAATTTTCTTTAAAATCACACAAATAGAATAAACTACAATATGTGTTTAACTATAGGACTATGAATTAACATGAATACGTTAGCATGGATTAGAATCCAATGTTAATAACCTGTATTAGCCTCCACCAAAATTTAATGTCAGAATTCTCTTCATTCTAAGCAAGAATAATCCCTACTCCCCTCAATGAATTTTAAATTCCCCAGGAAAGAATAACTCTTTTCTCCAACAGAATGTACTCAGGTGGACAGTGTCATCTTTTTTTTACTGATTCACAGTTGCAACATCCTGCATAGGACCTAGGTAAACTAAACATACGACACATATAATTCACACTTACAGTTGATTGCAATCTTTTGACTAGATAGAAGAATGTCTTGAAAATGGGTCATTTTTTTCATTGTTTTTCGCTTGAATTCAGCTTGAAACTAACGATAATTGAATTTCAATTTTAACTTTTTTCCTGATAATTTTATGCTATATTCAAAACGAATGCAAGCTAAATTTTATGTTTATTAAAATCAATGACAAAGATTAGTGAAGTTTCACATTTTGCCATCATTTGCAAACATTTTCAAGGAAATATATTTGCATATTGAAAGGTTAGCATATCATGTAGCATTATGAATACGCATTGTTTGTAGAATATCCATATTAGTGAAAATGAATATCTCACCTTCTGTCTAAACTACTTGTCATTCTGAGAAATTAAAAACATAATTGACTCTAGAAAAGCATGGTTTATTATAATGGAAATTGCCTTCTGCAATCATTCCTATTTCAACAGATGTTAAAAATGTCTTTGCTTTTATTTGTAAGTCTTTAAGAAAGTAAATAGAAACAATTTTTTTTAGATTTAGATATCATAGTTAATGGGAGCTCGAATTGATTACTGCATTTTTTCCCAAGAATTAATTTGATCCTTTTTGTTTTAAACTTGAACATTGAAACTGCAATTGGTAATTTACCAATAATTTTATAACATGAATTAATATGATGTAGAAATATTAGTTTATCTATTTATAAAATAGGATCACCGATGCCTACTACATAAATTTGCTTAAAGATTAAATGAGATAAAGTATGTAAGTAATTCAATTTAGTGCTTTGCTCTTTTTCAGTTTTGAATGAATATATAATTACACTCTTTCTAGATAATGGGAATACAAAGACACAGAATTTCTCTATCGCCTTTTTTTCTTCATTGCTACTATCTCTAACTTAATCCATCATATTTTGTTTAGATCTTTGCTATAATCTTCAGTTTGATTTTTGTGCCCTCCTCTCTTACCCAGTCAGATTTCAGTTTCCTGGCAGTTACCCTCCAATACACATAGGTAATAACTTTTATCTCACATCATCGATAGCTTGTAAGGCTTCCTTATTACTTTTAAAAATAAATTAAACTTCCAAATATCCTCAAATCTGTGTGACTTTATAAGCCACTTTCATAGTCATTTATAAACTCTATCATTTAAGATTTAGTTATGATGTATTCTACACTTGAAACCTATATAATTTTACTAACCCATGTCATCCCAATAAATTGAAAATAATAATAATAATAATAGTAATAAAGATTTAATAAGTATTCTGTATGTGCAAGATCTGTATCTGCGTGTTTTACAAACCAAGCACAGAGGAATGATTTAAATTTGGTCTCTACTCTAGACAAGTTAATATGAAAATTCACCCATTGAGTTATGTAATGGAGGCTGTGGGGAATCAGGGAAACACAACTCACTCTTTGCAGAGAAAATAACATTTCATATTATCTTTGAGAAAGGGGTTGTATAATTTGCCAGATGAAACAATATGTGCAAAGACAAAGAACAATTAAAACTTATAGATGTTCAAGGACAGGTGATAGAAAATAGTAGGAGATAAAATTATAAAAATTGTTTGGAGACAGACATGATAGCAAGCACTTTTGATAATTTCATTATATAACATCCAGGCAAAAAGAGGAATGTGAACAAAGAGACCAATATATTAGAATCACATGATGAGTATACAAAAAATGGTCATAGTGTTGAAGAAAATAGTAAAAAATAAACAATATATAAGTGATTGCATATATCAAGTAACTAGTCTAAACTTCTGTCGTAGCAATCAAGTACAGCTGAATTTCTAAACCTTTTAAAAAATAATACATTATTAGAAAAGTTAGGGGAAGATTTACAAGTGATTTCTTTTTGTCTTACATCAGTAATAAAAGTGAATAAATGCCTCAAATACGTAGAGTTCCTATAATACCAGATGAATTTAGATTCCGATTTTGAAGGAATGATAGAAAGAGTATATAACATTTTAATACATTTATGTATAACTTTTTAGAAATTAAAGCAAAATCATGTGAAAAGTTATGTTTAAATCACACTCTAATATAAAAAGTAAAGTTTACAATTAATCTCATGGCTGGATATTTGAGACAAGTTGAAAACATCCAAATTATTAACTTCATATTTTTAAAAATTTTTTAAATTATGTTTTTTTAATCATATGAAACCAAAATGACATAATAAAATCTTTCTGCAATGCTCTCGTATTAGTCATATTTTGGTCTTTCATAAACACAAACTTAGCAGTCTCATATGAGTTTCTGAACTTGGAGGATTAGGTATTGCTCTGAGATTATATATAACAAAACTTACTTTTGTATTTTGTATCCTCACAATATACAGACACTTCTGCATAAACCCACAGAACTTTCACATAATATACTGACTCATCAGTAAATTCAAAAATTTTTAAGCTATACAATTGTTGTTTTGGGTTCATGGAAAGAATGTTATGAGATTTTTAGATGTTTAATTATCTTCCACACATGAGTAGATTGGAGAAAAATAGCTGGTTTCAATTACCAATCAACATGTGACTTGGACATGTATGAATTAAGCAAAATAACCAGTTATCTGAATATTTTTCTCTGTATTTACTTAAAGATAAATATAATTCATGAGCAATATCAAACTATAACAGTGGTTTAGCTTTCATGGACTAAAGACCCAGTCCAAGTATTATCCTGGCTTTTCCTATTGAGTATTTTTGTCACTGTGTCATCCATGATCACTTTGGTAAGAAATATAATTGGATAATAAAAGAGAAGGGACTTCCAATTCAAATTATCGGAAGCAATTGATCACAAATAACAAAAATAAAATTTGGAGAAAATATATTCACTTCATCTATATAATGAGGTCTGACAATTAAGTCTGTGTACTCATCCTAGAAAAAGTGCTACACACCTCAATGCTGAATATCACTATGTTCACCTTCAAAGTACTCCCTTTGAGAAACTATGCACCCATGCCAGTGCCTAGTCTACCCTTCAAAGCAATTTGGAACTCTTTTTCTGGAATGGCCATCAGAGTTGTCATTGTATTACCCTTGATATTCTGAATGGCATCAAAATGTCTTCCTTTCAATATTTCCTTTATCTTCGGGTAAAGAAAGAAGTCATTGGGGGCCAGATCAGGTGAGTAGGGAGGGTGTTCCAGTACAGTTCTTTGTTTACCGGTTAAAAACTCCTTCACAGACAGTGCCATGTGAGCTGGTGCATTGTCGTGATGCAAGAGCCATGCATTTTTGGCAAAAGTTCAGGTTGTCTAACTTTTTCATGCAGCCTTTTCAGCACTTCCAAATAGTAAACTTGTTTAACTGTTTGTCCAGTTGGTACAAATTCATAATGAATAATCCCTTTAATATAAAAAAAAGTTTAGTAAAATCATTGCAACAAAGTTCGCAAACTTCAGTTCTCATATCTTCATATACAATTCCTGCTTAATTGAAAGTTGACTCAAAGTCCTTTGATTGATTATAATTTGATTATATACCTCCATACCCTAACTTCAAAAATAATTTTATTTTGCAAACTTTTAAAGTCTAATCAGTGGATTGCACAATCAATATGTTCTGCAAACTTAGGGACATGCAACTATTTTTTATTTTTTCGACTTTGAGTGAGAATGGGTCATTGGGTTTCTACTCATAGAGCAGTGATTCTCAACTGGGGCCAATTTAGACTCCTTTAGCCCTACCCAGGTGATATCTCAGAAGGTCTAGAAACATTGGAGACATTTTTGGTTATCACTACCTGGTGGTTGGGGGTGATGACTGGTCTGTGAGTTGAAGCCAGGAATGATGTCAAGCATCCTATGAATCATAGGACAGTTCATCACAGCAAAGGATTATGAGTCTCAAAGGTTCCCTAACACCAAGGTTGAGAAACCTTGAAGTCGAATGCAACAGAGATAATAGGACAACCATTTCCACCCCACTCCTTCTCCCCTTGACTGTCACCCAATAACATGAGAATTTGGAGATATTCTATCTTCTAAACCTCTTTTGGCATATTATATATTTAAAAACTTGCCAGATATTATTAGGCCTGTAGTTATATGGTAGTGGCTAATTGGCAGCATGCCCAAATAATATTAATACTGCATTGAGAATACTAGATTAATGTATGATATGCCTTACTAAGACAATAAATTTAAGAAAATATATAATTTCCTGAATTGAGCTCAGTTACCCAGTCTATTTTTAAAATTTGCATCTCATAATTTAAAAGTATGTAATTTTTATCATTCTTTTCAAATGATTCTTTCTAAAATTGTATACCCATATATGAAATCTGTAACTTAAAGTTCTGTCTTTCCTTTGGGGGGTGGGGGGGAAATCAATTAGGCTGTGTGATACATCCCACAGAGATTTTGTAAAGTAATTGTCTTTCTTTTTCCCTATCTCTTTTCTTTTCTCTTTAAATTGTCTATTGATGAAACATCGGAGGCAATTAAAAAGGCTTTTACTCTCAAGAAGGAACAGTTGAACATTTGCATACTAGAAGCCTGGGACCAGAAAAACTTCCCTATCAGCAAGTTTGTTAACTCGTCAATAATTTAGATGCAGCCTAAAGCGTATGCATAGGTGGATATTTGTTATGAGCTGCTGACTTGTTGAAAAATAAATGCTTTCCATTTTGAAATGCTTGCAAGACTTCAGCTGGCAAGTCAGGGCGTACTGCTGAGAGTTGGAAAGCAGCTAGCTATTACAACCTCCAAGCTACCTTCCCTTCCCCCTCCATGCAAGAAAGTCGCACACACTTTTCCGTACTTGAAGCAAGCTTCTCTTTTGCCTTTAGTTTTAATATGTTCGTGCTTTTCCTCCCTCAAAAAACTGTCATGTACTTATTAGTTCTAGATATAGAAATAGAATATAATCATGGAGAGGTGACTGAGGCTATATACAGGTTTGATTTCCATGTTTAAATGCTGAAAGACAGTTTATAAAAAAGTTTCATTTGAGGCATTTTTTAGAGAAACCGATGCATTATTCAAATAGAAAATCTACGTCTTTTAACTTTTTTTTTTCCTTTCCTTTTCTACAATATTATGTCTACAAGTGTTAAATATGTTGCAAGTGTACACACATGCCACAGTTTTTAAAAACTTAATACCAGACAATTATGACATTATTGGACTTTCTTCCAAAGTTTTATGACAGGGAACAATTCATCCCTCAGATTTATGTAATTAGGCTATACATTTGAGAAAACAGTGCATTTTGTATGTATGTGCTGTGAGATTCAAAGTCCTGATCTCGACATTAACATAATAAATGACTTGAATTTAGTTTTTTAAAAAAAACATAAATAAGATAAAACATATGAAATTAAGCAACATTAGTCTTAAATATTACCCAATAAATGGTAAGGAATGCAACATTAAGCAACTGAACAAATTGTTTTGGGGTTGTTCCAATTTATTGCCATATTACAGTGTAGTGGGTAGAATGCCTTATTTATTATTAACCATTTCCAAAGAAGAGTTAGCTTTACATGTCAGTCTCAAGTTTGGCAGCCACTTGGGGATCTATGATTTGTAATGGAGTTAAAATAAGACTTTGAAATTGGTCCCAAAGTAGAGTAAACTAAATTTTGAATCACTCAGAACATGTCCAAAATAGATCATTTTATTAATTCACTTTCATTGGTACCTTGATATTAGAAATAATGTGCTTGGAATAGCAAGCATGTGTATGACAATAGCTGGAAAGGTACAAACACCTTTGTGTGTTAATAAATTTTCACTCTTCTTTATTAATGGCTCATCAAAAATGTCAATAATTTTAGTAATCAATTGGATTTCTGAAAATACACTCATTCTTAGTATTTGAATGGTCTTTTCATATAATGTACTGGATAAATGTTATCAATAAATGCTAATATGTTGTCCTTGTGAATAACTTGTAGAAGAGTTTTAAGTTACCTTTCTCTTGTGTGAGAATGTGTGTGTGAGTGTGTGAGTGCATGCAAGGTAACTAATGACTTACTGCTGAGATAACTTACAGTTTCAAAACAGGAGACATTCTTAAATATATTGGCCTTTAAACTTCATTCATGTTTATATGCTTTTGTTGGGTAGGTAATAACTAGTAACAGAGAGGTTTGGAGAATGACTCTACATGTTTGAAAACATGTAAATAAAAAGAACTGTTGTAGAAAATGTAATGACTGGAGAACTAGTTGTATTACAAGGCTAACTTTATTGGCAAGAATAATTTGATATTCGTCATTATCAACCATCTGAGAAGAACAAATTCTGAGACATTTGTATAAAGAATAAGTTCAGTCTCCCTCTCTCTCTCTCTCTTTTTTTTCTTTTTTTTTATTTATTTCAAATCCACAAAGGTTTTAATACTTCAGGAGGAAAGAACAGGAAATCTGGTCAATTGTATATTAACTTGACCAGAATGAAAAATATTTTTGGTTCGTTACAGCTGCTGTAACAGACTAACACAGACTGGATGTCTTATGGACAACTGCACGTTATTTCTCACAGTTCTGAAAACTGGGAAACTGAAAAGTGGAGGATAAAGTCAGTGGAATATTCAGTGTCTGGTGAGAGCCTATTTCCGTGTTCATATATGGTTGTTCTCACATGGAGGAAGCAACAAAAGAGCCCTCTTATAAGAACACTAATCCCATTCATGAGGGCTTTACCGTATGGCCTAATTCCCTCCTAAAGTACCTGCCATCACATTAGGAATTAATTACATTTCAACATATACATTTTTCAGAGGACAAAAACTTTCAGTCAATAGTGACAGAGAATGAAATTGTCTTATTCAAAATATTTTAATGGTCCTTGTCTTTGCATGTTTACTCTAATTTTGAGGCTGACAATATACAAATGATTATAATGTGCTTTGTTTTCACTTTATCAGTTATAAACTTTGTTTTTGTCTATATTAATTTAGTACTCAGCTTGTCTATAAAAGTCAATTTGATATTATGCAAAAATATGTTATAATAAATAAAAAAGTACAGCAATTAAGACAATAATCAGTCATATGGTTACTTAGTATCTCATTTATGAAATACTATTTAACTGTTTTATAAGACTATATGATTTACTTATAGGTGTCATATGGTTTTTCGTGAAGAATTAGTTTAATGTAACTTCACTACCACTTACTATTGATTATAAAAGTTTTCATGTTTTAGAAGTATAATTTAGATAAGAATTCTGAACACTAATCAAAATACGTTAACATGTATTTTCTTTACAAAGAAAATAACATTTTGAATGGTAAGATATGAAATGTTCTGTCTAGAGTAGTCACAACAAAATAAGTCATATCTGAATGATTACTACCTGTTAGATAATATCAAGAGAAAAAAACAATAATGCATAAAAAAGATGAAGTATTTTCAGAATCGGTTTTCTTATTTTTAAATATATTTATATATTTATATATATATTTGCAAAATCTATGTTCTTAAAAATTTAAGACCATATCTGAAGATAATCCAGAAATCTGTGGAAACTAATTATATTCAACGTAATTTAAAATTATCAGTGTTTAAGGTGCTGAAACAATATTGCATAGTTCACAATTATTATTCTTATCATCTATATTCATGCTGAAATCATGATATGACTTCAGTAGCCATCTTTATTACTTGTTTTATAAAACCCATACCATATATTTTTACTTTGTTTTAAAACAAATAAATGGGTGTATTTTATATGATGGGTTTAGAAAATGAGTTTAAAGATCTCTAGATCTTTAAATCTTGATGGAGTTGAGAACACGCTTTCCCCCAAAATAGCGCCTTGGCATATTGAATATGCTAAACTGAAGGAATTTGATAAAAAGCCAAGGGCAGTGAGGATTCTCCAAACTTTCCCCACTGTTCTCCCCTGAAGACCCTCACAAGAGAGGTACTCTCTGTACACCCAGAGAAAAGGAACATCCTTATCTCCAAGACAGAAGGACACTGAAAGGAATGTGAACAGGACTTGCTAAATTTCCCCCAGTTTACTACACTTAGCTCATACCCCTTTTGTCCTATTACATTTTCCCACTACTTTCCAATTTTCATCTAACTTAGCCTAAAATTGCTCAGGTTTAATTGCTTTCAGGTCCTCATTTCCTTATATTGAATATTTTTTTTTTTATTAATATGTCTTTTATTTTAGAGTTCCCAAACTAGCAATTGAAAGTATAGAAGGAAAAAAATATTTTCCCTTCCTTACAATTTCAAGGGGCAGTCAAATTCATAAAATTAGTGATGCACAAAAGGTGGAAAAACATTTATTTTTTTCCATCAAAATTAGAACTAAAACAAAAGAAAAAAAATGTTTTTGTCCTCACCTTCATTTAAATCTAGATAATTGAAAGGGGAAGCTTCATTCACCCTTTCAAATTTCTGGGATGCTAATATTCTTATGAGTAATTAGCTCCCACATCCATGGAATACTGTAGGCTCTGGGAGATCCTGTCTTAACTTTTCTCACTCCGTTGGAGCATACACATTACCTGAGTGTGGAGGGAAGGAGAACCTTCCATCATTATAGCGTCAATCTTCATGAATAAGCATCTGCTGTCTCCACCAACCTATTAGAGTGCTTACATACTTCTATTTAGGAATCTTGACAATTGTAGACATTTGAACCTAAAATTGTGAGAGTGAGATGGGTTTTCTTTTCATTTGCAAATTAATTTATGACTTGTCCAGAAATAAGGAAAGTATCTCTAACATATTTCTATAGTCACAAAAATGAATAATCAATTCATTTGCTTGAAATTGAAATTAATAACAGGTATTTTGAATAAACATGTTTGTGGATTCATTGGATCAACTTCCAGTTACAGTGTTGTAAATGTATAATGTAATACCAGGGTCACAGGAAGAACCTAATTTAGAAATCCACGTATCTAACTCAGTTGTAGACTATCAATCTCCACACTGCATTGCTCATTACAGTTTAATTATTATTACTGATCACTGCCTATACTTGTGTAATGTGTATGCTTGTATTAGTTATAAAACTAACCTTAACAAATCCTTGCATGTTTTTAGCCAGGATTCCAAAGTTGTTGGTTTTGAATTTAAAAGTGTGATAATTTATTTGCCTGTCTGTACAATAAAATAAAACAATTTTAAAAAGATGCAACTCTTTTCTCAATATTTAATCATTATGCTATTACATTTTCTGTATCTTAATTTCTGTTTGATTTTTAGTCAACGGTGAATTGAAACACATCAACTTTTTGTTTCTTCCTATAATTTGTAAATAAAGGTCTGAGATATGCTTGCTGCTTTTACTTTTATATTCTATAAATATTAGGAATCCTACTGGATTTGTTTCCAAGAAAGTTAAGGTATAAAAGTGAATGATTCCATGTAATGAAGTAAAATACAAGAGAGTAATTATCCACAAATTGTTTTGTTGTTACTCTTGTTGATGTTTTGTTTTGATTAATTCTCCCTTAAGTACACTAACCTACCTATCTATACTATGAAGTTTCATGGAATATCTCAGCAAAAATTGGGAGTATATGAATGTGTGCAACACACAAATATCCATGGGTGTGTGAAACTCCATCTGTGAATTGCCAGGAAACCCTCAGGGAGATAATTTAGTACTTTTAAGATTCAATCTTTACAGAGAGACTGGCCTAGGTCAAGCTCTGGCTCTTTCCCACAAACTGGGAAGGTTTACTTAAATTTTTGAGATTCTTGATTGGTTAACGCCTCTGTAAAGGAGAATAATGACCTCTGGTAATGGTAGACCTATTAAATGATAAAAGAAAGAGAACATCTTTACTTAGCACAGGGCCTCAGGCACTCAATAAAGTTGAATTACCTTCCTTAACATCTGGGATTCAGATTGCTATTTCCTTTGAAAAAACTTTCAGATTTAGGATTCTCTTAGCAATTCAATTAGATTTATTCATTGTGCCAGCTCTTTTAATTTATCTTTTTTTCTTTATTTCTCATACTTAGGCAATACAACAATGATTTAGAATTCTGACATTTGGGCATGTATTGAGGTTCCTTTGACAATCACTAACAGATAAAGTGTGCTTTGGATCAAGAGTCACCTGTCACAATAGTTGATGTATTTTCATTTATCACCAAACATATTTAAATTAGAATTACATGTCTTGTCTACCGTAAAATGTCCTTGGTTGTAGTATCATTTTATGTGTCTTGTGGAACATTGAAAATTGTAGTAACAGCAAAAGTTTGCTTATATTATTTGTGAATTTTATAGTAGTATATCAATTTTGACTCCAATTAACCAAAAGATTTCCTCAATGATTCTGTTAAGTTCGTTCATTTAACTATTCTAAAACATGAAATAATTGCGTATTGTTAGCATTATCAGTCTGATAATGTTTCTCTAAACTGGTACATTTGATGAACTAGAATAATTAAAAGTGAACACAAATGATTATTTCCATTATATCTTATCGTTTTCATGTTTAGTTAAGCTTTTCAAATTTAACTTTTTATCTAATTGCTGATAGCTGTTTGAAAAATCTGAATTGTTATTCTAATTTCAATATGTATTTAATATGTAGTAACAGAAGATTGAGATTTTTTTTTTTTTTTTTTTAAGACCATAATAAATTACCATAGAGCAAAGTGTCTTGATTAATCTAGGGGGCGAAATCAATTTAATGAGCAATTGACTTCGGTAAGGACTCTAAATCCAGTTTAAAAACAAATAAAATGAGGGAGAAAGAGATAGGCAGAAACACACACACACACACACAAACAGAGAGAGAGAGAGAGAGAGAGAGAGAGACTTTATTGCCACATATTAGTGCAGCTATAGTTTGATATATAGTTGGTATTTTAGGTTCTGTTTTCCTGATTCTTTTCTTATTATCCAAATATTTTCATATGTGTGTATCCAAATGTGACATGCAATATTTATTTTTATACACTGAAAGCATTTTTTTTCAAATAGAGAAGATACTAGGAACCTACTGTCCAAAAACAACAGTAATAAAAATAATAAATACTACTACTAATAATAATAATGGGAAAAATATGATTCTGATATATATTTTTAGAATTAATCAATTTCTTTGCTAATATAATTTAACTATTTATTTTTTTTTTTCTATTTTTGTGTTTGGAAATAAAGTTGCAGAAAAATAAAGACATATAGATGTAGACATAGATATACATAATGAAGGAGAGAAAAGAACAATTCATGTTATGTTTAATTGTATTTAAATTGATGAAAATTTAAACATGTAATAGATGTTTAGTGAGAAAATAGCTAAAATCTTATCATCTTAAAAACTGATTTAAAGCAATACAATAGAAGAATTTTATTTCACTGTGATTATGAAAATTGATACACGTATTAAGTTGCAAATCTAAATGTAGGCTCTCAAACACTTTAATCCATAGGTTTATTTTAAGTACACTAAATTGTTGTTAGTGATATTCTAGTTTGTTTGTCAAATCCAATAACTTATTGGCTGCTCATAATTAAAACAAAATATGTAGAGGCACCAAGCAATCAACATAAATGGGAATAGCAATATGTTATAAAGGTGAACAAGGAAACTTGAAGTTTCTTTTCTAGAAAATTGATAATACCAACTGAAAGAGCAGAAGAATTATTATTGGCCAGTAGAGCATTCAGTGGGCTGATACTATTCTTAATCATGATCAGATGTCATATATCACAGGTTCTTCATAGCCCTTTGAAGCCCTGCTGGGAAAATTATTGTATGTTTCACAACAGTTAACAAGCTTTACTTTATTGCCCTCAGGTGTTCAAAGTTTTGTCACTTGTCCCTTCTCCCAACTCTTGAATATCAGATGTTTACACAAAATCTCTTTGATTTTATGGTCCTGGAATTTAGAGAAGCACACCCACAGAGCTTCAATGAAAAACCTATAGATTAGAAATTTTGATTATTCTCTTTCTGTCTCTTTTGATGCACACTTTTTGGAAATAATTACCTTTTCTTAAGAGAAATGAAGCAGAATCCAAACATGGGGAAAGATGAGGTATTTGGATTTGGTGATATGCTTTTGGAGAACTGTTTTAGACTGGGTGTTCAGGAAATAACTTTTCAGTTGAGAAATTTGAGCAGAGGCTTGAAAATCCTTAAGAGAAAGCTTTAAGAAAGTCGGAGGTTGAATAGTCTAGTCAAAGTAAATAGTATGTAAAAGAACTTGGAAGTTGAAATTAGCATAATGTACTCAAGCAACTGACTGGACAAGAATGACCATGGTAGAAAAATTATTTGAAGAGATAGGTTGGGGCCAGAGCATATAGATCTTTATAGTCCACTGTAAGGAGTTTGGGCTTTACTCTAGTTGTAAAGAAAACTGTTTTAGAATTCTGCTCAATTGAATGAATGATATGATTTATATCAGCAGAGACCACTCTGGATGCACTAGAATACACTACACATATTCTGGATGCTACAAGAATAGGAGTCTGTTGTTATATCCTAGGAGCTAAAGATAATGGCAGCTTGGATTTCCATGTAACAAAAAGATAAAAGAGGTGGTAAAAATTGAATGAATTTGGAGTGCATTTTGGCCATCAAAACAACGTGAGGTTGAAAAACAAATAAAATCTGAAAAAAGGAAGCATTCAACATGGTTTTTGTCCCAAACCATTAAATGAATGGTATTGTTGTTTACATATATAAAGAAACTGAAGAGGAACAGGGATATTAGTAATTTTCAGTTGACATATCCATTGTACATCAAAAAAGAGAAGTCTAGCAGGCATTGGTTGCAATCTGGATTTGTTGCAAACACACTTCAGCTCAGGAGATATGCACTTGGAATATCACATTTTAAATTTAGGAATTAATAAGATCCCTAGTGAATTAATATAGATAAAGAAGGGACACACACCAATCCCTGGGTACTCAAATATTTAAGGAAGAGAAAGAAGAGGGAAAACCAACCAAACAAACAAAAACAACAAAACAAATCCCCCCAAAAAAGTGATGGACAAATGAAAACTTAGTGGAGTGGATGAAAAATAGTCAAGAAGACAGGCGTTTCCTAAAAGATGAGTTTATGCATTCAAGAAGAAGAAACCTCCATCATGTTACATATTTCTGAATGACTAAGAAAGATGAGTGAGAATTAATTATTTGGTTTGGCAAAATTGAACTCATTGGTATCTTTGACAAATATAATTTCAAGAAGTGATAGGAACAAAATCCTATCACAATTTTCTCAAACTGCATTAAGCAAAGAATGACAATTATAGAAGCATTAATCAAAAATTCCAGTGACATTAAGTTCTGTTATGAGGAGAATAGAGAATGGAGACAGTTACTGAAAGGGATTAGGGAAAAAAAAAACATGATTTTTGTTTTGGAGTTTTTGTTGTTACTGTTCTGTTTTGTTTTAGATGGGTATATGTTTGTGAGAAATTGGAGTGATCCTAGAGATGTATCAAATCAATGCTTGGAGAGGAAGAAAAAACAGGTGGAATCAATTAGCAAAATAGGATAAAATTACTGTGCAGAAATAAAAGAACGGTTTTGAGGTAGGATTAAAAACAATTGATCCAAAGAGTAAGATAGAGCATTTGGATACAGAAGCTGATAAAACATCAAATATGATGGTAGGAATTTGAGGTTGTTTTCTTCAAATTGTATCTCTATTTCAAGGAAATAAGAAAATAAATCATCAGGGGAGAATGTGGAGAGGGGAGGCCAGTAGGAGTTTTATAAGAAAAGGAGGAGATGTGTCCTGGCTTTCTCAGAGAATGGCATAGAAAACCAATAAAGAAATATAATGAATCAGATCATTGTTTTTTAGATCCTATTTGAGATTTAAGATTATAAGGTGGGGCCAAATAGAGAGGCTTTATGTGTTTCTGTAAACCTTATTCAATGCTGGGGTACATATAAGCAGAATAGATAAATAGGGTTTTCCAAGAGAGTGAAAAAAAGGGATAGATTTATGAGTGTTTATGCTAAGATCGAATAGATGATGCTGCAGGAACAAACAATTCCAAAATCTCTGACTTAACAAAAAATATTTATTTCTCAATGATATTGCATATCAAACACATATCAGCAAGGAGCTACTCTGCACTGTCTTTTAGATATCCAAGGTAACAGGGCATCTTCATTCTTTAACTGCACCATTTGGGAATTCAGTCTTCTCTGCTACCACAGCTGTGGAAACAAAGCAAAAAACAAGAAACAAAAAAACAAAACAAAACAAAACAAAAAAACACTAGGGATCCCATACTGGCATGAAATGCTTCAGCAGGGAAGTTATACACATCACTTCAATTTCAGCCTGTTGACTGGAACAATTCATGTGTCCAGTCCTATCAGAGACTACTGAGAAATGCTATGTTCATATGCTCACAAAAAGAGGACAACCAGGTATCGGTGAGCACTAGTAGCCACAGTAGTTGAGAGTATGTGCAAGTGAGAAGATATCTGTAATAAATAAGGAAAGAATTAAGGACAGGATAACAATCATGGACAATGAAAAAATGATATGGTCAATGTGTTGGCATTTCCCAAAGGGACAGGATAACAGATGTAGCAGTGAAGTAGCCAGTTGACATGGAAAATAACAATGTGGAATGTCTAAATTCCGTACATTGGAGGTGGTACAAATAAACAGGTCTAAGAATTTATTTTTGCAGAATTTGTCTCTCCTACTTACTAGCTTTGTGGCCTTAACCAAATTATTTATCAATTCTGTGTGGGTTTATCTATCTGTAACTTGAGAATTCAGGAAAGCTTTCTCAGATAGTTGTAAAGATCAACTGTGGTAACAAACACAGAAATCCTTACATTATGTAATATGCAATTCAAGGTAAAATCTATTACTATCAATAGAGATGAAGTGGTAAAAACATAAATGCATATAGATAAGTTTTATCTCAATACAAAAAACGCTGGTAAACTGGAGAAACTGGTTTATAATATCCCTTTAAAAATAATGGTATTTATTTTTAGAGGAAGTTAATAAAAATTGTGAAAATTACTGTTTTATGGTTAGGAATCTAGAGTATACTTTGAAAAAGGAAACTTTTAATTTGTTGCTCTCAGCATTCCTTAAAGCTACTCTCATTTTTACATCAGATTGTTTAATTTTTGTCTGTTTACATGTTGCAAGTATTTAGAAAATTATTATCTTTTTCATTTATCTTGCCAGTTCATTTGGAATAACCCTTGATAAAACACTGAACATTCTGTCATTTAGAAGAAATAAATGAAAGGGCAGCATTTATGCAAGTGACCATTTGCTGATCTTTCTGTTTATCAGAGAGATTATTTATTTGTAGCCATTGATTTATTCTTCTGTGTTAACAAGTTCCTGTATGTTTATATGTGTGTGTTTGTGTGCATGCATATGTATGATGATTACAAGGGCATACATGCTTGTGTTGTGATAAATTACTTGACACTGTTTTCTTCGCTTTAGTTCTATTTTGTTTGAATGTTTCTTAACCAAACACACATCATTCTCTAGGTGGTCTAAAAATTTACACAACAGTCTCAAAAAAAAAAAAATCAGATAAAGATGTTGACGGAAAATAACAAATCTATTTTACAAGTATATTATGTCATTATTTTATTGAAAAATAATATATATGTGTATATATATATATATGTACATATATATATGTACATATATGCATGTAGAGAGAGATTTATAAAATAAAGCATGAGAAAAAATAAACAATGTTATATAGAGATAAGTACTGTTGATTATATTTTTTAAGATATTTTTAATTTGGAATTCTTCTGTGTCAGAATATGCTAGTCTCATTTCCATGTTCAACTGCATTCCTTGTCTATAACTTACACCCAGACACTGTAACTCTCTCTTTGGAACTACATTGTTCACATACAAATAATTAAAAGCAATTTTTTTATCTAAATTCTACTCAGTTAATTTTTTTGATATACATACAAGACTATATGTCATTTCAACTAAATAAATTTAAAATATTGTTGATGACGTTAAGGATCAGTAAAAGAATAATGAAATATATCAAACTGTATATATTGAATGGATAATAAAAAAACAAAACCAATAAGACTGATTACTTTAAGAAATCTGAAATTCATTTTGGACTGACATGATCTGTGAAGGACTTTTTCCAGAGAAAAGATCTGAGACAATATCTGAAAAAAATTAGCAGAATTGAATGAGTGAAAAGAAAGTAAAATATGTTAATAATCAAATTATTTTTTTCATCCAGTTTCAATCTCACTCTCCATTCCTGTCTCTTTATTGTTTTGGCAGATGACTTGCTCTTTTATTTCCTTCTCATGCTGTACCTCACACCATGCTTTTTCCAATCACAGCCCTCTCTGTCTTCATTTCCTGGTTTAATACTGAGCAGTTCCTTCTTCTCTTACTTAAATACCTATTAGAATATTGGTAGTACCTTAAAATGCTGCTGAGCACTAAAAAACAAGTGTGTGGGTACTTTAAGAAAATACTCCTGGGCAAAAGTATAATGTTAACTAGAATTTTTCACAGGTTCTGTTTAATAATTTAAATGCTAAAATATAGTGGTATTCTCTTAATCTGTATTTTGTCACTCAATTACAACTTTTAAAAATTTTCTTTAGATCACCGTTGTCTTCCTAACTCCTTATTTAGCTAGTTGTTCTTGAAATCTGAAAACATTATTTATCTATACATTGTATTGAATATTTGTCAGAGAAATTATCTGAAACTACAACATAGAGACAAAGTTGGGCCACATACCTTTTCAATGTTTATAGGTGTTAAGGTCACTCAAGAATTATCTAGGTTCTAGGATAATGTATTTAATTATATTTCCTCTTGACTATTGACATAAGATCTCAGAGAGTCCACAGATTAATGTATAGATTTTTGTCCAGTAGAGATGCAAATAATTTGTGTCTAGTGGAGGAAATAACCCTGGAGATAGTAGTTTATAGCCTTATTGGACATTAAGCAGCTGCTTTTTAAACTAACCCAGCAAATTTGCTGTTATAAGAATTTTAGCTTCTAAAATGTTCTTTGAATCAGTAATTAATCAATGTGTTGAAATATTTGACATGTGTTCAGTTTACTTTTATTTGAGATCTATGATTTTATCTTCTTGAAAATTGTGTTAATTATATTTTAAAACCTTTCAAAACTTGTGTGTTCCCTAAATTGACTTCTTAGGGTCCATGGTTCCTTTTTCTTTTACTCTATAATCTGAAGCACTAATAGATTGTATAATAAAAGCCAATGTGTTTGCTGTTATAGCTTTAATTTGGGATGTAAAAAATAACTGATAGGGACAGTGGATGCTGTTCCAAATCCTTAATTCAGCAGGTGAGGCTTCAGTTATAATCTCCTGCCAGTAGTTTTTCTCCTCCCCAGGTCCAAACACATGGAAAAATAGAATAACATCACACTCTCCCAAGGCAAGCATATAGCCCTTTTGTTTTCTGATTTAACTGTTGCAGCTAATTATTTAGGAAAGAACCTGGAAGGGAGAAAAAAGGAATAAGAAGATTGGGGGAAAAAAAATCCATGTAATAAAAACTATCTTTGGTCTTACTTGAATTCTGTCAGTGCAGGTCCCATTATTTTTTTATTCCTATCACTGTCTCTTCAACTATCTTTCTAGGGAGTCTGGTCACTGTTTATCCTGGCAGGTAACCCCACACCTCTACACTGGTGTGTTTTCCCATTCTGTGATGACTGGCATGATGTAATGCTCAGATTTATTTTCAGGAAGAAAGAACTTGTTACCTCAGCTTCTGAGAATATTGTCAGAATACTATCTCTTCTTCAGTTTTCAGTTCTTTCTGAGATGCCTTAGCTGAAAAAGCGACCTACCTCCCCATTGGGTGTGGACCACTCTGGGAAAGCAGACTTTATGGAGCTATAGAGGCGAAGCCATCTAGACTGAGCTCATAACAATTCTGAGGAACTATTCCATTTCCAAATCACCAAGAGAGGTCAGCCAAAGTCATAGTTGGGAAATGCATCACAGCTCAACCTCTCCTTCTAGACAAACCTGCTTCTCTCCCCTCCCTAGCATAGGTGTTGATTCCAAGAGTACTTCCTAATAAACCTTTTGCAGGAACATTTCCTAATAATCCTTAACTCTCAGTCAGCTTTCAGGAACCCCAACTTGTGACAACAACATAGACCCAGTATATCTAAAATCAAGATTATGTAAATAGTCATGATTGGCATTTTGATATACAAAGAACTAAATTAAGAATCATCTATATTAAAAACAAAAGCAAACAAACAAGCAAACAAAAAACTACTTAAACTTCCCTTCTGTTCCTTCTCCTTAAAATAATGGTTCAACTGGGCATTTTACCATAGATGCTGTATGAGGATTCTAAGACGGGAATAAAATAGAATATTCAGAGTAGAACAGGAAATACAGGTGATGAAAGCTGTGGGTGAAGCCCAGTGTTAACATGGGATAACATAGCAATGGGAACTTTATTTTCTTCCAATTTATCTATCCTTACTGCAGTCAACATTATTACTACAGAGATTCTCCTCAGGTCAGTCTTAGAAAATGTTGGAAATAGATTTTCCATCAATAAGATGGAGCTTTGCAAATGGAGTATAGAGGAGATAGGTACTTGAGTAGCAAGAGAAGGAACTTCAGAAGCAGAATGATAAATAAAATTTCTTCGGTCATTTGTCTAAAGGAAGCAGTGAAGGAAATTTGTACCTTTGAGATGTATATCATTTTAAAAAGATCAGAGTAGTCTAGATTTTTATCTGCAAAAATGGTAGCATTGTACCTTCTGTCTGTAGATAAACTAATGAGCTTAGAGGGCAGCAGTTATTGTGTGTGACTATTAAAACAAATGTGCATTCCCATGAAATAACATCTGAATATTGATACATTGCATACATTTTGAGATTGCACTTCACCTAAATAGATTCAGCAGGTCAGGCAGCATTCACAGGCTTAGAGGTGTTAGAAAAGGTAACAAGGTGGGACTGGAATGTCCTCTCTGTATTCTGGAGCCATTGTTTTTCACAGATGTTATTTACTCTCCCTCTTTATTCATCACCACTCACCATACAATCAGTTTCATCCTGTAGTGAGCTCATTCATTGCAATTTGATTTGTGCTTGCCTGTCATACTAGGCTTTTTCCACATTGAAATGATTGATTAATTGCTGTTTCAGATTAAATCATCCTCCTATTCAAGAGACTCCAAAGGCTTAAAATCACATCACAATTTCTAACTGTGGCTGTAGGCCAATTTGGCCTCTGCATCTCTCCAAATCTCTATCTTTCAATTTTTTCTCTTTACAACTTTCTTCAGCCACATTAGCCTTAGTCTTCTTCTTCAAACGTCCCAAGCTTCTTTCTACATCTGCTCTTGCCTCTGCCCAAAATTGAAAGCTCTTCTCCCAAAAGAAGTTTTCTCTAACCATTACATAAGTTAGGCTTCATCTCAAATTCAGTTCATTCTCTCACCCCTTACTTTCTTACAATTTGCTTTTTAGCACCTTCCATGACCTAAAGTGCTCATGGTCACTTGTCCCACAAAATTTATAGGTATGCTGTCATATTTATCACTCCATTCTCAGTGTCTGGAACATAGAAGTCAGTCAGTGAGTGTATTAGTTAGAGTTCTCAAGAGAAAGTGAACCACTAGTTTGTGTGTGTGCCTCTGCATGTGTGTGTATGTGTTTGTGTGTATCTGTGTCTGCAGGGATGGGTGAGAGAGGAAATTTGATTTTTTAAAAATTGGCTCACAAGATTATGGGGGATTACAAATCTGTAATCTGTAGAGCAGTCCAGCAGCTTTGAAATTGAGGGAAGAGTTGGTATTGCAGTCTTGATTCCAAAATATTTAGGCAGGATTTCTATGTTTGTCTTGAGGCAGATCTTCTTTTCTTAGGGAAACCTCATTGTTTGTTCTTAAGGCCTTCAATTGATGAGATGAGGCCCACACACATTGTGAAGGATAATCTACTTTACTTAAAATACAATGAATTAAAAGTTAATCATCTAAAAAGTATTTTTCCAGTAACACCTAGACAAATGTTTGACCAAACAGCTGGGCACCATAGCTTATCCCACTTGATATATGAAAGTAACCATTACAATGGCTATCTGTTTTCATATTTAATTATATTTTTCTTTAATTGCTGTATTAATTAATGTATTAAATAATCATCTAATTTTTAAGTCAAAGAATACAGGTAATGCAATTAGCACTAACACTCAGGTCCCAGATGGAAATTTAAAACTTGAAATGTCCTCCCATGTCTAAGTATATGTTCATCATATTGATTTGTGGTAAACTTTTTTACTAATAAGTGAAAAGAAAAGAAAAATTAAATCCATACTTTGACTCAACCTCAATATATTGTGTCAGGAACTTCTCATTATCCCTAACATTATTTATAACTTAATAAAGCTTTCCATGTCACAGTAGGAAGTATTTAGTTGTGATGTTTAATAGCTCTAAACTGACTCAAATCTAGGCAAGTACAACAAAATTATTATCTGTATACAATATACGGATATAAGATGTATCATCTTGATATTTTCAGGATGCTTTCACCTGGACTTCATTTGAGGTACAATATGGAGAACTTCTTTTTATAAATGCTGATCAAGAAAGCACAATCATGATATTAAGTAGCTGATTTCTGAGAATTGTTCAAATGTTACTTTTTAGAATAAGTATTTAACTTTTTTCTATGTGTTCATACCTTAAATATATATATATATATATATATATATATATATATATATATATATATATTCATTTATTTATATATATATTTGTATTGAATAATTAGAGAAATATGTATATATATTTCTCTAATTATTCAGTTAATTCTTAAAACCACCTCATTCACTTTTAAGTTAAAAGATATTGTGAAAATAAGCTTTCTAATACTTAATTTTGATTTAAGAAATAAACCTCTCACTAATGAATCCCCAATGACCTTATAATTTTATTATTATATTAAATGAGGGTGTATGGTCCTATGCACCTATTTTCAATCAAAATTGCTATATTATATATATTAGGAAAATGTTTATATAATTTACAATGTAATCATCTTCATCTCTGGGTCCTACTCACTCTCTAGAAAGTCCATTCATGTTTTTAAATGTTACCAGTGTGCAAATAATCACCTAATACAAGGATCTGAGTTCACCTTATTCTTATACTCATGTGTATTACTAGATATATATCTGAATGAACTTCAGAATGATTCATTCAGTAAGTGTCAGGCACTTTTCTATGAACTGAGTATACATCAGTGAAAAAGGAGTAAAAAACAACAACCTATTGTTCTTAATGAACTTTCAGTCTACGGAGGAGATGCAAAGTAAAAAAAGAAATATATATATATATATATATATATATATTTCTGATATATATATTTCTGATATATATATATTTCTGATATTATATATATATATATCAGAAATATATATATATATATATAATATATCAGATAGGGATAAGAAATTACCAGAATCAGTGTATGAGGAGACCAGGGGAGTGAGTTGTCTCTTGGAGCAATTGACATTTTCACTTAAATATGAAGGAGTTGAGAGAACAATGTAACGATCCAGGGGAAAACATTCAGGGTAGAAGAAAGTAAGAACAAAGAGATTAGTATGCCTCAAGGTTAGTGTCACTGTAATGTATTTTGGGAGATGAATAGGCGGTAAGGGCGGAGTTAAGAGGGAGCTCATGTTAGGACTTGGTGAGACTCAGTAGATAGTTAAGCTTTTACTCTAAGAAGGGAAGCTTCTGTAGGACTTTAAGCAAAAGAGGGCCATCTCCACTCTAGCTGTGTAAGGCTAGTCTTTAAAGAGAGGAGAGGACAGATGAGAGATTGAAAAATGGAGTTGGTGAAAAGTGGTTGGAATTTGAAAGGACAGATTATGGTATGAGAAGCTTGTGGTTTGCATATAGACTGAGCAAAAGGAGAGCAGCTGAGAAATACTCCAAGTTTTTGGTCTGAGGAAGTGGAAAAAGAACATGCTTGCCCACTTATTGAGATGGGCAATATTGCTATAGAAGCAGATTTGGGTGAGTGTGGGGGGAGGGGGAAGAAGGTGCTGAGTTTTAGGTATCTGTTGAGGCATTTAGCTTTCTGTTAGACATCCTAATGGAGATTTTGAGTAGGCAGATGGTATGTGTGCCTATAAAGGAAAAGATGATCAAATAAATCAAGCTCACATAATAATACTCTGTATTAGATTTAGGAATAAGTTTAATCATTTGGGTAATATGTGCATTATGTAAATTGCCTATAATTATAAGAGAATCTTGTATTTTAGCTATATTTATGAATTAGGTTAGTGATTTCAATGTCAAAATGTTTCCTTCAGGTTTGGGTTGAAAAATATAAATTGTGTGCATTTAATATTTCATAGATAATTCATTAAATGTATTGCAGTGACAATTGTTAGTAAAATTACAAGGGTTTCAAGTGTACAATTCTGTAATGCATCATCTATATATCACACTGTGTTCACCATCCAGAGTCAGATCTCCCTCCATCATACATTTATTTTTATGCCATATAAATTTATTTGCTGTCTCCATTCATAGCATAAAAACGAAGACATGCATTTTTAATTAAAGTTTTGTTGTGTGTTTTTTTTTCTTGAATAATGTGTAAAGTGATCATGAAGCACTTTTACAGCACAATGAAGTTAAATAACTATTTTCATTATAAATATTTTACTCGGGTTACCTAAAACATCAGAGTGCAAATCAATATCCTCACTCAATTTAATTCCCATTTTAATTTACTTTGCTATTCTATTCTTGAAAGGTTTATACATAATATGTACTCATTATTTATTGCTTAGCGAAATATAATGTTAAACTTGAGTTTACCAATTTTGGAACAAGCAACACTGAATTTTTTAATTTTTTCAATACTGTTAGAATGATAAGTAAAACTGAATGACTGAATTACTTAGTGATTATGTATGAAACAATATGTATTTCTTAAGTTAAAATTAAGGGGTTATGAAATGAGGTTTATTAGTTTTAAATTGAATCAGGTCAAATATTCTATTAAGTTAGAAATCAAGTGGTTTTAATAATCGTTTTGCCATAAAAAAGTCCTTCACATAACATATTTAATAAGTAATTGAAATAAAAAATAGAGATTGAGGGTATATCATATAATTTTGCATAAGTATGCCTTAAAAATGAATGGAGTTATAAAATTATTGTGTTATGTTTTTTCCACTTGTATCATGTATATTCTAATGTCAACCTTTGAGCATGCCCTTTATCTAAAACCACATACTTAATCATGTGATTGCTAAATATATTTAAGTATATAATTAAATTTTTGAGGTGAAAAACAAATGAGCCAATAGACAAAAATGCCAGCCTTGAAACAGAAATAATATAGATAATATTAGAGCTCACCAAAATTTATTTGATATTTCACTGAAAAGAATTCTCAGAAAGGAACACCAAACTGGTAAACTTACACAGCAATTGTTTGTTAAGAGAAAATAGTAGCAAATAATATAGTATGATTGCATTTCCAAATAAAGATATAAAATATTAGGTAACTAGTATCATTTATTTTTGTGTAAGTCAAAATATAAGCATGTGTGTAAAAATTTGTGCTGTGTAAAATGGGAATTAAATTGAGTGAGGATATTGATTTGCACTCTGATGTTTTAGGTAACCCGAGTAAAATATTTATAATGAAAATAGTTATTTAACTTCATTGTGCTGTAAAAGTGCTTCATGATCACTTTACACATTATTCAAGAAAAAAAAACCACAACAAAACTTTAATTAAAAATTCATGTCTTCATTTTTTAAGCTATGAATGGAGACAGCAAATAAATTTATATGCGATAAAAATAAATGTATGATGGAGGGAGATCTGACTCTGGGTGGTGAACACACAGTGCGATATATAGATGATGCAATACAGAATTGTACACTTGAAACCCTTGTAATTTTACTAACAATTGTCACTGCAATACATTTAATTTAAAATGAATTTTAAAAATGTAAATAATTAAATAATTATGATTTCAGTACCTCAGATTGCCCAACATCTCATAAATTTGAGGTTATGATTAAAAAAAGAAAGAAACAACCAATGACACTAATGGGCTTTCCTACCAAAAAAAGAAAAATTAATAATGTCAAACATAACCTTATCTTCCAATGAATGCCAACAGAAAACTAATGCATGTAGTAGATAAGTACAATTAAGTCACTAAAAACATTTTATTCTCATAAACAAACATCCAAACATTGCTATATCTTCTCTCCCATAATCAAAATGTTGCTGATCTAAATCTAAAACACAGTCTTGGCTTTACTGTCAGAAATGACTTTTCATGTTAAGAAGTGATGATTATTTTGCACTTTAACAGCCACTGTGACTGAGGTTATAATATTTCTTGTTTACTTTTATGCAGTTTCTTAGGAACTTGTCAAGTATGAAGGGGAAGGAGTTGAATTACAACGGTTCTTTCCAATTAAGACTCTCTGGATTCCATGAGTAAAACCACATAGAAGTTCATACCTTAACAGTCTAAAAGGAAGTATGTTAAAAATATAATTAAAAGTCACTCTTTTAAGTTCATAGTAATGCACGTTCTTAGTAAGTATAAAAAGGTCAAAACTTTACCACCTTTTCCTTATCCTATCTCACATAAAACACACCATAAACTCATAACGAAGCTGAACAAATTGGTCTTCTAGATAATTTTCCATGTATACGTATATGTGTTTATAAGTGTATACACACATATTGCATACACGTACGTTTTTATAGATTTCGATTTCATTTATTTATTTATATCATACTATATTGTTAAGCCACATGCTTTTAGCCAATGATATAGGAGAGGTATTTATGTCAAACAGATTTTTATTCTTTAATAATTTCAGAGGAACTCTATAGTATGCACATCCAATAATTTCCGTTACCATTCCTCTTGTGATGAATAATTAGGTTGACTTCAATTGTTTGCTATAACTGTCCTAAACATAATAGATTTGTTTTGTTTGTGTGTTTTCTTGTGTGTGTGTGTGTGTGTGTGTGTGTGTGTGTGTCTACAGAAATAGACCTCAAGAGATCAAATCCTGGTTCTGCCAATTATAATGTATTTGACTTTGGGAAAGTCCTAACCTGTCACTACCACAATTGACCCCCCTGTAAATGAGTATAATACTATCTTCCTCATAGAGGATTATTGTGAAGATTAAATTAAGGCTGTGCAAGTATAGTTTCTGAACCATGGTGACCACAGATAAATTTCAGTTTTTATTGTATTTATGTTTTCAGATTTCGAGTAAAGCTGAGAATTTTTTTATGTTAATTATTTGTTTGGATTTATTTTTCCATTGATTTCTTTTTTTTCCCTGTTGATTTGTTTTTCCTGTGATGATTTATAAGTGAACTTAATTGACACTGTCCACTTTCTATGCCATTTGTTTGCCATTATCAAAATTTAAAAATGTTGGCAACAAAGCACCGCTAATTAAGGAGATGCCTTTTGTTGCTCATGTAGATAATTGACACAGGTTGACATTTTAAAATAAATGGTCATTGAACAATAAACTCAATGTTTTATGCAGCTTTATTATTAGTCTTGAGTATTTTTCTGTATGTTTAAACAGGAAAGCAAAATATGCCTCACAGAAGACTACTACCCAAAATAAAATTGTACTTTCATTGTCCCTGTTGTAATCTGTATCTGCATGGCTTGCTAAGGGGTCTACAATGTAAACCATGATAAAGGGGAAATTTGATTGTTTCTGAATTGATGCTGTGCCCCTCCCAAATACCTTTATTTTTAGAAAGATGTGGGAAACTTAATGAATGATAAATGATTTAATGTGTTGTGTCTTTCACCTCACCCACCCATCTGCCCCACAGCAGGTGAACTGGCATTCCAATGGCTGGTATATGTATTTTGTAACATAGCTTTATCTTTAAGGAACATTAAATCTTATTTTTAAGAACATCACAAATGTTCTCTTTTATATCCTATAGCAACTTAATTACTTATAGGGTATCTACATTTTGAAAAAGTATATATTTGGGTTTTTAGACTTTAAATTTTGTATTGTAGGGTCTTTGCCAGACATGAATATTTTCTGATAATTCTAAACATTTTTCTTAAATTAAATTATATTTATTGGTAAAGTTAATTAACAGCATAAAAATGAAAAATAATCACTATTACTGTTAATGAGGTTAAAACTAATACATCTAATTTAGGAAACACTGTCCGGATTTTATTTGGAGATTAAACAGAAAGAGGGGTCTTACAATTAAATTAATGATAAACAGGATATAATATTTTAAATTAGAATGTTTTTAATTAAAATTTATTGGGGTGACAGTGGTCAACAAAACTACGTAGGTTGCAAGGTACAATTTTATAATACATCATCTATATATTGCATTATGTGTTTATCACCCAGTTCATTTCTTCCATCACCATATATTTGACCCCAGCTGCTATGGAAAACAGTATGGAAGTTCCTCAGAAACTTAAGAATAGAATTAGCATATGATCCAGCAAACCCTCTCCTGGGTATCTACCCAAAAAATCTAAATTAGAAATTTTAAACCACTGTAACAACTTAGATGCCTCTTAGCTGTTGTTATGATTGTATCATATTACTTAGGTTCAAGTTTTTCCATCAAAGAATTTTGCTAAACACTTCAGCTTTTTTAAAACTCAGGGTATCCTTTGCTGAGATCTCTAATTTCAGTGACAAGGATTTTTTTTTTCCAGGTTCTGATCTAATTTTCAAATAAATGATTTAAAGATTAATTTATCAAAACTAAGCATCTGTATTTAATATTCCCTTTGAATGCAGAGTGATACTATCTTACGAGATGAATAATAATTTTTGGTGTCTTTTAATTCCATTTTTCCTGTTACCCTGCACAGTGGCATTTATTATTTTGTGAGTATGGATGTCAAAAGTGAGAAGAAGTCCTACCAGGAACACTTGAATATTGGAGCAAAAAAACATATTAAGTTTGATTCATTCCATTAGGGGCAAGTAATAAAAGAAAAAACAACAGCAACAACAAAATATACACATAATACTAGTTAAGGTGAATTGTACACTCTCAATTTGCCAGTTACTATGCTAAGGAATTTATTTGTATTCACTGATGCATCCTCACAACAATTTTGTCATTATTCCCATTTCATAAATGAGAAATGGAGGAAGGAAGAGAAGTTAAGGGATTTGCTAAGGTCACAAAGGTAGTAAAGGCAAAATCTGGATTCAACCCAAGTCAGGCAGACTCCAGTCTTTAAAACTACACTACTAAATTGTGTTCATTGGAATGAGAACTGTGATTTGCCACGTTTACATGCAAAATCTATTAATACAGAACTGCATTATATGGTACTAAATGAGAAGAAATTATATTCTTATTTCTATCTTGTGCTGTGAGGTCATAGACTAAATTAAAATTGTCCATTTCTGATTACTATTACTTTCTTTTATTAACTCTTCAGAGCAATCTAAATGGACTTTTGTACTCATGATTGTACATGAGATGCAGTATGTCTAAAGTATTGGTACAATTTCAAATCCCTCATGTTTATTTCCTCTTCTATTAATAATTAATATTTTATTGGGTATATATATATTTTTAATTACAGGAACTTAAAAAGATAAAAATGGTTGTAATTGTACCATGCAGAAATAATAATTTTTATAAACTCAGTTTGTAATTTTCCAGATGTACTTTAGAAATAATAATTTAAAAATGAAAATCATAATTCATATGTTGTACTGTGAGTGCTTTTTCCCCCACTTATTATTATAACATCATTTTAATGACATAAATATTTTTATGCAACACATTTAATAAAGGCATATCTGAGTATCTTTTAAAACAATATTTTGGATGCCTTGGGAAAAATATCTGCCTTACTGCTCCTATCAAAACAATGTTGATGAAGTACCTAATTTCATCACTTCTGTGTTTGTGAAAACCTGGGGCTAATTTTTCTTATGTCTGTGTTGACAAGAATTTGAGATCATTTCAATAACACACACACACACACACACACACACACACACACACACACCTTATCTTCATGTCAGGGAGAAAATATACAGGATGCAAAAATGCAATTTAGATGAAGAATAACTGTGGATTTTCAAAATCAAATTCAATTTGATTAGAATATTTTCATTTCCATAGAAAATTCAGAGATTAATTCTTTAATATCTGCAGGTGGTAATTTATGAGGACAGAAAGGAATATTTCTGGTGACTTGCACTTTGTGGAGTTGCTTATTGAAGCCAAAATGCAGATTGACACCTGGGGGACATTATTCTTGGCTTTAGATATGTAAATCAGCGGCTCTAAATGTTTTAAATGACAAGATACAATTTGTCTTGGACATCTAAAATATTTTCATCTATTATCATTGAAAAAGTTCAAAATAGAGAAAACTTAAATATTTTCTTGCTTACTTATCTAAATATGAGCAAAACAGCATTTTAAAAAGTGTTTTTGTATGTATATATTAATACATGGCTTCATGGTTTGATCTCCTTGATTCAGAATGCCATTTTTAAAATGACAGCTTAATACAAACCTTATGTTAATAGTTAAAATGTTAAACACACGCCCTTCTTAAAATTGTAATTCTGTGGTTTTAAGGCAACCTTTCTCCATAAGAATAGGTGGATTTTAGATTCTAATTATCATCCACATTCTACTGGCACTCCATATGCAGAGAAATAATAGAGGATTGATAGATAATTATATGTTTTAGGACCTTAATGATATTTTCTTGGACCTTGCTTTTATGATTGAAAATAAACCCACTACTTCAACGTAGTCCTTATATTTCATCTGGTTATGGTCCTAAAAACTGAACTGAACCCAAACAAATGACTGCAATCTTGACAGGAAACACGTTCTGGAAAATTTCTTCAGGTGTAAAATTGTACTTTATTTGGTTCTCCTTTACCATATGTACATTAATTATTTCATAACTTCTTGAATAAGCAGGATATTTCTCTATATTATTAGAGAATAAGAAATATTTTAATGACATAACTTCATTGTTTTGAATTAAGAGTGATTTCAATAATCACATGATCCAACCAGTAAATTACTGTAAGAGAATACCTTCAGAATTGTTATATTCGTACCCAAATCATCCACATTTTTAGCAGACATTCTCCAACAATTAACAATTGTATAACTAACATTTTTCATAGGAAAATAACTATTTTAAGTTATATAGATGTCAATTATTATATTGAATGAATCAAAAGGAGATTCATGGTTCACATGTATATATTTTGATTCGAGATTTAGTAAGTTTGGCTATTGCTATTGGGAAAAATTAGTTACATTTTCTTTGCCAACTTGTCGATTACCTGCTTAGCTCTGCTCTGTTTATTGTTGTCTTGATTTATGGTATATAGAACTCTAGGACTCCATTCTTTAAGAAATGTAGTAGCCCCATAGACAAATCCTTGGTTTACTCCATTCTCTGTTTATGCTCTAAAGTTTTTTGTACCCTGCTTTATTAATTGGAAAAACATATGGACCTGAATTTGATCTTCATGACGTTTGCACTCCAGATTTTTACCAGATAATATAATCCTAAACTCTGTGCTGCCTAACATTTATCTAAGATTTTATTGCAAGGAAGCATCATTTTGAAAGGGGCTCCTGAAGCATGTACAGGGTAACCACTACTCTCATCTGCTTATATAATGTTCTATGATCATCTGGCACTCAGACAGAAGTGTAACTACATGCCCTGTTTTGACCGCTTTTAGAATTGCTTTGAGGAAGTGTGTGTGCTTTTGGACTTCGATCAGAGACATTATAGGAAATATCTGTACAAAAAATCATTACTATATTTATATTAAATTTGTTAGCAAAGACATATGTCCACAAGATTATATCCTGTTCTCTATTATCAGGATTGATGGGTCAGATTTTTCTGATGTTTCTACCTACAGTTTCACTTGAGGCACTGGATTGGATGTATTTAATGGAAACTATTTTTCTGTTTCCTACTTTGTTTTATCTCTTAGAAACTACTTCACCAAGTATTACTAGTTCTAGAGAAGGTTCAGGCTGCCATTTAAAATGTTTTATGCTATTAATGTCAAGATAGTTATTATTTACTTTAGACTGAATTGAATGTAATAAAAATCGATCTTTGAAACTTCATCTGTTTGAATCTTCAGTCTCCATAGAGAATAGCTAAATGCTAATTTAATTTTAATATTAAGTAAGGTAAAATGACAAAGAGAGATTTCTGATGTACATCCTATCCTGCTTCATGTCCCATATGTTCATTTTTACATTTATTTCTGTATAATTGATGAGAAGTTTAAAAAGTTGTAATTGAATTTATTGTTCAAATTGTTGTCTTTAAATAGGTTATCTCAACATAAATCAGATATAATTTATTGCAAATGAATGTAACAATTTTGTTTCACTTTTGTATTACTGATAAAGACATAGTTTTGATAAGGTATTCTGTCATATACAGAAAAAAGAAATGATATCTGTGAATTTGGAAGTAGTAGCCTGATTGTAGTAGCCCAAACAGCCAGATAATATAAAATTATTTTAAATTTATACTATTAAAAATCTATTATATATGTAACTTTTTATTCACTTGACATCAAATGGATTGACTAATTTAGAAAAGTGCAATTTCAGAAACATCAGAAAATGAACATCTTTTGCAGTGAAATTATCTAATGCTATAAATGTCAACACTCTTCTTGGTAGTCAATTCTAGAAAGCTCCTAAAACTTGCGATTTTCTTAAAATGAATTTGAAATTAAAATGTCCATTCAAATATTTTAAGATGTAATGAGCTTCGTGTGTTCTGAAACTAGAAAGTAATGTCTGTTTGGTCTGATATTGGTGAGCAATGTAGTGTATCAAAATAGCAAATTTTCCTGTTACTAAAAGTTTAAGCCCTTCAGCAAGAAACATTTTTAAAATATAATATTTTGATTAGTTTGATACCATATTTTATAATTATTTGCCATCTACAGCAGAGAACAATTAACATAATTTAAGGTTTTATGATGTCTTCAGGTCATCATTACATCCAAATACAGTGTAATGAAGTAATGTCTTTGAGTTTTTTACTGACATTCTAAAACTAGAGTCAGACTTCTGTGCTCTCTTATGTTTTCTGTTTATTTTAAGCTTCAGTCTTCTACTTTGTTTCAACTACTAACGTGCAACTTTTTGTTTGTTTGTTTTTTAGCCTTCTTAGTCTGCAAATTCTGAAATATTGAGGTACTGGTAATCAACCTTGTTATAATTTTCTGTAATTTAAAAATATAACTCTCCCATGATTGTGAATTTGTCAAGCATGATAATGTTGTGATACTTTCGGTTTTTGGAATATGGGGAACTCTAATGGCAGTTGCAGATAAGATCATGGAGGAAATTTTATTACACTAGTCCTCCCTTATCCACAGTTTCACTTTCTTAGGTTACTCATGGTCAATGGAAGTCTAACAATATTAAATGGAAAATTCCAGGAATAACAATTCATAAATTTGAAATTATACACCATTCTGAGTAGCATGAGAAAGTCTCACGCTGACCTGCTCTCTGCCCAGGATGCGAATCCTCCCTTTGTCCAGAGAATCCATGCCATATAAGTACTCCCTGCACCTTAGTTACTTAGTAGCCGTCTTGGTTATCAGATTGAATGTAGCGGTACTGCAATACTTGTGTTCAAGTCACCCTTATTTTGCTTAATAATGCCACATTCACATAACTTTCTTTACAATATATTAGTATATTCTAGTTTATTATTAGTTGTTGTTATGGTCTTGCTTTGCCTGATTTATAAATTAAACTTTTTCATAGTTATGCCTGTGTAGGAGGAACAAACATGGTATATATAAGGTTTAGTGCTATCTGCAGTTTAAGACATCTATGGAGGTCTTATTCCTCGAGGATAAGAGGGAACTACTCTAAAGCTTTCTGCTCATTGAACTAATATATTCTTTTATCTATCTCTGGCATAGTGGATCACATTATTATCTTTGTTAGAACTGAAAATTAAAATGGACGCATGCATGCACACACTCCAATATGCTTCCTTTAACTAATTAAAAGTGTGATGATTTCGTCATGTTAAGTAGATTTCAGGATTGTAGTGACAGGCTGTTGATTGAAGCATAACTTCCAAAATTACTTTTTAGCGAATATATTTAATTATATCTTTCTGTTGCATAGAAAATTGAGAATGATTTGTATAGCATAAGATTTAGATACAATGATCATGAGTGTTCTATTAAAACTGTTGCATGGCTTTCAGTCGCTTTCTTTATGAGTCCAAGCTCTTTAATATCACCTGTTATCAATACTGTTCAAACATTTGTGTTCACATACGTCCTAAATTTCTATTTGTTTTTATCTCACAGTACTTCCTTGAACATTTTTAAGTTATATTATTTTAAAAAATGTTAGAGGACAGCAGGTTAGCTCAGTTGGTTAGAGCGCGGTGCTCTTAACGACAAGGTTGGCGGTTCGATCCCCACGTGGGTCACTGTGATCTGTGCCCTCCACAACTACATTGAAACAACTACTTGACTTGGAGCTGATGGGTCCTGGAAAAACACACTTAAATAAACAAACAAACATAAAAAGTTAGGTTTACTCAATAGCAATGAAGTAATGACACAATTGCAAATGTAAACATGTTGCTAAATTTGTAACATATTACTGTGATGTTATTTTAAAAATTATAAGCAATTGAATCCAAATGCTAAAGTAATTTTATAAACACAAATACTACAATATTATTTTGAAACTACACAAACACTTCCTATTGAGGAAAACAAAAGTCTCAAACATTTAGATTGGTGGAAAGATATATTTTGTTTTTAATGTGGGAGAAACATGATTATGATAAAGGATGGGAAGCGAGAACTATGATAATGCTTTGACCAAAGCCATTTTCCGAGGCACATCAATTTTCCAAAGAATGTACATATCTGGAAACTTATTTCCATAAAACTCTGTGCACAAAAGAGCAGAAAACTTTGGCCTCTATCATCAAATTGTGGGATGTCCAGTAAAAAAAGGATTAAAATTTCACTTAAATGCACTGGTCAATTTTTTGAAGCATTAGGAAACAATCTACATCAATCTTTCCAGGTCTCCCTTTCCTGTTTAGTCCAGTCCCTGAAAAGAAGTCTAAAGATCCTCACTTTGATGCTTACCTCTATTTTATTAGAGAATCTAATCTAATCTTGTTTATGTCTTGAAGATATTTTCTCCTCCTACAACCTTCTTCAGCAAAGAATATACTTTTTATACAACACTTATTTCAGGGTCTGAAGGTGGTATAATATCTTACTTGCTTTTTTTTTGCTGCAGCCTTTATGTTTTTCTTACTCCTAATTCAAAAATGTATAACATTTTAAAATGCATGCCCCCATACAATATCACCCTTTCTTTGTGGCTATCTACCAATTTTCTGGATACTCCCATTTATTCATAGGATCTGGCATTTGTTTTACCATTTCTCTCTTCACAATTATTTTGAGCATCATTCTGGGAACCAAAACAGACATGAGTATGATCTGCCCAACACTATGGACTCTTACTTTTTAACTTTATGACCTCCAGTGACTTTTTCCCCATCACTTCTAATTACTCACAATGTTCTTGTTTTGGCATTATCACCAATATCTACATCGTCAATGATCTCAATTTTGAACATCCTAATCTGACCACCATCCCTTTCTGTACTGACCAATTTCCCGAGCTACTCCATACCAAATTTTCTGAAACTTCCAATTCATTGATCCAGCTACATGTTCACTATTCATCAACTCATTCATGTCTTCCTGTCCTTATGTAGTTAATAGCATATTGTCCGATGCTCTAATCACGCATCATCAAATAGCTTTAATTCTGTTACTTGTCTATTTTAATCGGTAAACCCTGTAACTGGTAACCCCACATGTTTTCTTTATCTGTAGCAACTGAAAATGGTGGACATAGCTGTAGAAGTGAGATTATTGCTATAAATTTAAATTAGATAAGACAAGACTCAAATGTCTTACCAAAAGTGCCCTAACAATTTATATATTTAACTTCTGAAGTCACTCCGATTTTTAACTGTAGCCCTCATCTATCATCAATTGTCTAAACTTCTACTTAAGAATAATGCATCAGGTATACTTCTCTGCCTATATTATCTAAGTATTTCTCTCTATCAGATCATTCACTTCAGCATAGCATACTATTATTTCCTATTCAAAACAAATAAGAAAAAACACAAAACACCTTTTTTAACCTCACTCCCCATACCATCTACTGGCACATATCTTATGTCTTCTTTGCAGTAACGTTCTTCAAAATAGTTGTTATGGTGCTGCCTCCTATTCTCTCAAAATCATTCTACTAAGGCTTTATTAATTAAAACATCTCAGAAACTGTGGTTATTGATTTCACCAAGTGCTTCCTCATGGCATCTTGAACTTATTTTCACTTCTCATCTTAACTCCTAAGAAACATTTGACCCAAAATCATCCTTCTTTGCTGATTTACTTGTTGAATTTGGCTACCAAGAAACCACACCTCTCCTTTTCAGTCACTTGTTCCTGTACTTCTTTCACACCACTCTATATTGAAATCCTCAGAGAGTCCTTGGTCACATTATATTTCCAACGTACACTTACTCTCTTAGTGATCTCTTTTGTATCTCATGATTTAAAGCATCATACGAATAATTATATTTTCCACTTATACCTCTTTCCTGGCCTAGAGCATTGACTCATATTACCAAACACTCATTTGTGATCTATTCTTGAATATCTACTAGACATCTCACATTTAGTAGACTTACTCCAAATACATTCTTTCAATTTTTCAGTTCAAATGTCCTGAAATTATGCTTAAGAAACTATTTACATAGTTTCTTCTTTGTAGAATTTCTTTCTCTGTATTGTATTTGCTATGACCATAGTCTAGCAACATTCATTTCCTTCCCAGAATACAAGTCTCTATATTCCAATTAAGACTCCAAAATCTCTTTTAAATAAAGCTCATTAAATAATTAGTTTAATATTAAGCAAAATCATTTCAAACCTCTGCTTAACAATCATCCAGTGACTGCCCATCTCACTCGGCATTAAAGCAGAATGTCATAAAATATCCCACAGTATCTACCTAATTTGCCCTCCTTTAATTCTGTTCTCTTGTCTTACCACTCTGCTTGATCATTCTGTACCCGTCACACTGGAATCCTCACTGTCTCTCAGATACCTTAAGTTCTCTCCCATTTTAGGACCCATTCATTAGTTTTTCCCTTCATAGACACAGCTTTCCTGCCAGTTCCCCACTTAACGTACCCCTTTCCCTTTTTCAAGTCTACATCTAAATGTCACCTCAAAGAGGTCTACCATGATCACACAGTATAAAACAGTTCCTCCATCCCTAGCATGCTCGATTCGCTTTATCCTGCTATATTTGACAATACTACTTTTCACTTTTTCATTTACTATATAATTTAGTTACTGTATTTAATTTGCATTGCCTTCTTACCCCTAGACAATATAAATCAATAAAGGTGGACTTTTTGTCTGATTTTTTTAAATGGTATAATCATTAATATAGAAATGTGCTTCCTTTCTAGTAGGAGCTTAATAAATATTTGTAGAGGAATAAATAATAATAGAAAGCCTCTAGTCTCAGTTCTCTTGTCCCTCCAGTTCTCTTGTCCCTCCAGTTCTTGTCCCTGAGTTCCATGAAAGTATATACCACAATGATTTTGTATCACCAATAAATTCACATCATTCTCTATCTTAACCAAAGCCTAAAGCTCTAGTTTCAAAATCAGAATGCATCTGAGTTCCTTACTTGGGTGTCTAAAATGAATTTTAAGCTGAACTCATTTAAATAAGATCATTCTGATCTTTGTCAGCAAAACAGCCTCCCCTCCTTGCTGTGTCACTATTCTTCAATCCTGCTTTCTTTTTATCAGCAACTCCCCTTAGCTGTATTCCAAAATACATTCCAAACAATCCTTTTCCGCTATCACCACCTCACCGCCAGAATATATCCCAACACCTTTTCTTCCCTGGGCTACTGAAAAATCTTCCTAATGGTCTTTCTGTTTCTACTTTCAGTGTCTTACATTTCATTTTCCACTTACCGACCAAAGTTGTCTTTTTAAACAGTAATTCAGAACATAACACTCTCTAGCTTGAAATCATACAACGACTCTACTTCACATTTTGAAAAACGTTCAGATCTTTTGTATAAGTATCACCTGGCAATTATGTGCTTTATAGCTTAGCTCACCCCTCAAGTTTAACAATAAGCCAGGTGTATTTGCTTTTTTCTCTCTTTTAAATACATCAATAGCATTTAACGGAGGGACTTTTCTTACCTCTCTTTCTGAGATGTTCTTATTCAACACATATTGACTTTTTTTCATTATTAGAATTACACACAATACCCTGTCAGGGAAATTTTCCCTGACCTATCCTCTCCCAGTCTCACCCTAACTTGCTGTCCCCACTTCCTAACATGTCGCCTTCATCTCCATTTACGACCACAGCACTATGGAATTATCTTTATTTACTTTTATTACATTTTTTCTTTCTCTAACCACTTTTATGAGGTGTGATTGAGAGGTATAAAATATTTATTCATTCTCTGACTTACTCTGCCCAGCTAGAATTTATGACACTAAGAATTTAAGGAATTGCCCCTATTTTTGCTCACCATTATGTCCCCAGAGGCAGAGCAGTACATGGTCTACTACAAGTTCTCATAAATTCATGTTGAATAATAAATGTGCGAAAGTACCTTGCCCAGTCTGGACCCTATGCTTGCTCCAAACCATAACAAACTACTCTCACTTTTCCCTCCATACTCAAGTCTTAGGGTTTTCTCAGATACTTGAAAGCATGAAGCTCATTCTAGCTTCAGAGTTTTGTGCATACTTGAGATTTATCACTGAAATAAAAAGCTAGGTCATTTATCAGGTGTGAATATGAGGACATTGTTGGAGGTGGGAAAAGAAAGAAGAGGTGTGAAAACTGTGTTCTAAGAAGTGGGAAAGTAATAAACTAGAGACATAGGGTCATTTCACCAGAAGGTTAGAAGCTTTCTTTTATGTCTTCACATTATATCTTGTGCTTTTTTTTTTTAATTTATAGTGCAATCACAGTTAAAATGAATCGATATTCTTGATAATTTGTTTAATATTTGTTTTACAGCAGTGAAAATCTGTTTTCTTCACAACTATCCATTTTACTTAGCCTCTGTTTGTCTATAGTAGATGTGCAATTACCATTTACTAAATGAATGAACAAATTCAAACCTTTTCAGACACTATTATTTTTGCAGCTTTATTTCCTACTGCTGTTTTCCACACTTTAATATAACAAGTCCCTTTTCTTTCTTAAACCCTCCTTCTTTTGTTTATGCCTTTCTATTTATTTTATTCAGAATGCTCTTTCCTTACAGTTCCATAGTTGATGTTGTGCTGCACTTCAAATCTCACTGACAGTGCCAGTTGTTCTTTAAGTCTACTTAGTTTCCATGGTTATAATGAATTTCTACCTATACTGTACTTAAACAAGTCTACTTTCCATCTATTTGCACCTTAGCACTCAACCCTATTATTTTGTGCATGGCTGATTCTTTTCTAAGGCAACAATTTTCTTGTGCTTTCACAACTGCACATTGTCTTGACCAGTTCAAGAATCGAGAAATAATGTGTTAATAGAAAAAAAAAATCATATTGGAATATATTAATTCATTTCCTATTGTATAAACTTTATTTAACAATTACATGTATTTACCCACATTTATTTTTCTTGTTTCATGGGCTAGTCATCATTTAAATATCATCTGTGTCCAAGTATTAGACTTTCCCTAGGTTATTTTATTTGAACACAAATATATGTGGGTTGTCATTAAATTATTGTAACAATATTAAAAGGACTGATGAGAAAAAACAAATCCTCTGTCCTTTCTAAATCAGTGAATCTAAACCAAGAGTGACAAGCTACATTAGACATGAATCACCTGAGTTTTTCTCCCTTTGCATGTATTTTCTATCTCCAACAGGATTTTAATTTTCATACACTTACCAGGAAACATTTCCTTATTGAATCACTTCCGCTTAAATAAATGGGGTGTTATCCTAAGGTCTATTGAATCGTTAAAGTCTGTGAATCACTTTTCTATTCATAATAAACTTGCCTTATTTTTAGATTATTTAATTGATGCCATTTTAATTTGCAGACTTATGTTTTATTTTTGAAGTTATATGTAGTTTGTTAATTATTAAAATTTATGCATTATATAAACATTTGCATTAAATTTATAAGTATAAATTTAATTTAAATTTTGTGGTTTAAGTGATTATATTATTGATTATCCAAATTATTTATTATTGGTGGCTGGTAACCATCAATTTAAATTATTATAATTATTAACATTTAAATAATGTTTTTGCTTCATCAGTGGCAATATAAGTGCATACCAAGTCTATAGAGCTCTTCTGAAACTGTCTTAAATATTTTAATGATCATGTTTTGTAACATGTGATGTTGCTACTTTATTCACAGCCAAATAGACCAGTCATTAGAGGCTCATCTAAGGGCAACTAATGCTACACGTACTGGGGTTTAATGCAGTGAATTAATCTGTTCAACAGTGGTCTCTATTCTGAATGGAAGTGGGTATTTCAGTTATGCTCTGTGTACTGGGAAGTTTTGATATATGACAGAGGAGCAAAATTGTCAAGCATAGATGTGCACTGAAGAAAGGGAGTAAGCAGAGGCCACAACACAATAATAGCCAGGGGTTTGTTGAACTTATAAGAAAAACAGAAAGATAGTTAAGTGATTATTTCAAAGGTTATTTAGGGAAAATCCTGAAGTTGTTGCTGAGATATCTCCAACACCATCATGACTGTTTTATGTTTCACATGGAAACAGACGAGTATGATATTTTATGACCTTTTTCCTTGAACAATTAACCAAATGCCCCTGGGCATTCCTCCCCACCCCCTCGTCCCAATAAGAGAATCACATCAGAGATATTGGGTAATGTCTGCATTTCCCATCTTAAAAACCCATTGTTTAAAAATGTGATATGCTTATTCTCTTTTATATGTATATTTTCAAAGATATACTCAGTGAGTTCTCTGTTTATTTGTTTGACAGTTGAGGCAAAGGTAGCAGTAAGTGGATTTAACCATAATCCAAAAATTTCTGCCCCAAGAACACCGTATTTGCCTGATACTTCCCACTCGGGTTGTGGTGCAGTCATGGGGCCAAGTACTCTTTGCCATCTGTTCCCCAGTGACCCAGTTGGCAACATCAGCTTGAAAGCCAAATCTTTCAGATTATTGGTAGGTTGTACCATTTTACAGAATGTTGGAGGCATTACACTATGTATCAAATATCATTTTAGTCATTCTACATTAGAGGGATTGAAGACATTTCACTAGTCTGTTTCTTAATGGTTTATAATTTTCCAACCACAGTGATTCAAAATTCATAATACACACTGGTGTGTAAATCAAGTGTCAGCTCCAATACTACACTACAGAATGTACTTGTATTAAGCAAGTCTGGCAGAATTGTACTCATGTGGTATGGAAGTCATATGAGAAAAGATGCCGAACATTATTAAGTAGTTTGTGCTTTAGAAAGAAGTTTTCAGGTTAAAATATATTTCACAGTTGAAGAAGTCACAGTGATAGAAGTAAAATGAGGGTGAATTTATAGGGTTGATTGACTCTATGTAGTGAAAATTCAACTTATATCATTAACATATCAATTTTCAGGATAACTGTAAGTCAAACTGAGGTTCTGGAATTTTATCTTCAGTAGAATGGAATAATTCTGCGTTATTTCCTTGTTAGATAGTAGGATGATAGACTATACAAGTATAGACCATTTTTTTAATGTTTTGAAGAAGTATGCACATGGTACCTTTTGGAAGTATAGTTCTACAAAGTGAAATTAAATGTTTTTACAATGGGATACTATTTTTTAAGTTTTTAAAATGATCTCCTAAAAATTTTTAGTGGTAACAAAATCATCACTATTTTGGAATCCTTCTCTACCACATCCATTTAATTATGAAAATTAGTGAGTGATGTCTTGTTTCATTTATTTTATTTCCTGAACTTAATTAATAGATGTGAATCAAGATAATTTTCTATCTCTTGACTATATATCCTGCAGCTAGGGAAGGAACTCTGTTATTTCAATGATTCATTACTAACAGGCTAAGAATTGATTTTATGCCACTTCACAATTCACTGTGAACTTTGTTGGCATGGCTTGTACTTAGTCTTTGACAATTGGCACAACTTGGTGATTGTTTTATTAAATAAATTTAGCTGTACATTTATATGATAATTTAATACTTTAATGTTTAGACATTGGCTCATATAAGCATATCCAGAGAAACACATTACATTTTTATTTGGCTCTATAATATATTTATTTTCCTTAATAAGGAAGTAGCTATCGTGCACCTTTTTAAACACTCTTCTGTGAAAGGGTTTATTTTTAAATCTAAGATTGAAAACATGGTTACACATTATGAAATATTTTGCATGCCCGTTGCTAGTAAATCCTACAATAAAACAGGTGAGGCCTGTTTGATTTTGTTTTGTGAATGATTTACCTTTTCTTGTTCCTGTTGTGTTTGTTTGCTATTCCCTAGCCTGTAATTCACCTCTACCGCATAATAAGAGCAGATAATAATGAAATGCTGCAAAAAGAAAAAAATACACTAGGTAAATCTTAAGTAATTTGAGAGGCTATACAGACTTTGATCAACCTGATTTCAAAGGGAAATTACTATTAATATATAAATATAACAAAAGTCACTGTCTTCATTTCACAAGTATTACATTCAATGGCTCTGAGGTGGAAGGAAAATGGAATCTCTTAATTTGATTGTATCATAATGCTTTGTTTTATACGTTCAGATTTGTGGGATACAGTGGCTGAGGAACTTTTCTATCATACACTAAAAAGCAAAAGAGATATTAGGAATTAGAACCAATACCAATCCTTTAGAACACATGTAGTACACAGGATGGTACTATAGCTCCTGGAATATGTACAGGTTTGAATAAGGTTGGACAAAGATTTAGGAATTTGATACAGGATGTCCTTCACATAAGCACAAGGAAGTCTGGATAGTAATTAAACAATCATATTTTAATAAATTCAATAGATAATAACTACCTAATTGCCTCAAAAACTCTTTTAGGTATTTGTGATATTAGGATTATAGAGGGCATTAGTCAGTTCTGGTTCCAGGCACATGTACTACATTTTTATTTACTCTGATTTCAAAAAGAGAACGTCCTTGAGAATCTGAAGATTGTTCTTCACCAAGAGCTATTAAGACAGCCATAGCATATATGGGAAATTTCTCAAACAAAGAGGTTTTCCAGCTTGATCTTATGATTGTAAGGAAAAGAAATATTCAATTTCACCACATTCAGCATATTGCATGCCTTGTCATTTATATATTATTCCGAATGATCCTATTTCCTCAAATATTTAATTCACATTATTTTCTAGTAAGAGTCAAATATCACATATTATAAATTAGTATCATGTAAGAATGAATTAAATTAATTTATTATTCATCTATCAGGGCTACAGAAGAAAAGAAAGATGATGTCCGCATTGAAAGGGTGAGAGAGGAAATGGGGTTATTTAGAAGCAAAACTGTGATCTTTGTGCCCATGCAGGTAGATTTGAATTTGAACAATTGTCCTTTCATTTCTGGGCTAAGTTATCTATAATTAAGTTATTTAACTTTCCTTAGCTTCTATCTCATCACTTTTAAAATGTAATTAATGCTTTTGTGTGATTAATGAATTTTAACATTGTGACACTGAACAACCCCAAACGTTAAAAGCATTTTTACTAAGTTTGACTATTAAGGGAGTACTATTAAATTGAACAAGTGTAGACATTTTTGGACCAAAGGAAAAAGAAAGTGTTTCCAGGAGTTGGAGTGAGTAAGGAGATTGAAAGAGGACAAAAGTGTAAAAATAAAAGGAGAGTCTATTAACAACTTTACTTTTTGATATTTCTTACTCTGTAGACAAAACAAAAGCAAAACAGAATATATTCATGTTTCAAGTAGAAACATAATCTTCTGTTTTATTGTGCTTGATCTCTCAATACCTCTCCCTGAACCCTTGTTAGGCTATTTTCATTGCTACAATATGATGTCATGCCATCTGCATTTCTTTTTCCTCTTCCACTCATCCCTTCCTACCCCCCTACCAGCCCAAGTGATAAAAATTATTAAAAGAGAACACAGGAAAGCAGGTTTTCATCCTGTTTTGGAACATTTACACTGCTAATCGGCTGACTGAATCCTTCCACAGCTGTGGCAGCTTAACCTGGACCTTTCTGCAGAACAAACTAGTTTTCTTAAGCAGGCCCCAGTGCAGATCTTCATCCTGGGCAATGGGGAGGAGCCTGTTTTTAGTGTTCTGTGATATCTATAGATTAGAGTGACCTTAAGTACTTGCTCTTTTAGATGTTTAATCAAATAGTGCCATTAATAAACAATAGAACCTTTTGAAACATTTCTCTTCCTTTGAGTTCTATTTTATTTTGACAAATAGACATTCATCTTTTTGATGTGGTGTTTGTATATTTGGATCCTATACACAAAAAAGAAACTTTTCATATCTTTCTCTTCACTCTTCAGAAGTGTTTCTCTTCTACCATTTTGCCTAAGTCTTATTTCTCAGGTGATATTCTAAAGACTGCATTGTGTTTATGACTTTAAAGTTTGTATGTCTTATCATCTAAACTAACATAATTCTCTTGAATTTTTTATTTGCATTATAGTTCTTGCTCTGACTCTTGCTCTGGATATTCTTTTCTTTGTACTGCATTGCACAGGTGGTAGCTTATCTTCCTCTTAAGGATAAATAGAATGAAATATATCAATCCAGTGACTTCCATACATTCAAGTTAGAACAAACAGCATAACCTACCAATAGTGTTAACCCAAAGTTGGGTGTTCTTTTTTTTTTTTAAAGATTTTTATTAAAAACATAAGAAAAGATGAAATAATGCAATTTGCAACAACACTGATGATTCTTAAGATTATTGTGCTAAGTTAAATAAGTCAGACAGAAAAAGTCGAGAACCATATGATTTCACTGATATGTGGAATAGAAAACTGAAACCCACAAAGGAAGAAGACAAACAAATAAAGAAATAAAAACTCACAGACATAGACAAAAGTTTAGTAGTTACCAGAGGGTAAGGGAAGGGGGGATGTAGATGAGGGTAAAGGGAGTCAAATATATGGTGATGGAAGAGGAACTGACTCTGGGTGGTGAACATACAATATGATCTATAGATGATGTAATACAGAATTGTACACTTGAAACCTATGTAACTTTACTAACAATTGTCACCCCAATATACCTTAGTAAAAAATAGCTCAAATACAATATTATATTAGTTTCAGAGATAAACCATAGTTATTCCACATTTATATAGCTAAAGAAGTGATCACCATGATAAGTCCAGCAACCATCTGACACCATACCACACTATTACAGTTTGATATATTCCCTTTGTTGTGCTTTACATTCCCATGACTTATTTGTTTTATACCTGGAAATCTGGACCTCTTATTCCCCTTCACCTTTTACCTCCTATTTTATTTTTTCAATTACAGTTGACATTCAATATTATTTTATATTAATTTCAGGTGTACAGCATATGGCTAGACAGTTATATGCTTTAAGAAGTGATCCCCCTAACTAGTCTAGCACCCTCCTGGCACTATACATAATTATTACCATAGATTTGACTATATTCCCTATGCTTTACATTCCAATGACTATTTGTAACTACCAATTTATACTTTTTAATCCCTGCACCTTTTTCACCATGCACCGCAACCCCCACCCATATATCACACCAACAAATCAGTTCCCATATACACCATAAAAAGTTATTAAAATATTATTGCTACATACCTTATGCTATACTGTTCATCCCCATGACTACTGTGTAACCAATTTGTACTTCTCAATCACTTCCCCTTTTTCACTCATCCCTAGCCCTCTCCCATATGGCAATCATCAATATGTTCTCTGTATCTATAGTTTGTTACTGTTTTCTTTCTTTTTTTATCGCATTCCATTTATTTTTTTTTTTTTTTACTAATTTCAGGTGTACAAAACAATGTAACAATTGGACATTTACACCCCACACAAAATGATACCCCTCCCCCAATCTACTACCAGTCGGACATTTACACCCCACATTTACACCCCTCCCCAAATCTACTACCTCTCCGATATCATATATAGCTATTACAATTCCATTGACTCTATTCCCTATGCTGTACTCCACATCCCATGGAATATATATATATATATATATATATATATATATATATATATATATATATATATATATATATATGCATATTGCTGTAATAAACATAAGGGTGCACATACGAAGTCAGACAATAAAGTTCACAAACTTGTTGCAACGGTGTTGCTAAGCTTTTTTGATATCAGAAGGATTATTCATTATGAATTTGTTCCAACTTCAAAAACAATTAACCAAATTTACTATTTGGAAGCGCTGAAAATACTGCGTGAAAAAGTTAGACGAACTGAATTTTTTGCGAACAATTCATGGCTCTTGCTTCATGACAATGCACCAGCTCACATGACACTGTCTGTGAGGGAGTTTTTAGCTAGTAAACAAATAACTGTATTAGAACACTCTCCACAATCACCTGATTGATCTGGCCCCAATCTCTTCTTTCTTTACCGGTGGATAAAGGAAATATTGAAAAGAAGACATTTTGATGACATTCAGGACATCAAAGGTAATACAACTACAGCTCTGATGGCCATTCCAGAAAAAGAGTTCAAATTGCTTTGAAGGGTGGACTAGGCACTGGCATTAGTGAATAGCTTCTCAAGGGGAGTACTTCAAAGATGACTGTATGATATTCAGCAATGGGGTATGTAGCACTTTTTCTAGGGTGAATTCGCAAACTTAATTTTCTGACCTCATATTTTTTTGAATTAATGTTTTCAATTCCTTTGGATAGATACCCAGGAGTGGAAATGCTAGGTCATCAGGTAGTTCCATTTTCAATTTTTTGAGGTACCTCCATACAGTTTCCCATAGTGGCTGCACCAATCTGCAATCCCACTAACAGTACAGAAGGATTCCCTTTTCTCAATATCCTCGCCAGCACTTGTTGATTTATTGATGATAGCCATTCGAAATGGAGTAAGGTTGTATCTCATTGTGGTTTTCATTTGCATTTCTCTAATGATTAGTGATTTTGAGCATTTTTCTTATGCGTTTTTGCCATCTGTATGGGCTTTTTAGTGAAATGACTCTTCATGTCCTCTGGCCATTTTTTAATTGGGTTGTTTGTTTGTTTGTGTGTTTGTTTCTGGTGTTAAGCAGTATGAGTTTTTTAATAAGTTTTGGATATTAACCCCTTATCAGATGTATCATTGGCAAATGCCTTTTCCCATTCTGTAGGATGTCTCTTTGTTTTATTGATGGTTTCCTTTGCGTGAAAAAACATTCTAGTTTGATGTAATCCCCCATATTTATTTATTTATTTTTCTTTTGTGTCCCTTGCCAAAGGAGATATACCAGTAAAAATATTATTATACTAAGGGTAATGTCTGCAAATGTATGTCCTATATTTTCTAGGAGTTAAGGCTTCGGGTCTTATACTTAAGTCTTTAAGGAGATGGTCCAGCTTCATTTTTTTGCATGTGTCAGTCCAATTTTCCCAGCACCATTTATTAAAAAGACTGTCTTTACCCCAAGTAAATTCTTGCTTCCATGATCATGTATTAAATGACTACATAGGTATGGATCTATTTTTGGGCACTCTATTCCATTCCATTGATCTATGTTTCTGTTTTTATGCCAATATGATGCCGTTTTCATTTTTATAGCCTTGTAGTATGATTTGATGTCAGGTAGCATGATACTTCCCACTGTGTTCTTATTTCTCAAGATTGCTGTGGCTATTCATAGTCTTTTATGATTCCATATAAATTTTAGGATTATATGCTCTAGTTCTGTAAAAAATGTCATTGGTAATTTGATAAGGACCTTGTTGAATCTACATATTGCCTTAGGTAGTATGGACATTTTAACTATATTAATTTTTCCTACACTTGAACATGGTGTATGTTTCCATTTATTTGTATCTTCTTTAATTTCTCTCTTCAATATCTTATAATTTCTGAGTACAGGTCTTTTACTTCCTTACTTAAATTTATTCCTAAGTATTTTATTGTTTTTGAAGCAACTGTAAATGGGATTGTTTTCTTAATTTCCTCTTCCGATAGATTGTTATTGGTATATACAAATGCAACTGATTTCTGAATATTAATTTTGTATCCTGCTACTGTAAAAAAAATCACTTATTAGTTCTAATACTTTTTTGGTGCAGTCTTTGGGATTCTTTCTCTATATAACATCATGTCATCTGCATATAATGATGATTTTATTTCCTACTTTCCAATTTGGATGCATTTTATTTGTTTTTCTTGTCTGATTGCTGTGGCTAGAGCTCACAGAACTATGTTGAATAAAAGTAAGGAAAGTGGGCAACCTTATCTTGTTCCTGATATTAGGAGGAATGCTTTTAGTTTTTCCCCTTTGAGTATGATATTAGCTACAGGTTTATCATATCTGGTTTTTATTATTTTGAGACATGATAACTCTGTTCTCACTTTGCTCAGAGTTTTTATCATAAATGGAAGCTGTTACTGTTTTCTTTGTTTATTTTATTCTTAAGTTTCCACAGATAAGTGGAAACACATTGCATTTGTCTTTCTTAGTCTGACAGTCCATTCTGCACAATATCCCCTAGAATCCACGCATACTGCCACAGAGGGAAAGAACCCATTGCCTTCCATGGCAGAGCAATATTCCATTGTATGTATGCCCACATAATCTTTATCCATTCAACCATCGAAGGGCACCCAGGCTAACCCCACATCTTGGCCATTATAAACAATGCTGTTATGAACATATGGATGCACATGTCTCCTCAACGTAGCATAATAATATTCATATAAATAACTAGAAATGGGATTAGTGGTTCCTTCTTTGTCTCTTGTTATAGCCTTTGTTTTAAAGTCTATTTTGTCTGGTATAAGTATTGCTAACCTAGGTTTTTTGTTTTGTTTTGTTTTTTCATTTTCATGAAATAGATTTTTTCATCCCTTTACTTTCCAATTGTGTGCGTCTTTCAATCTTGAGTGTCTTATAGGAAGCATATGTAAGGGTTTGTTTTCTTATCCATTGAGCTCTCCCATGTCTTGTGAGTGGAGCATTTAATCCATTTACATCAAAAGTAATTGTTCAAAGATATGTAGCTATTGCCATTTTATTATTCATTATTTTGATTTTTTTTTTCTTTTTTTTTTTTTCTTTTCCTTTCCATCCTAAAGAAGTCCCTCTAACATTCCTCACAGTACTGATTTGGTGGTGATGAACTCTTTTAAGATTTTCTTATCTGGGAAGCTTTTTATCTGCCCTTTAATTCTAAATGATAGCTTTGCAGGGTAGAGTAATCTTGGTTTTAGTTTCTTGATTTTCATCACGTTGAAAATTTTCTGCCAGTATTTTCTGGCCTGCAAAGTTTCTGTTGAGAAATCAGCTTATAGTCTTATGGGAGCTCCCTTATAAGTACATGTATATTAATTTATTATATGTACGCATTTGTTATATATGTACATATCCATCATAGATAGATATATAGATATAGATATAGATGATATAGATATAGACATAGACATAGATATAGATATATAGATAGATAAATTATGACATCAATCCTGCTTTGTAATAATTATTCAGGACCTTAATTTGTTTTGTAGGTGGAGGCTGTTATGAGAAAAAAAAAATAATGTTGTTCGTAGGGAAACATCATTACTTCACCCTCACTCTCTTCATTGCCAAGGGTTTGAAATTTGAATCAGGAATTGAAGGAAGAAATGCTTACTCAGTGATTATCCTGAGACAGTGTTTCAGAATGAATTAGTAATGAACCTGTTGACTTTGAGTGAAGGCTAGAATGATTGTAACCTCAGAGAATAATGAGATTTTTTATTTAGAACTAACTGAAACATCTGCTCATTGTTAGATATTTAAAAGATCCCCACTGTCTCAAGCTCTGGAACATGTTATATAGGAGTGAATGATGAAGAATGTTATTGAATGTACCAGTTTCTTAACCCAGTCATCTACCGATGACATTTCTGTTGTTTGCATGTCTTGGCTATTGTAAATAGCACTACAATAAACATAAGGTTGCATATATTTTTTTCTAATTAGCATCTGAGATTTCTCTGGAGAGATACTACTGTGTTTCCTAAATATTAGACTGGATCTTATACGAATTTTTGCTCCAAAAGACACATTAGGGCTTCTGTTTAGGGGATGTCATCTTGAAAAATCATGCGAGGGCTTATTTTCCAGTTAGGTCTTGTGTTCAGGGAAACATGGTAAGAGTGTAATTGCTCATAAGATAGTTCCATTTCCAAGTTTTTGGGATACTTCCATAATGATTTCCATAGTGGCTGTACCAATGTGTAATGCCACCAACAGTGCACCAGGGTTCCCTTTTCTCCACAACCTCAACAGCACTTGTTGTTTGTTGAGTTCTTGGTGATAACCATTCTCACCAGAGTGAGGTGGTATCTCATTGTGGTTTTTATTTGCATTTCTCCAATGATTAGTCAGATTGAACACTTTTTCATGTCTGTTTGCCATCTGTATGTCCTCTTTAGAGAAATGTCTCCTCATGTCCTCTGCCCATTTTTTATTGTGTTGCTTGTATGGTTTGTTGTTGTTTTTGTTGATGTTGAGCTGAATGAGTGTTTTATACATTTTGTATATTAACCCCTTATCAGATGCATCATTGACAAATCTCTTCTCCCATTCAGTAGGCTGACTTTTTGTTTTATTGATGGTTTCCTTTGCTGTAAAAAAACTTTCAAGTTTGATGTAATCCCATAGGTTTATTTTTTCTTTTAGTTGTCTTGTCCAACCTAGAGAACATTATGCTAAGTGAACTAAGTCAATCGGAGAAAGATAAATACTATATAATCTCACTTTTATGTGGAATCTAAAGAACTGAATAAACGAGCAAAGTAAACAGAAATAGTCTCAGAGATATAGAGGAAAAACTGATGGTTGCTAGAAGGGAGGAGGGTGGGGATGAGAGAGAAAGGGAAGGGATTAGACAGCGTAAATTGGTTACCTACAATATTGCTATGGGATGTGAAAGACAATTTGAGGAATACAATCAATAATGTTGTAAAGAATTTGTAAGGTGGCAGATGGAGAAACGTCTTATTAGGGAGACCACTTCAGGACAGTGTAGATGCTTGACCACTGCACTGTACACCTGAAGCTGAATAATATTGTATGTCAACTATAATTTAATATATATGTAGTCACAGGATATATAGTACAGCATAGGAAATAGCGTCGATGGAATTGTAATAGATACATACAATGTTAGAGGGGCAATAGATTGGGGGAGAGGGGTTACCACTTTGTGAGGGTGAAATGCCTAACTATTGCATTGTTTTATACACCTGAAACTAATAAAAACATATAAATATAATTTTGAGAATGTCCTACTTTAATCCTAACCATTTAAATTATTTGGTAATGGCAATACTAAGCTCCTCTTGCTTTATAACTTTTTATACCGTGTCAATGTGAATATATATTCAGTAAATTATAGTTTATCTTTTAGGTTGTAGATTCATGTTTTAGTTGTGCTTTTTCAGGAGGAAATGACACTGACCTATTTTAAAAGTTATGTGTGTGCCTCTTACAGTGTGGTTCAGAGTTTTCATACGTTTATAGACAGCTACAATGAAGGAAATAATGTCAATAAATATAGGATACAAGACAATAGCTTTAAATTACATCAAATTAAATATATATATATATATATATATATATATATATATATATATATATATATATATATATCTGATAAAAGCAAAGTATTTTCCTCTGAATCTATATAATTCCCAGGACAAATAGATACCTTCTCACTACCAGTTATTTTTATAATACAATTCTATAGATGCAATTGTACAGCTTTTGGACTGAGAGGAATAGAATTTTGTTAATAGAGTATTTTTGGAGCAGTTTTTGGTATACAGAAACATTGGAAAGAAAGGACAGACAGTTCCTATATCCCTCCCTCTCTTTCCACACATAATTTTCCCTATTATTTATATCTTGCATTAGTGTGGTGCATTTGAAGATAGAGATGGGGTTATAATTGATAAACCAATATTGATTCATTGTTTTAATTTAAGTCCATAGTTGATAGGGTTGACTCTTTGCACTGTATAGTTTTGGGTTTGGCTGATGCATTATGCCATTTATCCACCATTACAGTCTAATACAGAATAATTTCACTCTCTTAAAAATGCCCTGTGCTCCACCTATTCATCCCTTCACCTTATCTGAAATACTGATGACCTCTGAATCTGTATATCGGTTTATGGTTTTTCATTTGGATATCTAGTTGCTCCAGTAACATTGGTTGAAAGGATGGTCCTTTGTTGAAGAATTGCCATTACTCCTCTGTCAAAGATAATTTGAGTATATTTGCATGGGTTTATTCCCATGTTCTTTAGTCTCTTCAGTTTATCCATTTATTAATTCATTCACCAACATCACACTGTCGATTATTATAGCTTAATAGCTTTATATTAAGTCTAGTCAGGCAGTGTCTGGTCTCTTTTTTTTGTCTTTTTTTCTTTTTTTTTTTCTTTTCTAGTATTTTTAATCCTTTAGTTTACTCTATACCTTAGAATTGGTTGATAATCCACAAACAACTTACTTGAATTTTTGTTTGGATTTCATGGGTTGATATATAAGGTATGGGAAAACTGACATCTTAACAATATTGAATCTTTCCATGAACCTGGAACAGCTCACATTTATTTAGATTTACTTTGACTTCATTCATCAGGGTTTTTCATTTTTCTCACGAAGGACTTGCACATATATTGTAAAATTTATAATTATATGTTCCTTTTCCTTTTATTTATCTTTCTTTTTTGTGCTAATGTTAAATGAGGTGTTTTTTAATTTCAAATTCCTATTGTCCATTGCTTGTATATAGAAAATCAATTAGGCTTAGTATAGTATCCTTATATACTGCAAACTTACTATAATTGCTGTAATATATTTCTGTTTTTGTTTTCTATTATTTGGGGTTTTCTAAAGAGACAGTCATATCATGTTGAGAACAAAGACAGTTTTATTTATTTATTCTTTTAGTATGGTGTTATGTGTAGGCTTTTCAGTTATTTTTGATCAATTTGGGGAAGTTCCCCTTACTCCTAATTTTCTGAAACTATTATGAATGGATGTTGGATTTTTTTCAGATGATTATTTTTTTTTTACATCTATTGATATGATTGCATTTTTTTTCCCTTTTTTAGCCTGTTGATATGATGGAGTAACTTAATTTATTTCTGAATGTTTAACCAACTGTGCATAGCTCAAAAAATCCCACTTAAAAAAAGTTTTTATAAAGTAACATATGCTATCGTTATGTCTTCATTTTTTGATCGCGTCTCATTTTTTGATATTTAAAACTTGTTAAATTATAGCCATCAAACAAACTTATGTTTGTGTGCGTGTGTGTGTATACATGTGTATGCACATGTGTGTATACAGCCTCTTAAAAAAAATCACAATATTAAATGAAAGGGAAAGTAGCAAGCAGTTAATGTGTTGTGATATCAAGTGTAAGGACAAAGCTTCCATGTCTATTTTTTTTTCATAATAAGTTATTTGAATGCTTAAAGCACTTTAAAGAGTTACACACATATGTAGTAGTTCTTTAAAAATCAAAGTTGAAAGCTATGGAGTTAACATATCACTGTCTTATGACTTATGCTAAGACGTCATTACAAAAACAAAAATTTGAGAAGCCTCCTGGGATGCAAGGTTGCACGATTCCTTCAGGATATTTATTTGTAAATTACTTACTTGCTTTTGTGCTTCACTCACTTGAAATTGTTTTCCCTCTCTTCATGTGCATCTTGTAATCACAGAGGAGCTACCATCTAAGTGAATAAATAGTCTCTCTTCCAGGTGATTAATGAAAAGCCATAAATCCTCTTAGCCACTGATGAATAGTAACAGATGCTTCACATCTTGTGGCATCAAAGCATTAGAGTAGATGACTAACTCAAAGAACTTGAACCATTTAACAAACATGCCTGCATAGAGAAGTATGCACTATAAAATTTATAGATCCTAAAGCGATGCCTTACTCTGACATATAAATTGTAGTCTACATGGTTCTGTTTTGATGAAATGCCTTTGAAGGAAATTTAATAGAGGGAAGTCAATAAGAATAAATGCAAGACACATCTTTTACCTTGGAAGTGTAAACCTGTAATTGAAGTAGTTGTATCCAAAGCACCCTCTGGAGATGAGCACCCTGGGAGGCAAGGTGATAAATACATTAGGTGGATTTCATGGTGCTCAGTGACCAACCATAATTTTGTTAAATGTTTGCTGTGGTCACATTCAGACTGCTCCTTAGGAAGAAACAGAATCAGTTTGAATTTTAGCTTTCTGAAATATTGAGGGGAGAGTAACAGAAATAACCATACTCTAGTTAGCTTTTGGTAAACTAAAGTCTGAAAAGGTGGAGATCTTATTTGCAATTATCTTTACCCTATACATACTTTTCAGATAATTATTTCTAAACCAATTAAGAGAAATTTTGTTCTTGGTGGAAGATATCCACCCATACATTCAATCAATTGCTAGCCTAAGTGAGTTAGGAAAGGTTACATGATATGTAGCTCTTTACAGGCATCTTGGAATAGTGCACTATGTGAATACATTGAATTTTGTGTAATGCAAAGCATGCGTTCCCTTCACTGCCTTATTTTATCAGGTTCAGTTATATAGAAGGCAGTTAATTATACATGATTATCCCTTTGGATAATGGCAAACTATTGAGGGCATTTTCATTTTATGAAAAGGAAGTGAAACTGTTTCAGTTACAACTTTGAGGATAATTCGGAGTGGATTGTGGAGAATAGAATAGGACATTGAGAAATTAAGACAGTCAAATATGAGTGGAAATAAGTACATGATGTATCCTACTGTTTATGTTAAAATCATTCATAGTATCTTATTCGATAAGGTGATTTTAGTACTAGGATACAATTCAACATGTCCAAAATAATATCATGAATTACATCTGGTCATAGCTATAATTGCTCGAGGAGCCAGACGGTGGTGCCTCCCACTGATCGCTTCTTCCTGATCTTGACACCCTGTGTGTTCTCCTCCCGTGCTACACAGGGCTGACTTGTGTAACTAATAGAGTTTTGAGGTAATAACAGAGCATGTTGTCCAAGGTTATGGAAGACACTCTCTTGGATCAGTTGTTCTGGGGAAGCCAGGTGCCATGGCGTGAGGACCGTCCAATAGTGCCAGTGAGAGGTACGCATGACAGGGAACTGAGGTCTCCTGCCCACATCCACAAGGGTGGGGTATGTAGGAAGCAGATCCTCCAGTCACACCTAGACCTTCAAAGAACCGCACTCCAGTCCATACCTTGACTGTTGCCTAATGAGAGACCCAGAGGCAAAGCTGTTTTCAATTCCTGACCCACAGAAACACTGAGTAGTAAATACTTATTATTTAAAGCTTCTAAATCTTGGGATAACTTGTTCATCAACAATAAGAAACTAGTACCTAGCCCTTTCGTGGGAACCAGATAATTATTGTTTTATTAAATTGTGTTGACATTTTGCTAAAATTTTTATGCTGATCACATATCTAGGATAATGTGAAGAGAATTTGGTTTATGCTCAGTGCTTAATCACAAGTTCTGTATTGCTTAGTATAGTTTAATGATATTTGGGCTCAATTCACTTAACAATAGCATTTTCTGTTGCTCATACTTTTCTTTCTCAAATACCCTTGTCTTACCGACTATGCAAAGCATTCTGACACTTTTCAATACTTGAACAATACTAGTTTATTTTTTAGAGGAAACTCTATATGTTATTTCTTCATTTAGTCACTCTTCATGACAGAGTTAATCAATACTATTTTTCTTTTCTCAAAGAAATGTGCTTATACTGTACTTTTTATAATCCCACTCTAATAATTCATCAAAGCATATCTTTCTCATTAAAGTAAAAATCAGGAGTTTATTATTATCCATATAGCATAATAGCTAGAATATCAGTGACACTTAATTGACATTGGTGACAATAATAATAGATGCTATCTATCAAACTCTATACAGGAGACATGATATTAAGTACTTACATACACTCCTCATAATAATTTCCTCCTCAACAGAGAGCATGTTTATATTTCCAATTTTAGAGATAAGGAAAATAAAGATTCTACCTAGTAACCTCTTGCTCATGATTGTTTTACTAGAAGACAGGAGACATAGCTGATCATAGCCATAAAGTATATTCCAAAGAAGCCTTTCAACAGTATGAAAATTTGGGGCTTTTTATTTGTATATTTTGGAATCTGGACATTGATTTTTGTTACATTTCTGTGCCTTATGAAAAATACTCCCTTATAATTAGTATTTCATTTGTGCATTCATTCTATACACAATGATTCAGTGTCTCTTATATGTCATACTTTGTGTTGGCTTTTGGAAATCAAATGGTGAATGCAGAAAGAAATGATCTGACTTTGTGGCGCTCATAGTCTACTGAGGAAAAGACATTTTAATCAATGCACTGAGATAAGAAGAGATAAGTGTAAATGTGCCAGTGATTAAAAAGGGGTATGTGATATTATGTGAGTATATATACCCAAAGATTTTGTCCAGGATGTGGCATTAGGCAAGGCTGAACTTAAGACTAGTAAATGAGTTAGTATTTTTTACGAGAGAGAGAGAGAGAGAGAGAGAGAGAGAGAGAGAGGAGTTATTTCTGGCAGAGAGAGCACCATGTGTAAAACATCTTAGGGTTATTGATCAAGGCATCTAATGAAATTGCAAAAGGAGGAGGGGAGTTTTTCATTTAGATTAATCACATCTTACAAAAAAAAAAAATTATAACTTTGGAACCACACTTGTCAAACAACATTTTTGAAAAGTTCATTTGAAATGTTGTGTAGAAGCAAGACTGATACAGACAAAGCAGTCAGAAGGCCTATCTCATATTATAGAAAAAAAGCTGAGAGTAAAACACCAGAAATAATGTTTTTTTGGGAAAAAAATCAACTCCAGAAATTCCTCCTTGAGAATATTTAACATATTGTGGCAGACTATCAATGATGCCTTATTTTAATAGATTTTTTTATGCTCAAAAATGAAAGCCAAATATATTTATGTAATTATTAAGATTTTTCATTTTGATATCTGTAATAACATAAAAAAACTTTTTACAGTTATATTTTAAAAGCATGGATTTTAGATTATTTTAATTGAGAAATTAAAAATTCTACTGAATCTGTGCTTCCACTGACATTAAAAATAAATCGTAAATGTCACATTTTATTTAATAGATTTCTAAACTGCTGCCAGGCTCACAAGTGTATTTGACCTATTCAAATCCTAAGTGAGCACTCATAAATAATGCCTCCTAATGGTACTGGTAGGGCCAGACATCCATTGTGAGTTAAATGAGCAAGAAAACTATAAACCACAAAAAGCTAAAAAATAAATAAATAAAATAAAATATATATCAACTATGAATTAAGTCAAATAAATCTTGAAAATAGACCTCCTATGAGAATAACACAATTTACACACAAGGAGGTGCTGTTATAAAAATTCAATCTAAAAAACAAAAGGTAATAGCCATACTACCCTTCACAAGTGTTAATGACATCCAGAGATTCATGTAGGTGCTATTAATAGATGATGACATAATAAGTGAAAGTAACATTTTCAATTTATAATACCAAGAATGTTCAATGGATATGGTGTTTTATTCTGTGATATTTAAATAAAAGAAGGAAATTGAAACATCTTTACCAGGAAACAATAAATAACTGAAGAAAAAGAAGCAGCATGCTTAGTGAAGATGAAATAATAATCAAAATATTCATTCAGTACAATCCTTCTTAGCAACTGTCTACACTTACTGACTGTCGCATTTGAAAAGTAGGCTTTCAAATATGTATATTAGTTCAAGTGACTTTATCAATGTTTTTTATTTACTTTCTGATAGAGACCATATCCCACTTATTTATACTTTCTAAATAAAGAACAAAATAATTACTAAGAAACTGGAAAAACAATCAAATAAAATAAACAGAAATAAATCAAATAATATTCTGCAAAAGAAAATTGGCTGGCTAAAAATATGTCTTAAGTATCTATTATAATTTATCACTTAGAGACATGCAAACTACTTGGGCCCAGTTAGAAAATCAAAATATTCCAGTTTTCTAAAAGGAAATTTATCACAAAATAGGTAGCTTAAAGTTAGGACTTTACACACTAATAAGACAAGTTCTAAGAAATTAAGATATATGAAAATCCCCTCACATCCTAGTTTTTAGAACTTTCAAATACAAAACAAACAAACAAAAAAGAATAAAAAAACAAAAATGCAAAACAAAACAAAACAAAAAAACTAACCTTGCTATTTCTGTACTTTTGTCTCCAAATATTTTATCAATAATCTCACAAACTGTCACTAACACCAACCTCGACATTTTGGTAAATGGTAGCTTTAACAATTTCTATATATATTTTCAATTTTTTTAGTGAATAATACGTTTCCAAGAGGGGCAAGTTTTGTCAACAGCAATTACAAAACCCTAAATTATGCATAGAATTATTTAAACTGCATTTTTTCCTTAATATCCTTGTTTAATTTCTCAAACCTGAATCATTAAAAAAGACCTTCAATTAAACTACATTCTCATAAGTTTTTTTCTTTCTTTCTCTATATCCTTATGTTATTTTGTAATCCCTCCAAACACAGTTTATAAATAAAATACAACAATGGATGAGCTAGCACCTTCTAAAATATAAGATACTTAGTTTCCTGCTGTAATCTTTAAAAATCTATAATAATCTGAATAGTGTACACTGATAAATTAAACAGCTAGTGCTGTAAATATGGAAAGGTACGTGCTACAATATGTGACCAGAGCATAGTAGAATAGATTTGCTCATCAATGTGTTTAACCAATTTATTGCAACACCCCCATCCCTAATACATTTACTAAATAGACAATTCTGTATTAAGTTGCAAGACAATAAGTCACCATTCTCACACATTATAATATGTTTAGGAAAATGGAATACAATTATAGGTACTATGTCTTCTGTTTTGCCTTAAATCACCTTCACCAAATTTCTCTGTAAAATGTAGCATCGCCTTCCATAATGGCTGCACCATTGTACATCCTCACCAATAGTGAATATGCATTTGAATTTCTCAACATCTTCATCGACAATTATCTTTTTGTTTTGTCATTTTGATAGTAGCCATTCTAACAAGTTTGCAGTGATATCTTACTGTGGTTTGTGAATTGCATTTTACTGATGATTAGTGATTTGAGCACCTTTTCATATACATGTTGGTCATTTGTGTGTCTTCTTTAGGGAAATGTCTATTGAAGTAATTAGCCCAGTTTTTAATTGGTTTATTACTTTTTTTTTTTTTTTTTGCTATTGAGTTCTAGGAGTTCCTTATATATTTTTTAAATTAACCTTTTGTGAGTTAGAAGTTTGAAAATATTTTTGCCTATTCCCTAGGTTGCCTTTTCACTCGGTTGATTGCTTCATTTTAGAGCAACAGCTTTTTAGTTTAATAGACTCTCAGTTGTCTATTTTTCCTTCTGCTGCTTATGCTTTTGTTCTCATATCTATGAAATTATTGCCCAGACCAATATTATGTAGCTTTTCTCTTATGTTTTCTTCCAGGAGTTTTAAACTTTCAGTACTTATGTTAAAGTCTTTAATTCATTTTGAGTTGATCTTTGTGTGTGGTGTAAGATAAGCATCCAATTTAATTATTTTACATGTGGATATCCAGTTTTCCTAATAACGATATCCATGTTTCTCAAAAAAATAAAAATAGAACTACCATCTGATTTAGCAATCCCACTCCTGGGTATTTATTCACGAGAATTGAAATCAGAGTCTTGAAGAAATGTTAGCACCCCGTGTTCACTACAGCAGTTCTTACAATAACCAAGAGGCAGAAACAACCGAAATGTCCATGGATAGATGAATAGATTTTTTTAAATGTAATATATGCACAAAGTGAAATCTTATTTAACTTTAAAAAGAAACTCTGCATTATGCAATGACATGGATAAACTTTGAAGATATTATGCTAACTGAAATTAGCCACTCACAGAAGAACAAATACAGCATGATTCTACTGATATAAGGTATCTAAAATAGTGAGTATCATTGAAGCAAAGGATAGAATGGTGGTTGCCAAGATCTGGAAGTTAGGTGAAATAGGGAGCTATTAATCAACAGGTATAAAGTTTCAGGTATGTGAGATGGATGATTTCTAGAGATCTGCTACATACCATTTTGCTTATGGTTAATATTCTATTGTGCACTAAAACTATGTTAACAAAGCAGATCTCATGTTAAGTGTTCTTACCACAATAAAGTTTTAACTGTAAATTTTTATATATCAGAATAATAAAACATTTCCAGATAAATTGTATAACTCTGTTACTGAGTAATTAGAGTTTTGAATATAGAATATATATGGTAATGATAACAAATCACTATTATTTCTTTGAAAACAAGTTACTGGTTATAGCAAATTCATATTATGTATCCGTGAATTAGTCTACACACTGGCTCAGTGATTAAATAATATTTAAAATCTAAATTTGCAGTAGCAGTCCTATGCAAAAAGAAAAGAAGTGATCTTAAACAGCCAATGGAGTTTGACAAAAACAAACATCAATTATATGAATATATATATATATATATATATATATATATATATATATATATATATATATATTTGAGGGTTTACTATATACATAGTACTTTTCTGGAAATGTGGAAACACATGGAAGGAAAAAAAATATACCTCCCGACATCAAAGACTTAGCTATGTAGAAGCAGAGACTGGATAATGACAAGAGAGGTAAATAACAACACAAGGCAACGTATACTGATGTGTAATGAAAATTGTTGACGATATTGAAGCAGGACTCATGTATAAGGGAAGTATGGGCAGAGACTTTTAGAGATAGAAGTAATCATATAAGCTAAAGACACAATATGGGAATGTGAACAAAATGTTCATGGAAAAATCTATAGGTCATCTTGGGTAAAGAACAAAATATAGAGGAGGGATAATTAGAGAGAATTTGGGAAGCTGGGGGGGGTATGATTTTGCGTCTCTCAATACAATATAATATAAATTCCCGATTCATTTGTTTATATTTTAAGAAATGTTCAAAACTCTTGCATTAACTGCTCAAACATATATAATTGCATTTTCCATAAAAGATCAAAAAGTAATTTAGGAATTATGTTGATCTACCACTCATCAGTTATATCCCAAATTAATTGAGAATTCCGATTTTAAAAAAATCATCCCTTATGATTCTTTTTCTGGGCTTTCCTGTTTTTCTTCATGAGACAAGTCACCACCCAAATTCTGTATAAACTGTTCGATTTCCTACATCATTTATCTTCCTTGTATTTCCCACATACCTAGCACTATCTTACCCTTTTCTTCAGAATCATTTATCTGAATTTAGTATATTGATTTTTTTCTCCCATTTCCAGAAACTCTCCGTGGTTCTACTCCTTTACCTCAGTACTTATTCAATTGCAGCCTATGGATCGCCTGCTCCATCTGTGATCATTGTATGGAAATGTCCATTCACTCCCTGCAATTGTTATTAATATTAAAGTTTGAAAGACAATGGCATAAAGTGCTTATGCTAAATTAATCTTAGCCAGTTTTGTATTTTGGTTAGTATGCTGTGTCTTATAAAATTAAATCCTTTTAGAAGAATAAATCTTGTTATTTAAAAAAAATATTTTATACTCTACAAAGCCTAACCCTATAATTTGCTTTCAGTAAAGTGAGCTGAACTTATTGAACTGAGAAGCTCTAATTGTTTTTTGACTCAAACTTTACAACCTTGGAAATACTCAAATGTCAGGAAATGACTATAGCAAACTAAGTTTAATTTGATAAATACTCTTCCAGTTTCCCCAAATCCCTTGTCCAGATAAGGTCTATGATCACTTGACCTTACTGATATATAAACACATGTTTCTTTCAAGGCAAATTATTGCATTGGAATTATTATCTCAATTTAGTCATGACCTAGGATGTGTTAGAAGGTTCTGAGGTTCTTTGTAATAGAATTTTCACTGTTCAAGGTTAAATAGATTTCCTTAAATGGATGTTGATACTGATATCCAAGTAAGGAAGCCCAAGTATTTCTGAGATGGTAACCTTGTCATAACCAAGGCTTCCCAGTAGTGTTGCCCAGCCTTCCTTTTTACCCACATTGGATACATAGGATTCTAAGTGTCCTGGAGAAAATATTTCAACATATGTTGAGAAATAAAAAGTAAGTGAATGCACAATCATTTACTCATGTAATTACCTCCAATGGTGCTAATAGTTTGACACCATCCCAAGCCTGTGTTCTTTTTTTTTTAAATTTTATTTTTATTATTATTAATAGTTTCAGGTGTACAAAACGATGTAGTAGACATTTATACCCCTAATCAAGTGATAAAACCCCTCCCGCAATCTTCTATCCCTGTGACATCATACATAGCTGTTACAGTTTCATTGACTCTATTCCCTATGCTGTACTCCATATCCCATGACTATACATATTACATCGTAGTTGACATTCAATATTATTCACCTTCTGCTTCAGTTGTACACTGCAGTGGTGAGTCATCTATCATCCAGGAAGTGGACTCCCTAATAAGACAAGTGCCCATCTGACACCCTACAAAATCTTTACATCATTTATTATATTCCCCACACTGTCTTTCATATCCCTGTGGCAATATAGTGGCTACCAATTTGTACTTTCTAATCCCCTCACCTTCTCCCTCATCCCCACCCCGCTTCCACAGCTGTCAGCTTTTTCTCTATATCTCTGAGACTATTTCTGTTTAGTTTGCTCATTTATTCTGTTCTTTAGATTTCATATATAAGTGAGATCACATGGTGTTTGTCTTTCTCCATCTGACTTATTTCACTTAGCATAATATTATCTAGGTCCACCCATATCATTGCAAATGGTAATACTTCATACTTCTTTATGGCCAAGTAACACTCCATTGTATAAATGTACCACAGTTTCTTAATCCAGTCATCTACCAATGGGCATTTCTGTTGTTTCCATATCTTGGCTATTGTGAATAGTGCTGCACTAAACATAGGGATGCATGTATGTTTTTGAATTAGTGTTTTGGATTTCTCTGGATAGATTCCCAAGAGTGCAATTGCTGGGTCATAAGGTGTTCCATTTTTCAATTTTTTGAGGTACCTTCGTACTGTTTTCCATAGTGACTGCACAAATCGGCAATCCCACCAACAGTGCATGAGAGTTCCTTTTTTCCACATCTTCGCCAGCACTTACTGTTTGTTCACCTATTGATGACTGCCTTTCTGACAGGATTGAGCTGGCATCTCATCGTGGTATTTATTTACAAACCTGTGTTCTTAAGTGCTCATTATTTCAGTCACTATTGACCAAAACCCAGCTTTAAAAGTAAAACAAAAATGGGGAAAACAACAACAACAATAACAAAAAAAAAACCAGTCAAGACAAGTACAACAGTAATCTAATAATGAAGAAAGTGTTGCTTAAGTAAAATGGAAATGAGGTAACAGCTTGCACTATGTGTATATATTACTTAAGAGTTTTTGTTTTATTTCAATTTTTTTGAAATAAAATATAGAAGCAATAAATTTTGTTTATTACAGTAGTGGTTGTAGTCAAAATAACAATTTCTTTATAAGCTCACCTCCAATTAAAAAGTATTATAATTTATAATCTTTAATATTAGATGATAATGTATTTTATTTTATTAAAATGTGTAATGTTTTTAAAGTTATTGAATGTTATAAACTATTGGGACTATTATAGATGTACAACATATTTCTTGTATCTTTCAAATATTAATTCTTGGATGCTGTATATAGTTTCCATTTTACCACTGAGTATTGCTAGGTAATGTTTTCTTAAACGAGCCAGATATCTTGACAGATTTAGAGAAAGGATTATTCATTTGAAAATCTTTACAGGCTAATTATCTGTGTGTTTAGACTTCTTTTTCTTGCCAACCTCCTTTTATCTTTATAGTACATTCAGCTCTGGATAAGAGCAGCAATGAGAGGACACCCAACATAAAACAGTCAATGGCAGTTTTATTAGCAGCGAAGATGCTGTCTTTGCTTATAAAATTGATGCTATGAACTAAAATTAAGTTTCAGAGAATAGATTCTCCTAATCTGTTATTTCTTGTGAAAAAATGAAAGACTAAGTGCTTTTATACTGCAGATCCCTTACTATCAATTTGTGAAGTTCCTTATATAATATTATTAAAAGATTCAATGTATTAAATTCTGGCTCCAAAAGGTAATTCTTAAAAAGATAATGCAAAAAAAAATCTCTAAAATTCTGTAGAATACAATGCAGCAAATCTTTACTCTTGCTATCTTCATTTCATTATTTTTTTCTTTTTTCAGTGACACTTTCTTCGTAATTTAAGCAATATACTATATCATCCTTTGTGGGTTTTTTTTTCAGATTTTTAAATTCTCATCTCGAATTAGCATAGTCATAATGACTAAGAAATAAAGTTCCTTAGGAAGCTATAACCTCTGTGAATTACATACATATCATTCTTCCCAGCCAAAAGAGTACAATATATTCATATAATTTTTCTAACCAATAATTGTTTTCCGAATGAAATCTTCAAACAAGATCCTCACATATCTTCATGTATTAGTAAATAACCTCTCTTTTTATAATTCAATCACAAAACTTTCAATAGTTTTTGAGAGCTCCAACAATTAAATGCTTTTATTTTTAGTCTATTTGATGTTTTATTGCTCTAAGTATCTGACTCATGCACTAGAGAAAAGGGTAACAAAACAAACAAAAAATGCTTTTGAGAGGACCAAATACCCTCAGATGAAACACTAGTCCAAGATGAATTCATGTTTCTTTTGAATTTAATACCAATTATACAATTATTTGTCATTGCATTAGTATTTTATAAAATTTCAAAGCAAAATGATTGATTATCGGAAAAGTTAATTTTCAAATGACAAGGTCAAGGTCATTTGTAATTATTTTCCTTTAGAATTCTGTTCCTCCAGGGTTTTAAAAAAAAGTATTGCAGAGGGAAAAAAAATCAGCTAAAGAAACTTAAATATAGTGTTCCCCTTTAATCTGGAATTTGCAGAGAAGGGTAGTATGAATAAATAAAAGTCAGTATTAACTTTAACAAAGGCAACAGGAAATTGGTGAGCTATGATCCTGTATTAAAACTAATGTCCAATCACATCCAGAAGTGTTATAAGGTATGGATTGGGATATTACCTCTTCTTAAATCCTTTAGAATCAATGGTAATGTAATTTTGCACCTGTGGGTTGCATAAATATAATTTTGAAACTTGATTGTAAGATTATTTTACACGTATTTATACATTAACATGTAGAGACATGTGTATTATTACTAGATGCTTAATTTTTTTAATATGCCATCCCTACAAGATATGACACTAACATTTTGCCGAATACTGGTACTGAAAATCATTACATTCCTTATTTTGATGGTTCTATATTCCATGGTTATATAACTTAATATGAAAGCTAGGAAGAGTATCATTTTCTATGATTTAGAAATTTTTATTTCTAGTATTTTTGGTATTGGATACAGAAAGGGCACTTTAAACATCTTTTGTGCAGGTACTCTTTCTATTGGAGAGCAAACAACTACCTAATTCATTAAGGATCGCATTCCAGAAGAGTGACTTTTTTTGTCTCATTATTCTCAGCTTACTATCATATGTTTCTTATATTCCTTCCAAATTGTGAATATTGTTTGGTTTCTATCTGCATATATGCATACACAAAAGAGATGCATCGTAATGAAATGTATTTGTTATATGAATCCAGCTGAAAAAAAAAATACAAATTTTATATAAAAGAACACACTATTTAAAAGGCACAGACAGTCTATGAAGTGGTCTCCCTAATAAGTCCAGGTGACTGACCACTGCGCTGTATATCTGAAGCTGAAGTCGAATAATACCGAATGTCAACTATAATTAAATATTCATATATATGTGTGTGTGTGTGTGTGTGTGTGTGTGTGTGTGTGTATATATATATATATATATATATATACATACATACACTCATGGGATGTAAAGTACAGCATAGGGAATATAGTCAATGGAATTGTAACAGCTATATATAATGTCAGACGGTTAGTAGATTGGAGGTTATCACTTTGTGAGGGGTGAGAATGTCTAACTATTATGTTGTTTGTACACCGGAAAATAATAAAAAAGTACATACACTAATTTTAAATCAGATAGTAAAATGAAAAATCATGCTGTCTTTTCCTTTTGAATAGAAAAAGGGATTACATCATTTTATTTTAATTGTCCTTCCAAATTTTGCACATCTTCTCATCTTATTTCCATCTGAATATTTAAAAGTCTATATGCTGCATAAAGAAATATGTTTAATACGAAACCCTGTTGATGCATATGGTAGAAAATTCCATTTAAATGCAATGTGTGTTATATTTAAAGTACACACACTAGCTTAATATCTGATGATAAATTAAGAAAATTTATAGTTTTAAAAAGTCATTTGAAAAGTCAGCTCTAGTTCCTTAAATTATCCGTTAGCGTTATATTTCAAAGAAATTGGAAGAAAATATTTACGTTCTAACGGCTTTCTTTTCTATATTCTACACTCAGTAAATTTGTATTTTTTGCTTATATGCATCCTATGTATCTAAAACTCAGTGCTACCCTGTAGAAAGTAAAATGAGTGAGGGAGAAATACTGGAGTTAAAAACAAGATAGAATTTTTTAACAATTACAACTAGTGAATTCTCAGTAGGTGTTTAAAGTAAATATATGTTGCTGAAACATTTACAGATCCTTCATATAAAGTGTCTCAATAAGTCTTCAAAATATTGAAATTATCGGAACGTTATTATCCTTTTATCTTTTACAATCAAGAGATGTGAAATTTACAGAAATTACCCTAAATTTACCCAAATATTTTCTCTTTTTCACTAACATAGTGCAATACTATCTCTAAACTTCCCTGAAAGGCAAAAGCAGAAGAATTTATTTTCTAGATGTTATGAAACCATAAAATTGACTCTCTAAAATAACTTATCATTCCCTTGATGAAACAACTGTGAACTCATATAGTTTAAAGAAGTTGCTCAAGGTCACATAGTAGATAATTGAGATTAAATTGGGTTCCATATTGTTCTTACTCTGAAGCAGATGTTCTTTCATATAATCCAAGTATCAATCATATTATCATAGTTATGTAGAGAAATGATTTACTTGAATAGACGCTATATTTGTTGTTCTTGGAGTAACCATCAACTCATATTGCCTGATGTGTAATTTTATAATTACATAACAGTTTAGGAACAGTGAATATAATTTTTGAATTTATTAAATCGTCAGTGATCCAGACATATTTTATAGAGGGAAACTTTTAATTGTTTAGATATAAGCAGGAGATAGTACGTTGGTTTGAAATTGGTTGGTATACTGAAGTACAGAGCAGGTTTCAGAAGCTTTCAAACTCTGATGAGCCAAAGTTCTTTAATAGCCTTGAGGCTGCATTGGCATGTTTCTTAATTGAATTATGCTCAACAAAATTATATTTTAAAGAGGTATGTCAAGTAAGATTGAATTTATGACATGACTGAAAACAGCCTATGGCTTGCTCTTTCTGAAGTGTCTTCTTCTTACTCCCAAAATGGCTACTTAATTATTTTATAGGACATTTCATGTATTAAAGCTTCATGTGATTTTTTTCAATTGATAAACCTAAACCACACACAGCTTAATGTGGCTATAACCAAGATAATTTTTGTTTTGTTTGTTTTAGTTTGAAAATGATGACAACATTGATAAAAGGAACATAAATCCACCTAGAAACAAAAAAGAGTAAAATTAATGACCCAGATGTCTGCAGAGGATGATGTATTGTGGAGCTCTGCCCAGCATTTGGCTATAAGGGTTTAATGATAACATATTGGACAGGGGAAATGAACACCAAGGATGAGAAAGGGCCAAGAATACCAGGAGGCAGAAAACAAAAGACCATCTTTATCTACTAACTCAACCTCCATCTTGTCCTCTTCTAATTTTAACTTTTTACATATTGATCCATGTAAAATTTCCCTACTCCATGTCCGTTTGTTTCAATAACACTTGGGAATTGTTTCACAAGCATTGCTGAATCTTCCATGAAGAGTAGGCTATGTTTAAGCATTCCTACATTGTCAAAGGCACAGGATGAGTGAAAACATAAGCTTTTAAAGCGGCAGTCTATTTCCACAATGTGTGTGTGTGTGTGTGTGTGCGCGTGCGTGTGTGCATGTGGTGAAGGTTGAGGTTGACCTGCATATCCTTTTACCCAGCAAGTAAGTTATGTGTGAATTTCATGCCATTGACAGCCCAAACACAGTATGAAAGACAGAATACAGCTGTGACTATTTGTATGCATAATGTGGGACACGTTGAGAAAACATTACCTCCTTCTTAATGGAGTTATATGAGCATTGCCTAGAATAGTAGGTTTTATGATGCATTTCCACAAAAAAAGGGAACAGACAACTGAGTTAAAAATCTAAGGGATTTAGGAAATATATATTATAAAGGAAAACCAAGCTTTTTATTACAAAGCAAACTACATTGATCATATTTAAAATTTAGGCAAATGTATTCCTTTGTTCATATATATATACAGATATATATACATATATATCTGTATATATATATCATTAATATGATGTTGAAAGTTGTATTTGGATGATGGAGAGTCCTTACTGAAGCACTTTATTAGTGTCTGAAATATCTATGCTACACAATAATTTTTTAATTGAATAAAATATAAACGAACATATTGAGACTTGAGACCTCCCAAATATCAATGGTTACTATGCCTGTTGATGATAGGTTTAATTCATGACTAGAAGCTAAACAAACATATTTAAATTATAACAATATAATAAGTGTGGTGCAAATGTGTTTGCAAATGTGACTAACATAGTATTTGCCACAATCAAATGAAATGGTATCTACATTTAAAAATATGTTTACTTAAATCATTTTGAGATGAAGCATGATGTTATCAGAAGTGGGAATTTTCCAAGTCAGGAAAATCTGACTTTAACCACTACTATGTGTGTGATTTGGGACAGCTTAGCTTTCTGAATCTCATTGCCTTTATGGTAAAACGGGGATCATAGTATCACTTGAAGGTTTGATATGAGGATTAAACTGAGTGTATACAAAACACCTGCAACTGAATATAGATGTCTGGTAGAAAACATTAAATTTTAGCTATCTTTATTATTTATGTAAACTCATGGGTATACTGTGATCTTAAGGACCACAGCTAAGAGGAGTCTTTCTAAGCTTATTGTTTTCATTCACATTCAACATGTTTGTAGCTTCAGGTAATTCAGACCGAATGATAATCATTTTTATAACTTGATATTGTTTTCTGTATTACATGTTATGCTCGCTAAGACATGCAATAATACATAGAATAGTATCAATGGTACTCAGTATTAAATCAAGAGTAAAATCAATTATATTATAAAGAAACTATTATGGTAATTGGATGTTATTTTTTAAATATCATATTATGTTTTTAACAAATGGAAATATACTTGCAAAAACATGAATATAGATTCGAACCTTTCACACTTCACTGAAACTAACTAAAGTGGATTATAGGCTTAAATATAATGTGCAAAAATATAAAACTCCTAAAAGATAACATAGGAGAAAAATCTAGGTGACCTTGGGCATGGCAATGCCTTTATAAACACCAGCAAAGACAGGACCCATAAATAAATTATTAACTAAGTAGATTTCATTGAAATTAAAAACTTCTGCTTTGTAAAATACACTGTTGAGAGAATGTGAGATAAGCCACAGACTAGGAGAACATATTTATGAAGATATATCTAACAAAAGACTAATGTCCAAAATATAAAGTCTTAAAACTCAACAATAAGAAAATAAACAACCTGATTAAAAAGTGGGCCAAAGAGCTTAACAGATAAGCCCACCAAAGAAGATATGCAGATGGCAAGTAAGCACATAACAAGATGTTCCACATCCTGTCTTCAAGGAAATGCAAATTAAAATGACAATGAGGTACCAAAAAACCTATTAGAATGGCCAAAATCTGGGAAGATGACAATACCAAATATTGTAAAGGATGTGGAGCAACAGAAAAATGTCATTCATTGCCACTGAGAATGCAGAGTGGTAACGCCACTTTGGAACATAGTTTGACAGAATCTTACAAAACTACACAAACTCTTCCCATATGATCCATCAGTTGAGCTCCTTGGTATTTACTCAAATGAGTCAAAAACTTTTCTCCGCATGATAACTTGCACACAGATATTTATAGCTGCTTTATCCATAATTTCCAAACCTTGGACGCAACCATAATGTTCTTTAGTAGGCAAATGGATGAATAAATTGTGGTACATCCAAACAATGAAATATTATTTAGTGACAAAAACAAGTGAACTATTGAGTCTTAAAGACATGGAAGAATATTAAATGCTTATTACTAAGTGAAAGATACCAATCCGAAGAAGCTATGCACTGTATATTTCATCTATATTACGTTCTGGAAAAGGTAAAACAGTGGATACAGTAAAAACATCAGTGGTTGCCAAGGAGGAATGAATTATACAGAGAACAGAATATTTTGAGTAGTGAAAATATGTATAATACTACAACAGTGACTACAAATCATGGTACATTTATCAAAAATCCTAGAATGTACAACATCCACAGTGAGTCCTAACGTAAACTATGGCCTTATGGTAATATGTATAAATAGAAGTTTTTCAATTCTGAAAGCTGTTCTACTCTAGTAGGGTATGTTGATAATGGAGATGGCTAGACTTCTGAGGGGCCAGCAGATATGGAAACTCTGTATCTTTTGGCCAATTTTGCTGTTATTCTAAATCTGTTGTAAAAATGAAGTTTACTTAAAAAGGAAAAAAAAATAATCATTTTATAAAACTGTCTTTTTAGGATTAAAATGATTTATTCACTGATATAGTGATCTTTATTTTAATTTATAAGCAATGCCATGGAGATAAAGTAACTTCAGGTGGAGATCTTAAGAAATGGAATAATGAAAATATCTGATACCACAATCTAAATGTATGATAATGCTTATGATGCTTAAATTACATATTGTTTATACAAGAAACTTGAAATCAATGCAATGTCATGAAAACTACCTGTGTATTGTCTTTGTCAGTGTTTGAGTCTATGAAATAGAATAGAAATTGCATTCTTAATAAATAAATTGTGTTTGAAAAACACCCTACACAATGAGTTTCTGTCTGCTATGTGTTTATGTTGTCCAACCCACTAAGACATTCAGCATTTTTCTGTATCTAAAATGTGCTTATATAAAATTTCGGATAAGCTAGAATTACATAATCTATGTTTAAAGTAACTCAAATGTCTGATTTTTTTTCACAAAAATGTTAAATACAGAGTGTTCTACCTAAACACAGAAGCAAAATATATGTAAAAGCAAGATACAAATTTTCTGTGATTCCATATGGACTATAAATAGGCATGGTTATGACAGGAAGCCTGGTAAAGAATAAAACAAAGAGACTAAAACTAAACAAAATAAAACAACAATCAGACAGTGTTCTAAATCGTTCTAAATCTGGCTTTGTTACTCTTACTAATTATATAATTAAAGGTAAATCTCTTCTTTACTTGTAAAATGAGAAATTAGAATAGATAAACTGTAGAAGTGTATGATGTGCTCATATCTGGGAATTGTGTTTGCTGTGCCATAATGCAATGTCTTCTTGAAATACATATTTTCTAAGGCAAACTACTTCAGAATGCTAGGAATAGACCCAAAATGTGTCCATGAATGTCTTAATTGATGAACCCATATGCAGCATTTAAAGTGATCACATTGTTCTAGAATCATGACTCTTCTAAACTATGTCATTAACTTTCTTATTCTACCATGTATTATTACATTAACCTATGACAGTATGAATCATAAAAACATAGCATCACGGTTTATTCATCTTTGGATTGTTCACAATAACAAGTGATGGGGTGGAAATACATTTTGCATTCACTAATGGTGATTTCATCACAGATAACACCATGAACTTAAACTTGAGTGTTTTTTTTAGCAACAAAATGATTCATTCTGTATGTTACATCCGCTCAAGACCTCCATAAAAACAAATATGATGATATGACAATAAAATCCTCAGAGATTTTACGCAAAACTAGTAATGAAAAATACCTTAGTCATTCACAGATAATCAGTTTTTTCACTAGTATAAACTAAGAGATGTAAGAGGCAAATAATCATTTGCTAAAGGTTAGATCTGCTTATTTTTTGTATTTAAATTCTAAAACAACAGTACTCTATTTGAAAAGTGTACCATTTAAAATAATTTTAGTTGGAAATACATGAATGCGTGTGTGTGTGTGTGAATTTTGTTGTTTTGAATTGTTTCCATTCTTCATTCACTAATCTGATGAAAGACATTTACTAACAGAAGAGTATTTGTCTATTTGATTATGCTTTCAAAGCAGCTAGAAGAGGATTCTACATCTGGCAGTCCCCTCTGTTACATATACATAAGAATATATATATATATATATATATATATATATATATATATATATATATATATATATATGTAATACATATAAATTCATCTTTAAAAAACTAAATAATTCAATCTTCTAGCACAGTTGGTAGAAATATTTTAATAATCATTTAGAAAAAATTATTGCAGGTTTCATGGCTCACCACTAATGCTATCATGTAAAGACTTAGGGTTATCGTTTTCTTCACTTACAAGCTATAAGATTTGGACAAAATTCCACATACTAGCACTTGAATATAAACAAACAAACAAACAAACAAAACTAGTTGTGTTTTATAGAACAGATAGTGGTTTTCATTTTTATATAAGACTGACATTTATTAAACAATATAATTTTCATAATATAATTGTCTTATGAGTCAATGATAAACAACTATTTTATCTTATTTTTTATTTGAGACATTGTTAAGTTATAAACCTCAGGGAATATTTGGGAGAATATAGATGTTTTGGGGTGTATGGAATTGAAAAGGCAAAAGGAATATTTTATTTTTAATAATTTCTCCAATCCTCACGAAATAGACTATTTTTGATATGTCTCCTTAGATATAGGATTACTTCTCCTGAGATATACCTCTAATCGTCTCCTTTCCTATCAGAAAAAAAAAAAAAGTGCCATTTTATGATACCCATCTCTCAAAAAGAAAACTACAACCATTCATGCTTGTAATATTATAAAAGTGTTCAGGGTAAGGAAATAGAGAGGATTCCTCAAATTCAGTGTAAAACCTTTCTCAGTTACCATTAGATTGAAACCTGACTGCTCAAACATGAGTAGTCTGCATTTTTATGCAACTTTCTTTCTGTGTAGAGAATCATCTCCGATGACAATTTAGTATTGTCTTATACATGGTAAACTTTGTGGAGCATTCTTTGGATATATATTTGTGAGTGTTTCTATTCAAAAATACAGTTTATTGATAAACAGTTCTGCAAATTAGTAATATTTCTCTTATTTTAAAAGAAACTGACTATACAACTATTACTTATCATAGAAAAATAAATAATACAAAATAAAACACACATATCTTGAGACTAGGTATCTATCTAGCAATCCATCTCATCTTTATTAGTTCTCCACAATAAATCATATATATATGATTTTTATATATATATATATATATATATATATATATATATATATTAGATAGATAGATAGATAGATAGATAGATAGATAGATAGATAGATAGATAGATATAAAATTTGGAGTTCTCCAAATATACATATGGAAGGATATACATATGGAAGGATATAGACCATCATTTAAAAAAGTTCAATTTTAATGACCAGGGGACACTCAAATCACATGTTTCTATCATGAATCAAAGTTTCAGTCTTTTAAATTAATTGGGTCAAAGCATCAAGACACCTTAAAGGACACTTAGATGGCACTTCAATTTACTTGATATTGGAGCAGCAAGGAAAGGCTTTCTCTCCTCCATGATATAAGAGAGTAATTCAAAATGGAGAGCCAACATCACTGATATAATTCTTATAAGATTGTAAAAGGTATATTCCTATATGGAAATCAATGGAAAATAGATATCCAAAGAAAACTTTCATAAATTTACAGTAAGCAGTTTCGTGGTAATTTAGTGAAAATTATTTTGTTAATTAAAGATGAACACAATCTATGTCTAACAAATAGACAGCATTTTAAAAATGTGATCCAGTATGATTACACACTAGTATCACTATGTAACAGAAATTCAAGATTAAGACATGAATGACAACTTGCACTTATGTGCAATGAGCAGGATAACTTTTGTTTAAATCAATAAAAAAATAGAATAATTAGTAGTTTAATTTATTTTTTGAATGCCTAGGAAAGTGAATGAGACTGAGGATACTCAATTAGCACTTGGGACTCTGAATCTATCAGTTAGTTGCAGAAAGAAACCACATTGACAGCTTAAGTAAATAATCAAACAAGGACTATAATAAAAATGATTGTCTTTAGTGGGAAGGAGAACAAGTAGCAAATACAGGTAAAATAATCAAACTTCTGAGTGATTATCACAGGTCACCAGGCTCATTAAGAGTTAAAAACCATGATTAACTTTCTCAACTCACAACTACTTATAGGGAAATATACATGCTTCCCCTACCCCAAAGAGAAGAATGTTCTGGAGGACATGTGTCTATATTCATGGAACCCTTCCAAAGGTCCTCTAGGCATGTGGATTTCTTAAGTCTTTCTTGTACCTTTATGCATTTGATTGGAATCATAAAATATTGGCAAATACACTAACTGAATAAGAGCAGTGAAATAACACAAATTTTGCTCTTCCTTTTATTTTTTTTTCCTTTAGAATGCAACTCAAAATCATGCTTTGGAAAGTTCACGCTTCCTTACTGTGCTGAATATTTACTTTTCCTGAATAAATGTGTAAAGCGTTCATATGCACATGGATTTCCTTTTAGTGTTACTTACAGAAGGAATTAGTACCTTTGTCCTTTCCAATCTGGGAAACTAATGGAGAAATCGAGGTTTACAATGAACCTTTTCATACATAATTCTTGATTATTTTCTATGACTATGTTCAATGAATTAAAAGAAAACCTTAGTGATATGATATCATAATAGACTCATAATTAGTTTTCGTACCATGCAGCACAGGCCACTACTATTTTCATCACCAGGAAGGCTTCTCGTTCAAAGTCAAAGAAATAATGTATGATTTCCTAGTAGTGTGGACCGTTGAATATTGAAAACAAAAACATTTATTAGAACATTCAGGAATTGCTAAAATAGAGTTAACTGAATTAAAAAAAGTTCTTCCTAGTAGGAAATATGTTCCTTCCTAACCCTGTGCAAGGATCTGCATGATGTTGAAAAAACAGAACTGGATTACCTTGATTAATCCTCTTTTGCTTTGTGAAAAATTGCTGTATGACTGATTGTATAATCAGAAACAAGAAAAATAAATAATTTCCTTTTGTGTTAAGTGGGGAAATGATTTGCTGGAAAGGGAGAACTACAGGTCAGACTTTAGGTTTGGCTCTGTCAATCACACCCAGACATTAAATGAATTTTTTGCAGATGTTAAACAATATGATTCTGTGTGGATGACAACACACAGAGATCTCATTTTCCATCTGTATGTATATGTGAGTATACACATTAGTCCTGACCTGATTGAATTACAGATTAGACTAATTGAAGAAAGTACGTTTAGAAAGAGGTTTTTCATTTTAGTTTTATTGTAGTGAGCAGTATTTTTAATTTTCTTGAAAGGCACCCAAGAATAATTACCTTTGTGAACCAAAAATATACAAAACTGTACAGAATAAATAGTTCATAGAAATCTAGCTATACTTTCTTGTAAAATAAAGCTACATTGTGCCACTCTTGAGGCAACTTAAACCTCTTACCTTCCGACATGCCTTTTGCTACTAATTTATGGCGACTATCAGTATACATCAATAAAAATAAAACAACATTTTTTCTTATGTGTTTTACAACTGTAAATTACTTGCCACAAGAAACATATTTCTATCAAGGTCATTCAAATTTACAAAGGATTAATAATATGAAAGAAATTAAACTTAATAGATGCACTAATCATATTTACACTTGAATATCAGTAGCATTTTAAAAATATCCCAAGAATAAGAATTAACCTTTGAGCACAAATGACATACCTAGTTCACAGCAGCATCGACAATAAAATTTTCTACACAAAATGTGCAGATAACCCAAAAAGTTTGCTGATTTATTCCACCTGAACTATTCATTATTCTTATTTTTAAATTTGGAAAGCATACCAGTGGCATTTTTTTTTTTTTATCCTCAAATGTTCAAAGATTTGGGCCACTCATAGTCTATATAATTCAACCTTCCTTTTTGTCCCTTACTATTACTATTTATAATTTTAAAGGTCCAGTTTCTTATGCCTTTATTTCAAGGAAATTAGGTGCATTTGACAATGTACATTTTGTAGTACATATATAGGTTATATAAGCAATATATTCCTTATGTATTATAACTACATGTACAGGTAAAATTTTTTAAATGACAAAATCCAATTACATTTAATCCATGGGTGAAGTAATTCAAGAAAATTAGGGTTGCTTAAATAGTAAACCCTTTTTCATGTGAAAGAGGACTTTTGTGAAACACTTTTAAGTATTTTGAAAAATATTACTGTCATCCTTGAATGATTTCCATGCAAGGATTGATGTCATAGGGGACAGACAAAATTGCCTAAAGACAATGCAATGGCTTCTCCCAGTGATCCCTGAGTTTCTTTTCTTTCATCTCTTTTTTTTTCCCCCCAATAAGAATACTGCTGTGTTTAAATTCTGATTGATGACACACTCACATAAGGCACTTATTTACAGGTTTTGGACTTAAGACAGAATCACAGCATGTTTGCAAAAGCCTTCAAACTCTCCATCTATGTTTGCTGCTCCAGTACTTCTAAGTAGTCAGGTTCAGCATGTAAGTTAGCTTTGAGTTCAAAATACTCGTTTTTAGTCTGTTCCACTAATACCTTCCTTGGCCTTGAGTACATTAATGTCTCCATTAATTTTAACTCTTCGTGAGGTCCTGGATAATGTACCTCCATATCAGGCTGGAGTTGAGCAATGTTTTTCTTTAGGTATTCTGTGATTCCCAATTGCTGAAGCTCTCTTTCTTTCTCTAAAATGTTCCTATATAATGAACTGGCATCCTGAAAGGATAAAAATTCAGTCGATTGGTCTGCAGTTTTGTACTTCATATTTAACCCTGTGAGTGGTGAATGATTTTCCCGTTCTAATAGACTTCTTTGGAGATGTTTTGCATCGCTTCCATCTTTCTCATTTCTTTCTTCTTCCTCCTCCAAATGCTTTGGGCCAAAGGATGGGCTTCTATAGACATGAACCATGGGACTCACCATGTGCTTCTCGTAGAGTGATGCAGTGGGTCTTTCAGTAGTGTGGTGAGTTGTTTTATGGCCGTACATGCTATATTGAAGATGCACGGGACTGTTGTCTCTCATCTGCTCATCTGCTTGCTTCTTTTTGTATCTTCTCCTGCGGTGGAGAACAAGAACCACTATCCCTGCAGCACAGAATACAATGGTTATGAACACAATCAGTAGTCCTAATATTAAAACAGATAGTGGTACAGCATCAGTAAGTGATCTTAAAATAGTATCAGCTGTAGTTGAGGTTGTAGGAGTACTGACAAATACATAACTAGTCTGAGTTGGCAGTGATGGGTTATTGACCAAACCTGGGCAAAGAAGTTCACTATTTAGTGCTTTTAATTCCTTTTTGTCTAGGTGCTCTGGAGAAGTGCAGACGATGTCATCTGTCACTGTGTTCTTACTTAATTTTTGTATCCATTGTTGCAATCCAACCAGGTCACAGGAGCAATCCCAGGGGTTGTCCTCAAGGTCAATCTGGGTCAGTAAATCAAGATCATCCAAGATATTACTTACAGGTAGATGAGTAAACTGGTTTGTTTTAAGGTTAATCCTTGTTAGAGGAACTCCTGAAAAAATATGTGGTGGTAAAACTTGTAAGAGATTGTTATTTAAATAGAGGACTTTAAGTTTAGGCATTGGGTTAAAGGTCCCTGGTAATATTTCCTTAACTACATTATATTCAAGATATAAGTACTCAAGATTGTGGAGACCAAGGAACATGCCTCTACTTAATTTGGTCAGATGGTTACCATTTAGATAGAGCTTCTGTAATCTTGTTAGATTCGTAAATGATCCTTCTTCAAGAATCTCAATATGATTGTTTCCCAAGTGAAGCATTTCTAAGGTGAAGTATTCTACTAGATCAGACTTCATTAATGTGTGGATAATATTCCCTGCTAGAATAAGCTTTCTAGGATTCTGTGGAGGAGGTGTTAGATCTGATAAGCTTTCAATATTGCGTTCTTGACAGTGTATTAGAAGTCCTGATGGGGATAGTACTTTGCAGTTACAAGGAATAGGACAGTAGGGTCCAGGAATTTGAGTGGATGGCTTTGTAATATAAGGTATCAAACCTGGTGCTTTGGTGGGTGGTTTTAAAAGGGATGTGGTCTTGATTGATATGCGACTATCACTTATTGAAGATGTTACTGCCAGATGTAATGAACCAGAAGGATCCTCATGTTCTTCATACAATGGCGGAGTGGGACAGAATAATTCCTTTTTCAGTCGGCTGAGTATGCTTCCTTTGAAACCTGGAGGGCTATTGCATACAACATCACCAATTATAGACTGTGGAGGCATGTTTTCCAACCAAATTTTTAGTTGTAGTATATCACAATTGCAAGCCCATTTATTGTCCTCCAACTGGAGATCCATTATTCGGCCAATGTGTTCTAAAAGACCAACGTAAGGCAATGTTTGCAACTGATTTCCACGAAGATCTAGATGAGTTAGAGGAACAAATCGAAATATGTTTGGAGGAAGACTCTCAATGGCATTGTCATTTAAAATTAACACTTTAAGTCTGTTGAGCTTGCTAAAGGCACTTGGTTCGATCACTGTAATGAAATTGTTATCTGCTTGTAGAAACTCAAGGTTTTCCAGTCCATGGAAGGTATCCTCTTTAAGAATTTCTAAAGAATTGTGATTGATATGAAGTTGCTTAAGAAGGCCGAGGCCATTAAATGCACCAGTCTCAATATCTGCAATATTGTTAAATCCAAGGTGTATTGAAATAGCATTGGTAAGCCCAGAAAACTCATTTGTGTGAAGTATTGTCAAGCCATTATTTAACAAACTTAAATGGAAAAGCCGTGAGGGTGGCACACTTATTTGAGATAATGTCTTAATACCTTTTTCTTCACAATTTATTAGCATAGTACCATCTTTTTCCTCACAATTGCAAAGAGAATCACAAGTACCTCTGGCTGAGGACATTGGAGATGGGGGTTGTGAAGATGTACAGGCAAGGAGAGATGCATATAAGAGATGGATCCACAGCTTCATGTTGTCATGTGATAGAATCAGATTCTGTAAAATAAAATGCAATAACAATGGGCTTTAGAGGATAAGAGCAAGGAGGAGATGAATCTGACATTTTCAAAATGATAGGTTTTCCTCTAGAAACAAAATTATAGATTACTCTGAAAATATGACTGCTTTGCTGCATATACATTGTTTTCACTTTTTTCTAATACGATGACCGGTGTATTTTTCTTTACTTTAAACTTGCATTGTGATCAAATTATAAAATTTAGGGCAAGGGGAATTTAAAATATTGTATCATCAGTTATGTTTACATCTGCCAAATAAATTGCATTTTAATAGATGAGAGAGGTGCTAGATAAATGGACGATTGATACTTTGATATGATGCAAAGTTGCATATTTGAAAAGACCCTACTTTTTTTTTTAAACCACAAAGTAGATGAAACTAAGGCTGAAGGATTAAAGCTAAGACGATATGTAGGTATTAGCTAGAAGCAGAGAGAACTGTACGGAATGCAAAAATGATAGCTAGAAAACATGTATGTATGTATGCATGTGTTATGCATTCCTTTAATTATATTTATGAACTTGGTCTCACAAAATTAGATCTAATAATTGTGTCTGTGCTTTAACCTTCTTTGAATTTGGCTCAAGATAATTGCTAATTTCATTATTTATTAAAATCATTTGGGAAAATATGTCTCTGAGCATGTAATAAAGTGGAACACTATAAAAATAATTTTGTTTTAACTATGCTCTCTAGGGCACTTTGTACAAACCTAATAGTATTTGATATACATGAGTATGAGTGCTCATTTAAATTTCACTTGAGTCACACTTTATATTATCTTTCTAGAGGTAGGCTATTAACTACAACTTTTAAAATCTGTTATGAATCAGGTTAACATCACAAAATATAAAGAAGAAAAATTATCTTTAACACACATTTCTCATTATTATAAAGTAATAAACAAGGTCTCATGTAAACTTCTAGCAAACGACTTATTAATGAGGTCTTGAAATAAGCTATAGGCACTAAATATCATCACATATTTAAGCAGTTGATCTCCTTTAGTATAAGCTTAAGATTACGAACAATGGAGTCTGGAAAAAATGCACCATACTAAAGTAGTTGAGGATATGTCTACTTTGCTAAATAAAAAATGACAATCATGATAACAACATCACATAGTCTAGCTCCTTAAAAATTTAACACATATGTTAGAAACGGCAAATTTTAAAAACACTCTAACTGAAATGACAGCGGTGACAGGTAAACACATCACTCTCAGGACATCTAATTTTATTCCCTTCCTTTAAATATTGTACCTTAAATTTATATCAACTAAATTGAAAGGTAAACAAACACCACATCTTAGAACTATTCACCTTTCCAAAATGGTAACTACTTTCATTTTTCAGAATGGAATGTAAACAGTAACTTTGAATCTAATCCAAATTCACATTAAGATAAAACATCCTAGAACCCAATCAATAACCCTGAAAATAAACTTTTATTCCATGAAAATGCATTGTTTTATGCATAACATGTATACTCTAAAGTTTTTGAAAGGTGAATAAATAAAACAACATACTGCTTTTCTGTAGACAGGAAAAGTTAGCCAATTGAAAGTTTCCACAGGGAAATAGTTTAATTTTAAATAGCCCTGAGTGCTGTGCTTAGAATCAAGCAACTTGTAGTTGGAGTTTTCAACTTGTGGATTATATTCCATAAACACTAAAAGTACTTCTCCGTAGATTACCAAGAAAGAATATTATTCATTTCACCAGGCACAGCATCTTAAGAAAATAGTAAATTAATTCCAGTTGACTCTCTCTCGTGATTTTTCAAAACTTACATGCATTTTATGCTCTTCAAAACTGTCCTAGGGACAGTTTCTAATCTTTTCAGAAATGCATACAAAAAGAAGAGTGGTTCAGTATTGACAATATCTGATAACAATATTAAAGAGGTCAAAAATCTCCACTCACACATTTTTAGAAAATACATATTTTTATGTCAGAAAATAATTAAAGTAGTATATAAAACACAAAGAATCTTTTAATATTCTGCTTATGTTTTAAATTTAACAGCGGCATTTAGAACTGATTTTTTTTTTTCAGAAAGCACACTTACTTAGTTTCTAATAACAAACTGCATGCTGTGAAAGATAGAGTGGCATATTATTCTATTTGTTCTTCTCTTCAGCCAGCTCTTCTACTGCTCAGAGAAAGCAGGCATCTGATACAGCATTTAGTGGTGCCAATGAGCAAGAGTAAAACTGGGTATTCTTTAATTTAAACTATTTTTTTTTAAGGGCAAACACATACATTCGATCACTTTAGGATAATGCAAAAACAGGGATCAGAAAAGCCTGCTAAAACAGGGATCAGAAAAGCCTGGAGAGATTCATCTTACCTGTAAAGCAGAGACGACTCCTGATGTTATGTGTAATGCACAGCTGGAAGAGATGTTCAAAGTAAATTCAGTTTCTTTCTTAAAACGAAAACACTAACCACCACGTACTTTCTTCTCAAATGTTACTTCTTGGCAAGACCCATCACTTTATAAAGTGAAAACCTCTTGTCAAAGACAAAATGCTGAGCATTTCATTGAAAATATTTCAAGCAGAGTGCAGGCTAGATCATCCTGAAGCGGTTGTCTTTTTTTTTTTACCCCTCAATTAAAATTCACGGCATACTTCACAGCTATGCTGACTTTTTTGCATATAGTTAACCATTTGCAAACTGCCGAATGCAGTAAATAAACAAGATGTTTCCCAGAGCTGGGATTGCTCACTCTTGCTCTTAGATTGTAGATCCAAGCTGCAGCAATGTCCTCTTTCCTCCCTTTCTAGTCTTTCTTGTTAGCTCAGTTTGTTATTAGTCAGTTTGCCAAGGGCTGGGAGGTAGGCGTAAATAAAGAGACTTCTTGGCTTTTGACTCAGCCTTTAAGCCCTTCCCCATCAGAGCGCTTTAATCTGCCAGTGTCATTTAACACAAGAGACAGCTCCACCTTGGGACTGCTCAACTCCTCCTCTTTTTGCAAATGGTCTTTCCACTCCCTTTTCATACCAAATGCACTGCAAGTGAATTTGGTTTAAAATAATTACACGTTGTTGTAAATGCTTAGTATTTTTGTTATGTACAAAGCTGAATGATAGATCATCTAAAACTTTCATCAAGCACAGCACTGCACTGTTTGCACACATGTGTGCAGAAAAACTACAAGCATGATGCCTGTAGAACAGTTGCTTCAGTTTTTTGCTTTCTTTTTTTAACCGGTATTTATACTTGAAATTATGCACAAATTAAATTTTAAAATGTTAACATGGACTGCTTCCCTACAACATTTGCGTTTTTGTAAATGTTTTTAAAAATGTTTTAAAAGGCTCATGTCAGAAACTCTAAGTTTTATACTTCATTATTTCTTTCCCTACAGCTAAGATTCTGTAATGTGACTAGAAATGAAGTTCTTGTGCAGTTAAGATAATGTTTATTTAGAATGGAAATTTGATTATTTTAAATGATATTCAAGAATCTTTATTACAAATGGTTGTCAAACACTGCTTATCACTGTCAAAATGTGAAATTACATATTTTCAGATAAAGTGAAATAAGTTAAATGATTATGTAGAAGATACAATATCCTGATTTTTATGATACTAGGTCAGAGAAGATTTTTTTCTAAAAAGGTTGTATTTTTAGTTACTTATTTCTTCAACTCTTAAAAGTCTCTGAATCATCACTAATAAAACTCTGAACTGTCAGATTTATTTCCCCAAATGCCTGTACTTTAAAAGCCATTCTTCTTTACCTGCATTCCCAGTACATGAACTTTTCACATCCAAAATAAATATACTTGATGCTATCATTTATTTTAAAACATTCTGTATTTAGAAACACTCTGGCATATAGGTTCTAGAGGCTAGCTATATAACAGTAAATCTCATTTCAGAAAAAGCTGCTTTTAAGAAAGAGGCTTTTGTCAACTAAAATTATACATATAGTTATGTGTGTGTATATATATATATATATATATATATAAAACTGTATAACTATAATATATAATATATACTATAATACATATATAAATATATATTATATATATTATATATATAGTCTATATATATATAGTCTGAGGATGTAAAGAATAGCATAGGGAACGTAGTCAATGGTATAGTAATGACTATATATAATGTTAGAGGGTAGTAGCCTGGGAGGTGAGGTTATCACTTTTTGAGGGGTGTAAATGTCTAATCATTATGTTGTTTTGTACACCTGAAACTAATAATAAAAAAAAAGTGCTAATAAAAAAAGAAAGAGGCTTTATTCATGTTAAATCATCAAAATGAGAATATGAGGTTGGATTATTATTTAATGACGTTTACAGGTATACATTCAAATTCATAAAGTTTTCGTATTGTTAGTGTGCAATAGTTGCTATATATAATAAAGATTTTGAGATAATTTTTAATATTATGACTTTATATTATATTGTTTCACTCATTAAGCTCCTCATTTATTTTAAAGACACTGTGTGCATTAAAATGGAATAAATTATAGTAGAGATGAAGGTGTGGGGAAAGGGAATAAAGATGAGGAATAAGATAATAAAAGAACTAAAAAATAATAAAGGTAAGAAATTAATTTTAAGCACAGTTTGCTACTAGCATGGCCAAGTTATGCTAACTTAAATCGACCTAATGATTTAGATAAATGGTGACAAAATAAAGTTAGAATCAACGAGAAAACAAGGAACTAAAATAACATTCCTCCTAACACGAGAGACATAATTTTCCAAATCCATTTCTTTAGGTTTTGGAGGCTAAGTCACAGGACACATATTCTGGGAGTATATAGAGTCCGTGGAGGAAAGTTGTTCAAACAGACATGTGGGACAAATGAAACCAAATTTCTTATAGATTTATGGGGTTTCTCTCATTTTCTCCAATTCAAGCATGTGTTTATCCGTAATATACAATTAGCATATATTTAGTTATTTATTTGGAATCCCTTACTACATATTACATGTTGTCTCTTTCATGCATAAACTTCACAATAATAAATGACAGGAGTGACTAAGACTTTTCTTTTTGTTCTTCACTTTTTTTGTAAGTTTTAGGTGGGAACATAGAAAAAGTCTTGATTGTTATTTGAGGAATATTCTGTAACTTTTAATTCAAAGGAGTTATTTTGATAACGGATTACTCAACATTATCTCAAACTCAATAGTAAAACATAGAACTTAGCACCTTAAATGATTATGGCAACATCCACTGTTCTCTATGTTTTGTTAACTGTAATTCCTCAGTTGTTTCACTAAATCAATAATACAGCCATTGTTTCCAAAATGCTTATGGCAAAATGGTTTAATATATGTTGGATTTTATTTTAACATAACTTTACATTTCATATTATGACATAAAAGAGTACCTTGCCGCTGTAGCTTTTTCAAAGTTTTAATAATAAACTTATTAAGTGTTCAAAATAAATGCTACTTTCCACAAAATTTATCCACAATGACCCCATATTGGAGGATGTTAAGAAGAAATAAATTATTTTTAGTCACTTATTCTAAGTTATGTGTTCTTATGATTTTGAATTGCTTTTTAGGATATGCATCTTGAAGGGGAAACATGAAAGTATGCTAATTACCACTGAATAATTCCAAGCAGTCAGAAGACATAAACCTATCTCTCTTAGTCATTTTAGAGCAGTGGCATGTGTAAAACTTCACAGCATTCTGTATGAAGAGTTAGGAGACTGCCTTCCCTTCCATGCTTTAGGAATGGGGGGAGGCAATCATCTTACATATCTCATGGCAACAAAGACCGGATGGATGAAATGTTCTATGAAATTTGTTGGACTGATAATACATATGGGACAAATAGTATTAAAGATCATAAGCACTGGAAAGAGGGAAGGAAACAATGAAAGAGGTTTGTTCATTCTGTACAAACCTTGGTCTACCTCAGAGCATCACCCCACCTTTTTCAATGCCACATTTAAGTGGTTAAGTGAAGACAAATGACAGATTGATTTTAAGTTAAGAATCTCGAAGTCTTGAAGAAAGAAGCCTTTTCACCATCTGTGATGTAGACTGAGGAATATGTAAATACTCTGAAGCTAGAAAGTGTTATAGTTCATGACATTTGGGGCATGATAATACTATAGATGGATTTTAAATATCAATTGATTATTTCATTCATTGAAGAAACAATCGTAACACAGAAGTAGTCCCAAATCAATGTCATGTTATATAATTAATTTAAAAGAAATATTCAACGCTATACAGTAAACTTTGAATTTGATTCTCAAATCTGGAATGTAGGACTCCCTTTCATGTTTCTTTGGAAGAGAAGCTGAAAACACTTTATCGCATTTTTTTCTTTTCTTTTTGGTTCTGTTACAGTCAGAGAATAATCATTATGGATACCCAGACTGCTGACAATAACATGCAGTTTAACTAAGGTACCATTGCTTCCGTATGTGGAAAAATAGAAAATGTCCTTACCTCTTAGCAATAACATCTCTATACATGAGAAGAACATTTGTACATATCATGAATAATGACTTCTCAGTGAATAGTCCATGCATCTTAAAGGGATTGTGCATGCCCTATATAATATTTTATAAAGTCACACATGAATGGGTGTTTATGAAACTTGCCTTTTGCATTGAACCTTTGATAAAAAGGTTAATATGTTATTTAAAACTTAAGTTTCCTTCATGCTCAATTTGATCTCAGATCAAAGGTATAAAACTAATAATGTAATTGCCTTACTCTAAGAGACATTTTACAATAAAACTTCCTGTTTTTATTTGATATCTGTTGACACAAAGGAACTCTTTGATATCATTGTTTAACCTGGCAAAACTTAAAACAAAATAAAACAGAAACTTTCTCCTGGAAGCTTGGACAATGAGCTGTCTGTTTTCATATAAATTATATTTGAAATTTCATAAACTCTCCTACTTCAAGTGGAGTACTAAGAAAATTGTTCTTAAAAATTACAAAAAGAACTATAAACCAATGATGAATGTTTCCATGACAAATAATGACCAGTGTGTAACAGGAAAGTGCCTGTGGACTAATGCTAGACTAATGAGTGATTTTTAATTGCAAAGACTTCTTGAGAGAAGGTTAATATCTACTTCGTATTTTTTTCAATATTATTACAAAGTGAATTGCACATAAAAAGCAGTCAAATAAGTATTCAAGATGAATGTTTTTTTGTTTTTTATTTTATTTTTATATTATTTCAGGTGTAGAAAACAACATAATGTTTAGACATTTATACCCCTCACAAAGTGATAACCCCCAATCTACTACCCCTCTGACATCATATATAGCTGTTACAAAACAATTGATTATATTCCCTATGATGTACTTTACATCATATATATATATATATATATATATATATATATATATATATATATATATATATATATAAAATGCTTGCGCTTACACGGTGGAAAGTTTGCAATCTTAATTATCTGACCTCATACAAATGACTTGTATTCATCTTTTGTTATCAATATATGAGTATTACAATTTTAATACAGCTTTTTCCTTTCTTAAAATGTGTATACATTTTCTGGTACCCTACGTATGTAGGTATGTATTTATGTATTTATGTATGTATGCATGTATATATTTTTTTCTTTTTTTAAAAATTATAGTTGGCATTCAATATTCTACATCAGCTTGAGGTGTACAGCACAGTGGTCAGTCTTGTTTAAATGAATGGCTTCTTTGTATGTTCTCACTATCATGTTACTTCAGGATATTCACTTAACTAGCTCTTAGGAATATGTAGAGATTGATTTTTTAAAAAAGTTTTGCTCATATAACAAAAATAATACTAAAGATCAATATAGAGAACTTAAATATTAGCCTCAAATATTTCCAAATATTTTTCAGCAGTTATTAGAACACAGTCTGACTAAGTTATTTTGGATTCAAATGATTAACAATAATGGTAGGCAAACACCACTGAATCAAATATGTATAATAGATTTCTGTCTTGGTGGATCACCTGCAGGAGATTTTAAATCCTTGTTTCTTCCTATTTTCAATCACAATTCATACGTCACTGCTTCTCCGTATCACCGATTGCTATATCCCTAATGGATGCAAACTTATTTTAATAGTTTTGATCTTATAATTGTGATATCAACCATTTTTAAAAAAATATGTAACTTGCATTTAACATATTATTTCAATTAGATAAAGCTGGAAATGTTAAATATTATGACCATAAATATTATAATATATACATGTATATGTGTGTGTATATATATACACATATATATAGAATAACCATATATATATGCATATATATACACATATATGTGTGTAAATATAGATAGATAGATAGATAGATAGATAGATAGATAGATAGATAGATAGATAGTTGTTCTTTAAGATGATCTATATGGAGATAATATCCACATAGTCGAAGGAGAGTAATGACTTTTCCTAACCTAAGATTGATTAGTTTGCTTGAAATTTTAAGTATCAAGTTTTACATTTATTTGTATAGAAATAAAATTATTATTGTTACAATTGGATCTATGTTCTGTTAAGAAAAAAAATAAAACTGTCAAGGTACTCATGTTTGTTGAGAAATATAACTGCATAGTTCAACAGAAGACTCAGTATTTTTTTTTGCATGTTTAATTGATAACAATGAAGTTAATATAAAAAGGCTGAACTATTGTTGTCACCATAGGGATATTGATATTAACCAAGAAAGTGAATAATTCATCAGTGACAGATTTCAATGAATAATGCTGGCTTTTTTTTGTTAATAGAAATCTTGCTAAATATCCAAAACAAAATACAAAATATTACATTTTGGTATACAACTTTTTAAAAAAGTTTTATGTAGTCAGAGAATAAATTTCTGAGTTATAATATTACAGATTATATACTCACAAACCCAGATAAAGATTTTCCTTCAGAATCTTTATTCAATGTGTAAAAATGCATTTATGCCTTACCAATACATCTACATGCAAATAAATATGGATACTTTTGCTGATGTAATTATATTTTTTATGATTTTACTGTGTACATCTTACCCATATTGTTCTTGAATACCTCTTCTGGAATAGCTGGGATTCTTTATGACATATTTTGAAAGTGTATATATCCCACATAATATTACTATATTTATTGTGTGTTTAAGAATATAATGCAATATTATATATAATTTTCATGTTTCCCTATATTGAAATAGGACACACACCATTATAATTTATAATAAATAGTAAATACTAATAAAATACTAAGACTAAAAATAATCTAATAAAAACTATCACCTTATAATCAAATGACTGTAATAAGTTATAGCTGTTTACATAGACAGATATCCTTTGTTGTTATTTTTTGGGGGATGGAGAAAGAGAAGTCTGTAAGAGAAAATATCAAGTTAAACATATATTATACCAGATTTTCCTGGTCAATAAAAAACAAAATTTATTCCTCATAAAACACGCCTTTGACCTAAGAAGAACTTTCCTTCACCCTCAAACAATATTATGTTTGAAGTCACATGACTACAGTAAAACAAATACTCCTGGAAACATTTTTTTTTCCCTTGACTAATCATAATCAGACAGGCATTTCTAACAAGTTCCTCAATTTTATTTGTAACTCCAATCTACTTAAATTTAGGAAACATTGATTTTTAGAAATTTCACAGCTTTAAACAATCATTTAATAATAAAACAATTTTAAAAACATAACTGATCTGTCTTAAAAAAAAGAGGCAATTCAAAATTGCACTTACCTGTTCTTCCTTCTTATACATAGACACACATACTGTCCACGAAATATTACAAATTGTTGATAGTAGTAGAAATCATTACTTAATAATCCATCATTTGGGGTAGAAAGAAAAAAAAATAAAACACAATTTTCAGTCTAAAACTAACCTTCAATGTTTGCATAGTATTAATAAAATTAAGAGAATCATTCCTAAAATCTTCTTTTTTAAAAGATTTTTCACTCTTTTACCACCCTCTAGTGGTTATTTAAAAAAAAATATTCAGAACTGAAAAAGCCAGGGAGCATGCAAACTGTCCAAATTTTACTCCAAATATGTAGATTATGTGTAAAGTGGTTCTATCACTGCCTCATGATTATTATTATGGTTTGTTAAAAGTTTATTTTAAGATGAAACTAACTAAATTTCAGCATAATTGGAAGCAAAATATTATTTTGTAAGAATAACTGATAATCCCCATTGTTTTCGTCATGTTGTTGCAAAGGATTATAAAAGTTCTTCTAATTCAAAAAAATAACATTCTGATTTAGAGTAAAACTATCTTCTATTTTTGTAAGTTTTTGTTTAACTTAGATGTTTAATTAATAATATTAATGACAATATGTAAATATATATAACTATGAGCACCCCCATGTTTATAACTCCTATAATAACTCTAAACATGGCAACACATTTATCCTTAGAGCAAATTTATATAGTAATAATTATTACAACTGAAAAATCAGAGTATAAATATAAATCCAATGTTGCAGAAATAATCAGAGTCTAGAGTTTAACCTATCTACTTAATTCTGACTTCAGAATTCATTTATATAGCAGGTAACATTGTCATTAAGGTCAAATATGTTAATAAGTGGACCTAATCTATAATAAGAACTGGTTTTAGTTCTTCATATATAAGGAAGAAATTTAAAAATGGCATTTTTGGTTTTCTTTTTTTAAATAAAAAAGTATACTTTTCTGAAGCATATTTAATTCAATATGTAACCGTTAATGACAATTGTGGGCAAATCAATCTGTCAGTTGCAAACACAAAGATGAATCACTTATATTTATACACACATAAACTCATATTTGGTTCATACATATTTAAATAAGAATATACCCACTATTTGAAACTACAGCATTCCTATTAAAACGTTCATAAACTGAAATGGCATAAAGCAAGGAAGAAATTACTATTTATTTATATTTTCCATATTAAATAGTAATTTCTTCCTTGCTTTATGCCATTTCAGTTTATGAACGTTTTCATAGGAATACTGTAGTTTCAAATAGTGGGTATATTCTGTAGTTTATACAGCATTCATAGGAGTGCTGTAGTTTCAAATAGTGGGTAATATATATATATATATATATATATATATATATATATATATATATATATATATAACTACAGTATATATATATATATATACTATTTTTCCATATAAATAAATAGTAATATATATCTAATTTTGGTCATATATATATATATATCCCTCTATTAGGCTTTGCTGATACCTTAGGACATGTCTTGTTAACTAATGCACAAAATAAATCGAGATAAAGCACAGATGCTCACAGACACGGTTGAAAACTCTGGTACCTGATACTGAGATGCTGAGAGTAGTTTCAGGGAAGGAGCTTGGTGGGGCCACTCTCGGTGTGGGGGGTTCATGCTATCTCTATAAAGGCTCACTGCAAACAAATGCTGAACGATATTTATTTTAACTAGAAAGAGTACATACATCTAATGCATTTCAAGTAAATGTACTTTCAAACATTATCCATTTGCTGTGATTCTGTGTGTTGTAAAATAGTAATCCCTTAATATGTAGAATATTTGAAATACAAGAAAATATTCAAGTGTTGCCTTTAGCTTTGTAAGTCAAATATGCATCTTTACAAATAGTAATGCATATTTTCAGAAACAAACCCACCATCATCTTCTAGAAGACTGCTCATCATCTTACGTTCCTATGTTGTCATTAATATCAGGTTATCTTCCCAGTAACCTGAATCTTAATCCCTAGAACCTCTCTACTTCGCACAACCACAATATCCAATCGTTGCTAAATCCTATTATTTCCACCTAAATATTTATATTTTCTCACATTGGTTTTGTACTTTACCAACACTACTTGTTCAGTAGACTTACTATCTCTACTTGCATATGAAAGTATAATTTTTTGGAATCTACTGTTAACACATTTCCAATGGAATAATTTTATTATTATTATTCTAGTAGCTCAGGAACAGACTTCTTCAGCATTCATCTTTTTGTTTCTTTCAGTCTTCTCTTTTCCATTCATGAAAATACTCCCCTAATATTTAGGTGTTAAATGCATGAAGACCCTATAAAGCATTTCTTTAACTCCTCAGAAAATATCAACGTCTCCTTTTTCTCCAATTACCCAGTTATGCTCATTATTTGTCTTCTATGATATTGATATTGTATTATTCTGTTGGTCAGACAGTTGTCTACACTTTTAGGTTGTTCAGATAAATTTACTTCTATCATTTTTTGCTTGTGTACATTCTAACAGAGTTTTAAAACATTTGTAGTTTCCTTCAAAAGAGAGAGGAGGAGGAAGAGGAGGAGGAGGAGGAGGAGGAGGAGGAGGAGGAGGAAGAGGAGGAGGAGCTATTAGACCACTAGTCAGGGTAAGGCTTACAAAAAGAGTGTTCACAGTTTTTGTTTTCTTTACTATTACATTTACTGGTTAATAAAATGACATAGATTTCAAGTATATAGTTCTATAATACATCATTTATATATTGCATTGTATGTTCACCACCCAAAGTCAAATATCCTTCTGTCGACATATATTTGACCCACTGACCCTCTTCTACCTCCACTCACTCACCCCCCTACCCTCTTATAACCACTAAACTGTTGTCTGTATCTATGAGTTTCTGCTTGTTTGTTGGACTTGTTCATTTGTTGCTTTCAGTTTATATCCCAGATATGAGTGAAATCATGGTTCTCAACTTCTTCTGACTTATTTCTCTTAGTATGATAATCTCAAAATTCATCCATATTGTCACAAATGGCAGTACTGTATTTAATTTTTTCTTATGGCTGAGCAATAATATTCCATTGTATGATGCACCACTTCTTTATCCAATCATCTATCAAAGGACACTTTGATTGTTTCCGTATCTTGGGCACATAAATAAAGCTGAAATTATCATTTCTTTGTGGATAACTATTTTCACATTTGTTTTGTTAGATACCCAAAAGAGGGGTTACTGGATCATATGATAATTCTATTGTTAATTTTTCGAGGAACCTCCATACTGTTTCTGTAGTATCCATACCAATTTGCATTCACATCGGCAGTGTATGAGTGTTCCTGTTTCTCCTTTTTTGTTGCTGAGCTGTATGAGTTTTTTATATATATTTGGATATTAGCCCCTTATCAGAGGTATTGCTTGTAAATGTCTTCCCCCATTCTGTTGGTTTCCTTTTTGTTTTGTTGATGGTTTCTTAGGTTGTGCAGAAGCATTTTAGTTTGATATAGTTCCATTGATTTATTTTTGCTTTTATTTATCTTGCCTTTGATGTCTAATTCTGAACGAAGGTCCATACATTTATTACCTGTGCTTTCTTCTATGCAATTTATTGTTTCATAGCTTATATTTAAGAGTTTGATTCAGTTTGAGTTAATTTTGATGTATGGTGACAGACAGCAGTGTAGTTTCATTCTTTTGTATGTGGATTTCCAATTTTCCCAGCACCATTTATGAAAGACACTTTCTTTTCTCCATTGTATGTTTTATGCTCCTTTGTCAATAACTATCTGATCTTATATTTGTGGATTTATTTCTGGGTTCTCAATTATATTCTATTGATCTGTGTGTCTATTTTCCTGCCAATACCATGCTGTTTGTTGTTTTGATTACTGTGTCTTTGTAACATAAATTGAAGTCAGGGAGTGTGATACTTACAGCCTTATTCTTTTTTCTTAAGACAGCTTTAGCTATTCAGGATCTTTAGTGATTCCATACAATCTGATGATTTTTTGTTCTATTTCTTTAAGAAATGACAAAGGGATTTTGGTGGGGAGTGCATAAAATCTGTATATTGCTTTGAGTTATATGGCCATCTTTAGCTATGTTGATTCTTCCAATCCATGAACACAAAATATCTTTATTTCCATTTATTTTTTGAAATGTCATTGCTATTATATGGGAAAATAATGAGTTTTTGTATGTTGATTTTGTGTCCTGCAACTTTACTGTATTTGTTTATTGTTTCTAATAATTTTCTGGTAAAGTATTTAGGGTTTCCTATATAAAGAATCATGTAATCTACAAAAAGTGACAACTGGACTTCTTCATTTCAATCTGGACACCTTTTATTTCTTTGTCTTGCCTGTTTGCTCTGGCTGGGACATCCGATACTATGTTGAATAACAGTGGTGATGGTGGACATACTGTCTTGTTTCTGATCTTAGAGGAAAAGCTTTAAATTTTTCACTGTTAAGTAGGATATCAGCTGAGGGTTTGTCATATGTGGTCTTTATTATGTTGAGGTACTTTTCTTCTATATGGATTTTATTAAGTGTTTCAATCATAAATGGCTGTTGTATCTTGTCAAATGCTTTTCCTGAATCTGTTGATATAATTGTATGCTTTTTACCCCTTATAAGTTTATGTGGTGGATCCCATTGATTGATTTGTATACATTGAACCATCCTTGTGCCCCTGGAACACAACTTGATCATGATGTATAATCTTTGTAATGCGTTGTTTTATTCAATTTGCGGGTATTTTGTTTAGGAATTTTTCCTTTTGTAGTAATCACAGATATTTGTCTGTAGTTTTCTTTTTTTGTGTTATCCTCACCAAGTTTTGGTATCAGGAAAATGTCCTCGTAAAATGAGTTAAGAAGTATTGCCTCTTCTTCAATTTTTGGGGGAGAAATTGAGGAGGACAGGTATGAAGTCATCTTGGAATGTTTGGTAGAATTCACTAGTGAAACCATCACAGTTTGAATTACATGCTTTAGATACAGTTAAATTAACACGTTTCTGTTTCTTAAACTTAACATAACTGATTATTGATTGGTTATTGAGAGTGTGAGCAGGAGATTTGTACACAAGTAGAAATAAGTTAAATTTATATATTCTAATAATCTTCTGGCAAAAAATAAAATATTTTATGAATTTGAATAAATTTTCAATAAAATATAAAACATAACTTGTACTCAAGTTTCCTTTTATTAAAATATATCTCAGTGACCTATCAGAAGTAAAAATTATAATTTTCATCTTTTTCTTTCTTAAAGTCATTTAGAAAATATAGGGAAATGAATAATAAATTACCTATTCATAAAGCTCTTTTTCACTACAGAAAATAGTGGAGAGGTTAGCATTAGCAACACATCATTTTCACTAACATGTTGGTTAAGGTTCTGTTATTGATATTAAGATAAGGTATGGTGATTTGCTATTAGTTTGTCATTCGCATGGGAAACGAAAGGGCTGTCTATAATATTTTTTGTTTATATTCATTGCTTGGCTCTCACAGGACAGGGGCATCTTTTTTATTTTAATTTATTTTTAATTTTTATTTATTTTAAGTGTGTTTTTCCAGGAGCCATAAGTTCCAAGTCAAGTAGTTGTTTCAATCTAGTTGTGGAGGGCACAGCTCACATTGGCCCATGTGGGGATCGAACCTTAACCCTGGTGTTACAAGCACCGTGCTCTAACCAACTGAGCTAACCAGCCGCCCCCAGGACAGGGACACTTTTGCAGAAGATGATAATCATTAGATATTGAAAGTTGGTATGTATGGTCATCAAACATCCAGCTATCAAAATTTTAGAAAATAAAAAATATATTGATTAGCTATTATATCTAGATAGATATTATATATAATAAAATATGTTATATATGCATATATATATATATATATAACAGATTATTTAAAATAATCTATGTCTAATGGCAAATGCCACATTAATGAAACATGAATAAGAAAAAAGTCATGCTTTATTTTGTAACTTAAGAGAAGGATGATTATCAAAGCTGATTTGGAAAGAAATCTAGCATGCTGGTGTGCTTTGCAGGGTATTCTGAAACAGATCACCTCGACAATTAGAAGCTGTTCTTCTGGAGTTGAAAAGAAAGAAAATAAAATAGTTCAATATCTAAACATGAACTGAGTTAGTACAAGAATATGGAAGACAGATGTCAAAAAAAATGTAGAGAATTAATTAACTATTGGTGCTCAAGTGTCATGGGCTATTTGTTATATCCTCACTAAAGGACACAATTTGCCTTATATTTGGATCAAGGACACAGTTTATAAATTCCAAAATGTGATAAGGTATGCCAGAAAGTTCCAATATAAGCCTATATTGCCCAGTTCTTTATGAAAATTGTACATGTGTGATTCTAAAATAATAATCTTTGACTTCTGGGTATTTTCCTTTAATGTAATAAATATCTATAGGCTAAGTTTCATCTATGCATATTTTAATGTGATGACATTATCATTTTACTTGGTTTTCAAAGGTTTATAGGAAATATTTTTAGTCATTTTTGACCTCTACTTTCAGTAATTCACTTTCATGCCATCTTTCCTCAGATAATCCCCACATCTTCAATTGCTCAGGCCTCTCGTGGAGGACTGAATTTCTACCCTTGTATTATCTTCCTCACACTCATAAGTTAATGTTTAGCAAGTAAATTCATGATTTAGTTGTTAGTGATTGAGAAGACTTTTCTATCTCTTTACTAATTAAATAACTCAATAAGGCATTCAAAATTCTACATAATTTGACTCCTAGTTAAATTCTAGAATACTTCTTACATGCCTTCATGTATACCAGTGGAGGATAATACTTACAATTCATTCCTTAATATCCTCTCCTTCTTCCATTACCTAAATTGGCTTGCTTAAGTCCTTTGGACTGAAATTTCTATTACTCCGTTTTGCTCAATTTGCCTGTCAAACTCTTATCTGAACATATAAATCGATTGTGAATCCAGCATCTGCCAGGAATACTTTTGATTCTTATTTACTCTCATCAGTTGAATTATGGTAGAAATCTCAACTTAGGGCTTGCTAATAAAGGAAACATTGTTCTATAATGGGAACTTAGTAGAAACTTCCTCTATAGCATAGAGCAACATAATAAAATAAATCAGAAAATTAGGTACTTAATACAACAAGAGCCAAGGTTCAATGATTTTATATGGAATAATGTTTCCATGTAACATATGGAAATCTTTCTAATGATATGAACCAAAGGGAAAACCACAGCTCCTACAAAGTTCAATATAGTTAAATTCTTTCTGATACTTCAATTTGAAGTCATTAAAGTAACATTCTTCTGAGATTACTTTTATGTGGTATGAGTATTATCTTATTCCCCACACTTTATTTTTAATACTCTTTTAAAGGAATTTATATAATTGGGATGGCATGTGTTCTGATGATATTTACTGAAAGAAAATAATCAGCTTTTATAACAAAATCTTAAACATAAGATAAAATTTATAATACAAGTTATATTATGATTATTATAGTATATAGGACCCAAATATGTAATTGTATGTTTTATATTATAAGTCTTATCAGGTATATTTTATTCTGTCATACACCCAGTATTACAAAGTATGAATGTATAATATCAGCATAATTTTATATAATTTAGGTTTTATGTGGTTAATAGTAGTAGTAGCATATTTATATATTTTTCACATATTCACTCGTTCAATAAATATTTAATTGTAAAAATTGCAATAATATTAATAATATTAATAAATACATATTGATAATGTTTAGTGGAAAATTACTGTGCTAGGCACTTACTATATCTCAATTTTTTAAAACCTTAACTCTATAGAGTACATGAATTGTTATCCTCACTTTACAGATAAGGAAGTGAAAATTAAGAAAGAAAAATAACTTGCTGAGAGTCACACAATGAAAGACCACAAACAAACATTCAGGTCCGACTCTGTAAAAAATCACGCTTTACTGTACCAACCAGTTTTAATGACATAAAATTCTTAAGCTTTGAATTACTTAATCCTTAAGTCTGAGCCATTTAAGGAATATATAAAATGACGTATTAGTGTAATGTAAATACATTAATTTTTAGATTATGTTTAACACCTTGTTGATTGTAAAACATGTTGAGGAAAAAACTTTTTATAAAATACTTGTTTTAAAATTTTTTTTGAAGAAAATAAGTTGAAAATAAAATGTCTAGTTGACTATAAATCATTCTGCAAACGATGTGTACTGAATAATACTTAATTTGTAGTTCAATATCTCCCTCTGGTGTTAGAAAACACTAATGAAAATTGTTTAAGCATATATGTTTACTTAGATGATAGTTTGTACATTTAAAACACTAAAATATGTTAGAAGTTGGAGAAATGTCTATCCACGTCCTCTGCCCATTTTTTTAAATTAGATTGTTTGTTTTTTTTGTTGTTGATTTGTATGAGTTCTTTATGTGTTTTTGATATTAGCCCCTTAACGGAGGCATTGCTTGCAAAAATCTCCTCCCAATTTGTACTGATATGTGGGATATAAAACTGAAAACACCAAAGGAAGACAAACAAATAAAGAACCAAAAACTCGTAGACACAGACAATAGTTTAGTGGTTACCAGACGGTAAGGGGGAGAGTGGTGGTAGATGAGGGTAAAGGGGATCAAATATGTGGTGCTGGAAAGAGAAGTGGCTTTGGGTGGTGAACACACAATGAGATACATAGATGATGTAATACAGAATTGTACGCCTGAAACCTATGTAACTTTACTAACCATAGTAACCCCAATAAACTTTAATTAAAAAAGAAAAAAAGTGTTACAATTTTCACAACCTTTTTTCCTGTATTATAAAATTGTTAATCCTATATTATATTTAAGAAAACCTTTCTTTTCTAGAAATGTGTAAAAATATAGTAACCATTAAACTTATAGTGAATAACATGTATGACTAATTTTCTTTCCATAAATTTTATTTCTATCATATAGTGTTTCAGTTATTCATTCTATGTAAGAAATTTACAAATGAAAGAATACATTCAGATTTCTGTTACCCCAAATAATGAACCTTTCAATGTCTAGTAATTGACACTTAAATATTAACTTTTTCTTCTCTTATAAAATTTAAGTATTTCCACTTTCACAGATTTCCATAGTAAGACAATATTGTAACAAAATATATAACTTTCAAGAGCTATATTAATCAATTGATAGAATTAAGTACATCATGCAATTTTATTATCATGCAACTTCATGATAATAAAGATTAAGAACCATACAAACACCCAGTCATAAATCATATAAAAAAGGTATTAATTGGTTACCAACATTTTTTTCTCTGAAAGCATTACCTGGATATTAAAAATAATATATAATTTCTGTGTTTACTAAAAATATTAAGTGGTTTATAAGCCATTTCTTAAAATTATATTTCTAGAAGGTAGTATTAGACAGGCATAATTTAATACTCTCTATTGTTTATGACAATCAAGAAAATTAGAATCTTGAAGACTAAAACAAGTAGGAAATAAACTACTTTTATCAAAGGAAAGACAGAATGTGACAGTCAAATTAATTTAGACAAAATCAGGGGAAAAAATAAAGTGATTTGTAATCCAATGAAATAAATTTCACAATAGAATCAATATATTACTCATGTAAATATCAAGTTTAATGATTTAACATAATTGAAGCTTAAACTTCAACAGTTTGTGTGTTTTGTTGTTGTTGTTTTTCCATTCTGACATCTAGTTATTTAATCCCTAACCTCTTTGGAAAAAAATACTTTGTTTATTTGAGGCCAAGTATCAATAACTCAACCACATTTTTCCTTAAATCCTTCTAGCAAGATAACTATCTGCAAGGAATTCACCATTTCTTAATTGAGAGAAATGGTAACTGATTTTTTTGTTTGTTTGTTTTTTGTTTTTTAATACCTGGTCCTCCGAATCACTCATTCGATCCTCTGCTTCAACCAGTCTGCTGGTGATTCCTTCTAGTGTATTCTTCATTTCAGTTACTATATTCTTCACTTCTGACTGGTTCTTTTTTATGGTTTCTATGTCCTTTTTTTATGCTTCCTATCTCTCTGTTGATGTTCTTGCTAAGATCTTTGAGCATCCTTATAACCATTTCTTTGAACTCTGTCTCTGGTAGGTTGCTTGCTTCCATTTTGTTTAGTTCTTTTTCTGGAGTTTTCTTCTCTTCTTTGATCAGGAATGTGTTTCTTTGTTTTCTCATGTTGGCTGCCTCTCTGTGTTTGTTTCTATGTATTAGGTAGACCTGCTATGTCTCTCACTCTTGCCAGCTGGCCTTATGTAGTACACATCCTGTGGGGCCCTGGCACAGTCTCCCTGATCACCTGTTCTGGGTGCTCCAGTAGTGTCTCTTGTTTGAGTTGTATGTGCCCTCCTGTTATGGTTGATCCTTGATTATTCTTGTCATGTGAGTGGGTGGGATTGGCCCTCAGACTGGCTGGCTGTGGGCTTTGGTGTCAACCATAGCTTACAGGCTTACTCACTGAATGGGATTCACCTCAGTGAGCCCTAATTCCTGTTGAGACCATCTTTTCTGTGTGCCACTTGTAGGGCTAATTGGGTGGTGCTCTGCTGTGGTCTGAAGCCAACCTCCAAGTATGTTGGTTCTGGGGCTCTTGAGAGGGACTCTGGTGCATGCTCAGGTAATCCACTGTCTGTGACAGGGCAGAGACTACCTGGTAGGAGCTATACAACTCTCCATGGTTGTTCACTGCCTATGCTAAACCTGGAGGTGCGTGGGAAAGGCCACACTGAAAACCAAGGAGGATTGCCACCAGTCCTAGGCCTGGGATAGCTTTGCAAAATGTCAGGAAACCCCTAGGCCTGCTGCCACCTTCCAGCTCCCTTAAGGTTCAGTTACCGCTGAAACCTTGTGCAGCATTTGAGTTGAGTGAGACACAGTGTCAAGGAATCACTGAAGTGGGAAGAATTGTGGATGCATGGTTAATATATACTCTGGTTTGTTGCCACTGCTAAGCCTAGAAATACTCAACAAAAGTCTCAGAGCACACTGAGGCCAGTTTCTGCCCACCTGGGGCCTGGGGACTCCGATAGTTTTCCAAGAAAGAGTACAATGTGGGCATGGCTGACTTCTTTTGCAAAAGTGTCTCTGGCATTGGGGGCGTTGGGTCAACATGTTCCTAGCGAGTCAGGAGGGTGGAACAGTAGAGATCACCAGAACAATCAGATTCATATTTGGCACGTCAAGGATGGCTCAACACAGGAAAGATGGTGCTCACTTGCCGGCTGCATACGAGAAGGACCTCACACAGGGAAAATGGCGATTGTCCTCTAGCCCTGGTCCAAAACTACACACCTCAGTCTCCCCCTAGTATGCTCCCAACGAGTCCTGAGTCAGCCTCTCTCGGTTGGAGCCCAGTGTGAGTGCCTGGGGTAGAAAGTCTGTGTGCGAGTCGTTTAAGAGGATTTCTGGTTTTCTGCAGCCTTCTGTCCCACCCAGATGGTATAAATCCCAACTGCTTTTCACAGCCAGGTGTTGTGGTGTCTCATCTTCCTGGCACCAGTACTCTGGGCCAGGGAGGCCAGTGTGGACTGGGTGTCTCTCGCTCCTCTTGGGAAACCTCTGTGGCTGAGATACTCCTTAGTTCTCAACTGCTAAATGGAGGTTGGGGGCCAGCATAGTTCGCATCTCCACCCATCCTACCAGTCTCGATGTGGCTTCTTTTTTATATCCTTAGTTTAAAACTTCTCTTCAGCCAGACTTCAAATGGTTCTCTAGATTGATTCTTCTATAATTTTGTAATTTTGATGTGTTCATGGAAGGGTGCAGTAGCCATCTTAGATCTCTCTCTTTAGAGCCTTTACATGCATCACTTTTAGTTTCTAGCTGTGGTGGCAGGGAAAACAAAGAGTATGAAGTATTGTTAGACCATTTTAGGGCTAAACATAGAAATGGTATATTCCATGTTTGCTAAACTAGGTTGGAGTCCTAGATGAACTGGATATTGGCAAAATCTAGAAGTCACCAGTGCCTTTTCTTTATAGTATTGTCCTCTAATTTGTTTTTAGATGGTGGTGGTGTTAATATTTTATGTTCTCTTAAATTGACAAGTATGTTTCTTGTTTCCTTCTGATAAAACATGCCATGTTCCCATTTCACCTCAATTTGAAAAAAAATATGTAATTAAATGCTAGTCCCTTCCAGAAAAGAAAAGCTTATGGAAAGCTTTGTCTTTGCTGTGGAAAAAGCTGAGAAGGAAGCTTGAGAGGAAGCTTGAGAAGGAAAGATGAGAAGGAAGAAGAAGAAAATAAAACAAAAAGTAAGAAATTAAGATCATAGCTATCTGTTGCCCTACTCCACTCTTCTTAATCTATGGCTGAACTTTGAAGAGGGTATTAGTATATTCCAAATAGGCAATAAGTAACATGAGAACATGGAATCAATGCAATATGCTTCTTTGGATGTGATCTGCAAGAAATCACAGATCTCCAAGACTTACATCCTTACATATAACTATGTCCATAGCTATTGAGCGTAACAGAAATAAGAGCCTAAGTAAATGTTTATGTCAGCATACTTGCTTGTGGTTTTCAAGAGATACCGAAGGACTCAGTTACCCTTGGGAGTTAATACATAGATGTTTGAAGGTACCATTGAGATGTCAGTGGCACATTTTAAATTTCTGCATGTGTCTTTGGTATCTGAAAAGACAAATTTTTCATTAATGTTTTCTTTGAATTTAGCTAGTTATGTGCATTTTTGTTCTAATTTAGGTGGCTATTGTAGTCAAATTATAAAGTTAAAATTTGTGATGGCAATACTGTTATAAATTAATTTTGGGAACATATCGAGTCTTTCTTGTTATTGTTTTAATTTTTATGAGTTTCAGGCAAACTTAAGATATATGCTTGAGACCAAGATCTCAAATGATCCCTAAGCCTGTTTTTCATCCTGGAATATGTTATATGTTTCCATTCATTCTTATAATTTAAAGTTATTAATTAAAGTATTATAATTATATTCATATATATTGAAATATGCACAACACACACACATCCTTACCTAAAAATCTGTACATTTAATATCCCTTTACCTTTGGCATTATTTTTAGTTTTGATTTTTTGAAAGCCAAATTGTTATATTCACTATGCTTCTTTATGCATAGCTTATTTTATGGCAATTAACATACATTTATTTGTCACTTTATTCAAAACTATTTGTGAAGAACTTAATCATTGCTAGACCAACTAGGAGATGCTGGATATATTAATTAGCAAAAAATAAAATAGTCCAGCCTTTCTAGATTACACCATATAAGAATAGAAATAGAAAAGAAATATCAGCATTGCAGTTAATTACCATTGTGTATGATGGTGAAAATAAAATTTGTTTGATTTGTAGTATGGGAGCATAATCTGATTTGAGAATTTAAGCAATATTCCACATAGTATTGACATTTATGCTGACACTCAGAAAAATGAGGAGTCAGATGATGGCAAAATTGGGTGCATATATTTGTTTGTGGGGGAGAGGTGTTTGTTCTGAAAAAGACAAGATATATCTGGGATTCTGGCAGTCACAGTCTTCAATAGTAAACCTTAGGAAGGAAACTAAGATAAGCCTGCAATTTATACTCATTAAAGATTAAAGGTTTTCATGCACCCCATCTCCTCCCAACAACATGGCCAAGTGTCTAAATGAAAATCTATTTTATTTTATTTTATTGAAATAAATGAAAACACATAAGGATTCAGGCTATGAAAAGGGCATGGTAAACTTTTAAAAATAGAGATAACAAATGGAATTCTATCAATATAAATGTACATAGAAGTCTTTCTACTCCCAAGTAGACTGGAGAATCCACAAACATTATGTGTAAGCATGGAACTTATAAATTAACACAAAAATTCTGTGATTTAGCTAGGACTACTTCATATATAAGAAACACAAATTGAACAAGACAAACAAATGAGAAACAGAAACTCATAGACACAGATAATAGTTTAGTGGTTGCCAGAGGGTAAGGGGGGTGGGGGGTAGGGGGTGGGAGATGAGGGTAAGGGGGATCGAATACATGGTGATGGAAGGAGAACTGACTCTGGGTGATGAACACACAATGGGATTTATAGATGATGTAATACAGAATTGTACAGCTGAAATCTATGTAATTTTACTAACAATTGTCACCCCAATAAATTTAATAAAATAAAATTAAAAAAAAAAAAAAGGAAACACAAATTGGAAAAAGGAGTTGTTGGTCAGCTCCTTTATATCTTTACATTGAGCCTCACTTACTTTGTCCACCCATCCACACATACTCTACTGCTTTCTGACACTTGCCTGGATCAGTTTTAGTGAAGAGAGGTCAGTGGCAAGGAAGGCATGACTTCACTGGCACAAAGTAATTTGGCATTCCTCTGGCATTGGCAGCTGCTTGAAACTGATACTTTCACTTCAGGTGCAAGTTTTGAATTGTTTCATGTTCCTCTCTGGCAATGCTTTACTAGACCATCGCCTCTGAGAGGAACCCATACAGGTCCCTCCGCCCAAGGCTTATAATGGAGATGTTTGAGTCAGTGTAGAAAGAGCTGATGAAACCTTCGAGGGCAATCATTTTTCCAGTGTCCCGGATGATTACAAATAAGACACTGATTTAATGGAGGATAGAGGGAGTAGTAGTAGCTGAGTCAGTCTTATAGTCCTTTGTTTTAGGTACCTGTTATGTCTTTAATTTTTCATTAGACGTTTGTAATGAATCTTTCAATGAATCTGTTTTGGAATCTTGAAGACTTTTGCCAATTAAAATCGGTTTCCCATTATGTTTATTGGGTTTGGGAACCCTTGCTTTCAAGTGTACTTCTTAAATGAATCATCTTGCTTAGTTGGAAAATTCCCCATAATGCCCATTGTAATGTGAATATCAATCAGAAATTAGTATGGAGAATGACGGGCATAAATATTTGCTGATATTTAGTCCATCCTTTTGATACTTTGTAGTCAGAAGTTTACATAAAGAGAATTTAGAGTCTTTCGGTTCTGTTCATTAAAGTATGACTATTGAAGAACATTTTGAGTTTTGTTTTCAGTGGGGAAAACATATGCCTCTGTAAGGATGGAAAACATATGTACACTGTGACTGGAAAGAAGAAGTGATGAAGACAAGAGTCATTATGACTTACTGAATGCATGTAACCTCATGATTTCCTTAGGAGTGAGGTTTTATTTTGGGGGGATATTAATCTTGTACTTCTGTGGATAGAAAGATTATGGGCTAAATCAGAAGAAGCTTTATTGAAGGAGAGTTCCATGAGACAAAACTTTGGGTGGGGATTTCATAGGTGGTGCTGATTTGTTTGCTTGTTTGTTAATATGTGATAAAGTGTGGACCAGAGGGAGAAAATACCAATTTCTAAACAGGACAGAATTCTTCTGGAGCTGGATAACAAACATATACCTAGCATGAGAAGAAGCACAACTTCTGACTATGATGAGGCTACCTGAAAGTAATATAGAGAGAGGGCAATGAAAATGAGAAGCTACAAAAGGAGAAGAAAAGCAGACTCAATGACTAACACTATCAGCTTGGTTTATGACAATCAAAGATACACTGTAGAAACAAATAGGTGTAAGTTGAGGGATATTGTAGTGGCCTGGGATATGAATAGGGAAAATAGGCGACTTGTCTTAATCCACAGGTTAAGGGAAATTTAGGAATTTTTAAATAGCAGTATATATCTTTGGGTTTTAGAGATGTTTAATCATGAATCAATATTTTGCTAGTTGTTATATTACTAAAAGGGCCAAAATAAAGGTGTTTATTTCGACCATCTAATTGTCAGTATTACATTTCGTCTAAATAATTTAAACGCTTGTCCTGTAAGTGTATGCTAATTTGGAGACATCTATACATATGTGAACAGCGTCTTACTTAAACATAAATCATACAGTATACATATGTGGATTTTTAACATGGCAAATTACATTTATATAAAAATTGATTTATGTAGAACCATTCCAAACGGGATTAACAAGACTTTGCTCTATTGTGTTATTTAATATTTACTGGTGAATAAATGCTCTTGTTTAAAATACTTAAAGAGCTGCAAGTTTGTAATGTCATTAACCAACCAAATAGTGGAGCAAGACATTTCGTAAAACAAGTGATGGTTCCTTTAAGCCACTAACCAAATAAGCAAAAGGATATTTTTATTTTAAATATAGAAATCATTTTAAACTTGTGAGCATAACTGAATTTTATTTTGTTGTATTTTTCATGTATAATACAATATGCTATGGAGAGACTTAAGTGTTTTGGAAAACAAAAGTGAATATAACTGTTTCATGTACTGAGAAACCTTAGAATTTAATAGGATAATTTGAATTTTGTTTTATTGTATGATGTATTAGTGAAGATTTTATATATTACATTCAATATTTTTGTCCAAAGTAATTCATCTTAAATATTTCAGTAAGATGCATTACATATTATTTTTATAAGCTTAATAATGTTAAATTCAGAAATACATCAGGTATAATACCAGTTTTAACTGAGTTCAATAATTTGAAAATTGAACATTCAGGGTTTTTTGCTTTTCTTTTTCTTCTTATAAAATGTGATATTATTGCAAGTGCTGCCATCTGCTGTAAAAGAGCTATAATATGTATGACATAACAAGATAATAGATCTATATTCGATTAAAAAACATACTGTACAAGAATTCCAAGTGACATTGATCATCTAAGCTGTGATACACCAGAAAGATGGAATCATTCCCCATGCCCTCCCCCCAAAAAAAAGAATCCCAAATTATTGTAAACTTACATAAATTCAGGAAATAAACTGTTAAGGGATGAAATTATATTTATAAAATGTTTCACATATTTAATTTGTAAAATATATCCATTCACCCATAGTTTTTGACTGTGAAACCAGTTTGTCAGTTCCAGTACCACCTTCAATATCGCACTGTAGCTTCTCAAGAGTTAAAGAACAGCCTCAGTTTTTTTATATCCTCAGATTAAGAACAGGTATTTTAGGACTGTACCCGATGCTACAAATTTCACTTGTTTTACAGAGTACAGGCAATTAAAAATGTTGTTTTGAAGTTGTTCTCAGTTGGAAAATATTATTTATCTAAAATATACAAGTCTCAAGATATGTCTGTGTCTCTTAGGATTTTGAGAAAAGAATAGAACTAACAGAATAAAAATTTAGATCACTGATAACCTGTGGGTGTGTACAATTATTTTTAAATTTTAAAGCCATTATAATGAGAATTTAATGGAAATGTGTCTGACATAAATTGTGTTTCTTATTTTGATGTTTAAAAATATGTATTTTAGATGATGCTTTTTAAGAGATTATCATTAAAAAAACATACAACATAAACAATCATAACAGCACAAGAGATACTTCTCTAGCAAATGGCAATGTTAAGAATGTTAAAAACAAACAAACAAACAAACAAAAAAAAAAACTTAAAAGACATTTAAATGGTTATGAAAAAAAACAGAAAGTACTATATTATTCAAATTAAGTAAAAACTAGCACAAATTAATAAATTAGTATACATTTTCCTTTAGTAAAATGACAAATTCTGATTATTTTTAATTCTAGGATATTTGACCAATATGGCTTCATTAAATAGATCATATAAGCCCTTTGATTAAAAATGAAATAGATCGTTTATTAAATAATGATTAACTCTCCGGCATTTACATGCTATGACAGTGAAATTACCTGTAATAAAGCAATTGATTAGCAATTAAAAGAGAGGAAGAAACTTTTTAAAATTATTTGAATATAGTAAATTAAACATAATATAATAAGCTTACCAAATTAATAACAAATTGTCTCAAAATCTAATTTTAAAATTTTATTACAGGTACTATTCACTAATCTTTTGCAGAGGTATATTATAAAATTATTTATAGATATTTGGGTCTCAGGAACACTGTTTTAAATAAATGGAGTCATGAATTGTAAAGTCAATGAAAAATTATTAATTGCATGTATAATAAAATCTGCTATGGAGAGACTTAAGTGTTTTGGAAAACAAAAGTGAACATAACTGTTTCATCTACTGAGAAACCTTAGAATTTAATAGGATAATTTGTACAAAGATAATTAAGGCACAGTTACATAAAATAAATGTTAGGAAAGATTAATCTCTAATAATTTTCAGAAGGAATCTAGGATTATTGAAGAAATGTCATGGAAGATTTTGTGGTTTATGTTACTGAATTTGGTCTGGCTGCTTGCCACTGGAAGCCAATAACCTAGAGACAAGAGTTGATGGAAGGAAAGCAGGTTTATTCAGGGACCAGCACAGTGAGATGATGACTGACCATTGTCTCAAAGACTTTTCCTGAGTTTCGGAACTAGTAGAGGAGTTTTAAAAGGAAAAAAGGAGAGGGGGAGTTCCAGGGAACTGAGAAAAGTTTGAATTTCTTTAGTCATAGATAATGTTTTTTTTTTCCAGATCAGGCTCCTGGGTTCCAGTAACTGGTCATAGCGACCTTAGAGACATTTCTTAGTTTTGCAAAACAAATTCATAAATTCTCCTGGAGACCTTGAAATTCTCTTTTTCCGCTTTCAACTTGCTCCGCAGACACTCTGAAACCAGTCAGATGAGGGTCTTGTCTGTGTCATTCGTGATATTTGCAATTAGGTCTCTGGCGCCTGGGTTATCTAGGAATCAGGTCGGATAGCTTTTATAAAACCCTCCCTGGGAAATGCAAGAAATAGGTTAAAATATTGGCTACAAGTAACTAGCATCAGAGCATGAAGGTCTGATTAGTGTATAACAACAAAAAAGAGGAACAAAAATTAAGAGCTTGCAGTTCCCATTTACATATATAATCTTAAGGAACCTGCAGAATATCTGTAATCGCATATGAAATAAAGGAATACCAAAAAAGTGTTACAGCACAAGAAAATATAAATGGTAATTGTTTGAGATAATTTTAATATATGAATTACTATCTTTATTACATGGATCACTTTTTCCATGGATTGTTTGAAAGATTATATAGATTTCTGTGATATTGCAAGTATTGCACTGACATAGAGAAATAAAATTATATATGATTGGGGTAAAGGGAGATGACAAGAGGTGTTAGGCAATGTGAGTTGTGTCTTACTATAGAGTGCCGTGATGTAATTTTCAGAACTGTGCTGTAACAAACAACATGGAGACTCTAGCAATTTGGGGATAGAGAGGTTGATGACAAGGTGGCAGGTTAGGGATTAAAATGATATTTCAATCTAAAATTAGTAAAATCTTAAATTAGATTGGTGGTAATAAAATGGAGTGGAAAACCTGATAAAATATATTGACACATGTAGATATACATTATTATAGAAATCAGTGGGAAATTTAAGTAAAGGACCAGGGGAGCTATTACATCTATAATTCTTCATAGCTTTAAATCTATTACATTTGCTCATCTTGAAGGTTTATGTTCTTTATTAAGGCATTAATAAAAGATAATCATAATGATGAAAAACATATCGGAGAAGATGCATGAGTGTCATGAATGTGTAAAGTTAGCCTGACTACTTCATACGCCTTAAAATTAGAGAAGAGTATCAACCGTGTAATTAGGTAAACATGAAGATTTCAGTGTTCTTCTGGGTAAATACTATAGAGAAGTACATTAGTGAACAGAAAGGCAGTGTGAATAGGAATGAAAAATCATCACTGAAAAAACGGCCACTAAGATGGGGGAGACATTGGGTGTAAACTCTCAGTTGAGAATGCTTCTTCAGAATGTCTGAACAAGTCTTTACGAGATTATGGGGACAGACTGTCTAAAAGCATCTGTCTGAATTCTAGAGAGAACCAAAACTATTAGATATTTAAAGCAGAAAGGGATTTAACATAGAGAATGCGATGCTTAAAAATGATTTCAGTGACTGAAAGTGAAAGTCAGGAGTCACCACTAACGAATTGAGTTGGACAAAGTATTGTATGTAGTTGTGCCCCTGGTTTTGTTACCCTAGAGTTTCAGAGTCTGTGAGCAGACTTTGGACTACAGAGATTGGATGCTTCAGCTGCTTCTCTGCATGATAATCAAAACAGAAGTAGGTATATGGCCTGTGTTACTTAATCATCCCAATCTCTCGGCCCATTTCACTGGAAACTACTTCCTATCCAGAATCCTAGTTTCAAGGGAATTAAGTTTAGTTTTCATATTCTGTGATTCGAAGGACACATGTAAGGAGATGTTGAATGACTTTGGTCAAACCCAAAAATGTGAGTGAGGAACAAGCATGAGGAGGTGATTTTAGCAGATGGAATAAGCATGTCAATGAGAATTTAGCTCTGGGCATAGTTATAATGTTGATGTCCCATGCTACTTCTGTCTGTCAAGCAACAACAACTGAAAACCAGAACAATCGGAGACTGTTCAGAAACTGCAGCTTCTTCAACTACAAGAAGCATACTTTTCAGCATTTTAAAAATGATAATGTTTTCTATACCTCCAATTATCTAAAACATGTAAACTCTGGCATAAAAAAAATAGTTTTTATGTACTCTTTCATAATATAGTTGATAAAGAAAAAATAATATATTTTTTCTTCAAAACATTTTAGAAAAAGAGAAAATGTGGATGGAAAAATTAAAATATTCCAAGACTTAAAAATCTACGTATGTTTACAAATTGTTTCAGAAGCATTGTTGAATTAAAATCAAACTCACCTAAGAACTTGCTGAAATAGATTTAAAAAAAAAAAACTGTGTAATTACAGATATTTCACGTAATAAGCATGAGCCTAGTTGTTATATATATATATCAACTATATAACAACTATATAACAACTATATATATATATTTATATATAACACATTTGTTATATATAATATACATATATTTCTATGACAATAATATTAACAAGAGCTCAAGCTCAGCCAGTGATTACTATGTGATAGGCACTAGGATAAGAATTCCACATACATTTATCTCATTTCTTTCTCAGAAATCTATAGCTTATATAGAATTTCTAGAGTCGTTTACAGGAGAAGTGAAAGGTCAGGTGAATAAACAGTTGAAGAGTTAGGAGGTAAATCCAGGACAGTCTAATTTCAAAATCTACACTTTGTTAACTTCTGTGTTAGACTGCCCCCGATAGGGTGACCAACAGTTGAGGTTTGCCCAAGTCTGAGGAGGTTCCTGCCCTGTGAGTCTAGGGCAAACCAGGAACAAAATAGGTTATAGATTTCAGAACAAATTCTAAGGCACCTAATGCCCTACAGAGACCACATAGTATTATGTAGTGGTTAAAAAATAAACTATCAATTCATAGGAAAGAGCCAGGGATAGTCTCAGAATCCTGACTCTGGAGGTAAAACTGACTTAACCTAAAAATACTAATTAATTCTGCCTCAAGTTTCCTTACCTATAAGTAAGAATAACATAATTCCTACCTCTTGAATTGCTGTGAAGGTTAAATTGGATTTAATATTAAGTGGACTAACTATAGGTCATATTACATATGATAATACTAGGATTTAATTATTGTTATAGAATGTGTATTTTCTGTTAGCACAGTTAGAAATGTATACATGTTAAAAAACAAATACAAAATAAAAAAAATGAATGAGGTTAGATATCATCTCCAACCCACACCTCTCTTTAGAAAAAAAAAACAAAACAAAAAAGTCCCTGTCTGAAGTACCTTTGTGGCTATCAGAGCGACTTTTCACATGCAGTTTTTATCTCTGTGCTGATCTACGGGCCCTTGGGCTGCTGTCTATCAAGTTGGAGACACTGAAGTTCTGATTATTTTCTTTGCTTGGTTATGCCCTGATAGCCCTCCTCTGATAATATCATCTTTATTGGTCCATGCTAGAGATATTTTGACTTTCTGTGAATGGTGATTTTTCAAAAGCTTGGGAGTTTAGTTTCTTCAATTGAGAGGCAATGGATGAGATGACCATGTCACAGATACCAGGAGAACTAGTGGCCAGATGGGGAAGGTACAAGTGACTTAGAAGTCTGTGCAGTTCTGGGAAGAGCTAATGGGGGTGCTGACTGAGCAAAGGAGGATCATCAATCTTAAAACAAAACCAAAATGGAATGTTTATCCAATGCTAACATACACTAATCATGTATGCACATATTAAGATGTTTTATGTACCCTAATCAACTGGTGGGACCAAAAAAAGGAATCACGGAGGAGATTAATTAAGTTAAAAAACATCATTAGTTTGAATATTTTGGGTCTATATATGCTGATAAAACTGCCTTTTTTCAGTTTTATTTTTAATCATAATACTTTTGCAGTTTACTAGATTGACCCTTAAATAAGGAAGTTCTTCAGGATTTTGTGTTTCAATATTTTGTAACCTTGTGTGAGGTGGGGGGTTTGGGAGGAAGGGCACAGTTTTCTCCTTAAGGAAATTTGGGAAATAGATAATCTGGTATATTACTTTTCAGTTCTTCTTCTTGATATAATTTAAACACACAGTTTCTTCATATATTTTATTTAAAATCTGAGAAAAGTTTGAGAATTAGAAAATACAGTATTAATTTCTAGTTTATATGAAGCAGAAAAAAGCAATAGCTGTTTTCATGCATGCATTCACCATTCGTTGACTCTCTATTATGAGATTTGATTTTAAGATTAGTCTAGTGGATTTTAATCATGGTAAATTCTATAGCATGATTTTGCTATTAAACACACTATTTTGAAAATGTATTGGAAAAGGAAATGACATTCAGAAACAGCTTGTACTTGTCAAAAGAAATGCAATACAAAAGTTACTTCTGGGCTTTATGTTCCATGACATTAGCTTTAAAATATTAATATTAAATATTTTTTTAAAAGATATCAATAGTAAATGCAAAGAGTCCTATAATATAAAAAGAAAAACACTCATTACTGGTGCAGTTTTGCTTAATACTGAATCAGAATTATGATTTTCAAATGATTAATAGTTATTAAATCCTCCTAAATATTACAATGTGCAATTATTAAATAAAAGTATTGATTAAATGTGCTAATATTTTCCCACTTATGCATTGATTACAAAATTTTTAGCAAAATGTTCTATATCCTTAATTAACCTTTTGAAGCAAATTAATTCAATTCTCTAAAGTGCTATAAATACTTTAAAAAGCTAATAAAATCAAATGTATGCACACTAAGTATAAAACTAAATGCACACCTAAAGGGTAATTAATAGAAGGAACTTAGTTGTTTTTGTATTTCTCGTTATTTTTACACATTTTATAAGCCACAATTTTATATTTTTAGATTTCAGTAATTCTACAAGAATTTAATCTCACAGGTTTTACCACTTTATTAATTTCATAGTATCTGAAAGAAAAAGGAAATTTTTATAAAACAGCTAAATTTGAAAGTTCTAGGTTAAGGAGCAATTTATTCCTGATTGTTATGAAGGAGCTTGTATTTTGTAGGTAACTTTGTTTATGTCACTAATACTTAAATAAGCAACTTGCATACAAGTTTGGGTGTATGTAACTTAGTGTCTTCTTCTGAAATTATGCAAGTCCATTTATTTCACTAGTGCCATTTCCTCAAGCTGTCACACCATGTCTGTTCAGTCCAGATTCCCCCTAGCATCACAGAACAGCCCAAGCTGGGCATTTCATAGACATACATGTTTATTCCATCACATTTAGAATGATTATAAAGCATCAGTATGTGATAACTCTTTTTTTCTCACTTTGTAAGCAGGTAAATATGGAAACAGGATCATAGAGAATGGAAGAAAGCTGGGGAAAGTGGGTGTTATCCTGGAAAAGGGAGGAAAAGATATTCATAAATGAATCTCTGCCCAAATCCAGGAGTGCTTTATAAGATATTGAATCACTTAAAGTATTCAAAGGGAACAATAATCTAAACAGATTTATGATATTAATTTGGAAATTTCTACATCTTTTTGAGGGTGTAATATGTTTAAAACACAGATAAGCAAAAACATTGGATTTCCAATACGTCTGTGTGGGGAAAGAGTCCCAGAGAACAGTTTCCAGGCTCTTGACCTCACATGGAAAGGTGCTGGCTCAGGTAATAGATGGCCGTCAGCTGTGACTAGTTGGCCATCAGCTGTAACCAGTCAGCCATTAGCCACTAATACAACTCTCATCGCTACACTAGGGGGTTGTGGGTTGGTTGGAAGAAAAGTGGATGGCAGATTGCAGCTCCTGCTTCTTGTGTCTCCAACCCAGCCACCAGTGAGAATATAGTGGTATGACTCCCCTATCCATAGCTCTGTTGGTGTTCCTTTTTGGTCTTACTGTATCCTGAGTTCTTGTGCAGCGAGAGGGAGCTGAGTCCCTGCATGACACATGGTATAGCTAGCAGGGTGTGTAGTTGGCTAAAACTGTACGAAAGGTGGAGCAGCAGCTTGTGCATGTGAACACTCAGTTTTGGGAAGCCTGTGAGAAGCTGCTGGAGAGCTGGACCCCTGTGGAGGGGTGGGAAGACATGGACAGTTCTCCAACCATCGTAGGCCAGAGAGAGCGAAGGTCATTGTGGCCATGTGGGCTGGGAAGTGCTTGCTAAGGCAGCCCAGGTGCTGGACTTGTAGTCCCATGAGGGAACACTTGCTGAGTCCTCAGTGGAGGACGTGGGTCAGGTCAAGGTCATCCCTCACCCCCAGGTTGGGGAGGACTTGGAGCCCTCACCCTGCAGAGAGGGCACACATTGTGATGCAAACATACAGCCCTGGCGAATAACTGTGGACTGTGGGGAATTGCCTTCCTTTCCTGATTTGGTTTGACTGTTTGCTTGGGAACACACCACCATGTAGTGGAACTGACAGATGTTTACTTCTGATGTCTCGCTCCGCCGCCACACAGACTATGGTGCAGGAAAACCCCTTGTTGGGGTATTGGCGGATGGTTTCTTCCTGTGTCTCGACCAGCGACAGTCGAGAATATGTAAGCACCTTGGCAGTATCCAGAAAGACTGGGGGTACCCTGAGAAACCCTGGCTGTGCCCAGAAAGTAGGTGGACATCGAGGGACACCCCCTGGGACATTACTTGAACTAGACTGAAACTTTTTCTCGTGAGCTGGGTTCCTGACACAGGGCCCCTCGTGGAAGACGCTTGTCCTGTAGATTATGAGGGAGACCCTGGAGGGTTGGAGTGTGGTGACAGTCCCAGAGAGCAGTTTCCAGGCTCTGAAACTCATGTGGAAAGGTGCTGGCACTCAGCTGCCAGCGAGAATATCGTGGTATGACTCCCCTATCCATGGCTCCGTTGGTGTTCCTTTTTGGCCTCACCAGATCCTGCGTTCTTGTACAGGGAACAGGAGCTGAGTCCCTGCATGACAGTCTGTAATAAATGGTTAGGGAATATTTGGAAAGTTAGCTCATTTAAAATAAATAAAAAAACTAACACTACATGTAATAAATAATTGTATAATATTTATTAAAATTAGGCATCAGAATTTTTTAGACAACAGAAAAACAAACACATTATGTTCCTGAAACTATATTGAAAAACATCAGTTTTATCCAAAATTAACACAAGATTTCCGCCTGAATATGAACTAGTTTAGTCAATAATGTTTTACTGGGATGAAAATATGTTAAATAACAAAGAAATGTGGCAAATAAATAAATAAATAAATAAAAAGGAAAAGAAGAAGCAGGACAAAACCTACTTACATAAAAACAAACTCAGAGTTTGAACACAAGAATGTCAAATAGATAAAAGACACAGAATAAAAAGTCCAAGAGAAAAATAACCATGAATGTTCATGAATCCAGGAAGAAAACAGCTCATTTATTTATTTTTCTATCAAATACTGCTCTATACTTTTATATAATATATATCTTTTTACATATTAAGTAAATTATATAGATGACACTAAATGGCAAGAAGTGTTTTTTATCATTTTGTTTAAATGAGGAAATGGAAGCACAAAAAGGTTATATTACGTGACCAAACTTACTTCAAAAGTACGCATCAAGATTTGAACCTAGGAAACCTGGCTTCAAAATTTGAGCCAATAGCCATAGCACTGTATTATATTTAGTAAATAAAAACTGAATTAAATTAAAAACTCTAAATAACATCAACAATATTACATTTCTGCCTAATGTTATATAGCAAATAAAATTTAGATGGATTAAAAAGATATTTTAAAACCATTAGAAGTAGTTCCAATCACAAAATGTTATAAGATTAAAGCCTTAAAATGGGTAAGGGATTTTCTAAGTAAGGCACAACATTTAAGACCCTAAGAAACTTAGATTTCTGGTGCATATTAGGTAGTTAGTACTCATTTGTTGAAAAAAAAGTATGATTCAATGTATGAATGAATGAATGAATGAATGAATGAATGAAATGAGCTAACTAGAATGCTTGCTATGTGACTTTCTGTATATGTTCTTAAGGGAGGATTTACTGGATTTTTTCTTACTAAATGTTATTTTCTTATTTATAATTTATCCTTCAATAAAAAAGTCCACCAGCAGTTCAATGTGTTTCTAAGACTTTCTGCACATAATGCTGATGATGAATAATGAGTTCTAGATTTAATTTGGTCACAGGATTAGATATTAAATTGTGTGCAAGATAGGGCAGGTGCTATACTTATGCAAACATGTGAGCATATTAGAAGAGTATTCTGTATGTCTAGTCATGACCAGGAAAGACAATTAAGACGATGGGGGGGGGGGGGAGAGAGTTGATTTTCTTATCTGAATGATTCCAGGAATAAAGGAGACCCTACGACCTCCCCCACACACCCTCCCACAGGGCTCATATGTAGTGGCATCCATGTAGGATATAGTTTTGATGGTAGTTAAATTTTTAATTTCTGTGAGGAAAATTGTGGCTTTGATTGTTATCATTTATTGGCATCGTAGTGTGTATGAAGGCTCTCAGGGAAGAATAGATGAATAAGGATGATCATATGAGGAATTGATTGAATTTATTAGAATACTCTAAAGCAGAGGTGTCCAAACTTTTTTCAACGTTTTTCACAAAGGGCCATATGAGGTAAAATACACAAACAGCCGGGCCACTCACTCGAGGTGAAGTACGTATTGCCTCACCTGGTTTATTTAAGTAAACTAAATATATTTTTGGAATTTGCTGCAGGCCAATTAACAATGGATTGTGGACTGCAGTTGGCCCACGGGCCGCAGTTTTGACACCCCTGCTCTAAAGATTAAGGACTGGACTTTCCTGCAAACTTTATCTAAATCCTTAATCCACAGTAAGCAGATTCCAGTGAATCTTTGTGCTCTTTACTGTCCTAAAATTCTGTGCTACCCTGTTCATCGGCTCTACATATACCACACACACACACACACACACACACACACACACACACACACACACAGACACACATGAGGGCATTGCATAAGCCAAATAGTAAAATACTATACATGAATCTTTATAGTAATAGGAAATATCCTTAACCTGATTATATTTCTTTTTTTTCTTTAGTTCTAGGTGATCCAAGTTTTAATAGTCATAATAGAGACCTTTTAAAATATTATATAAGAGGTAAGTTTCCAAAACTTTTAGATTAAGGTACAATATTGTAAAACTACATATAGAAATATACAATGAGCATAATCACTCACACACACACACACACACACACACACACACACACACACACCTCAAACTCTGAGACAGATGGATTGTTTTATCTTAATTGACCTTATTTTACCATCATAGAAGAAGAGTACTATACTGAATCTTGAACAATAAAACTAAGATCAATACAGGTAGTCTATTTAAAATAATTTCCTTTATATACATAAAATAACCTGAAATAACATAAAATAACCTGAAAACTCTCTACGAAATCTTCCAAAATTCCAAATGAGTTTCCTTTGTTGTCTTTGTTTTCCAAAGAAAAAATGTTTTTTCCTGAAATGCATTCCTCTATTGTTCAATTAATTAGGATAGAATAAACATGAAATACCCATCAATATACAGTTAGACTGACTTTACATTTTTTTGTTTTAATTGTAGAAAAGAAGATACTCGGAATCCTATTATCAGTTTCTATAAACTCAGCCCCTCTGCTGATGTGAAATTAGTAAAAAAACAATATGGAATAATTTTAAAAATAACTACTTTTGGTGACAAGTAGCACAAGGAGAAAAGCAAACAAAGACTAGCTTACAGGAGTCTGAGTAGATGAAAAAAGTAAAAAATTATAAAATCAGCCTAATTGTATATTGATGGGCATTTCACATTTATTCTGTCTTTATTAATTGAACAACTAGAATAATATATTTCAGGAAAATAATATTATTTTTGTAAAATAAGCTTTTAATTTTTCACTCATGTCTCTTCTCCATTTTCAAATTTGCAATCTGTAAAACAAAAAGCCTTTGAATCATTTTTGTTAAGCTGCATACCAGCTTAGATGGGAAAACCTGTGAAAAAGAGGAAGTTATAGACATCAATAAAAAGGTAGGAAGCAAAATTAAAGTGTGAATAAAATTTAGTTTTACTTTATCTTGTATATTGCTTTTTGTAACCTTCAGCAACTTTGAATCCATAATGTGTGGTATGGTTGCACAGATAAAAGTGATGGATCTATTTCCCATTAAGATTGTTACCTCAAAGTATTGTTAAACCTTTTTGTTTTGGGCAGGATAATATAAAATGTCAAGCATTACAACTGACTTTCAGGAACCTTCTTTTTCTTTGCAGTCTAATGTCTTTTCCTTTTGGGTCTTGAACTTTTGTAAAAGCAGGAATGAGTCCATGAGAAGTATCATTATAAACAATGAGGGAATATGTATTGGCTAACTGACAAAACAGTCACTTTCTTTTTGTTGCTAGTGATGTTTAAAGTGGTAAGTAGGTTATTCCTTCTTTTAAATCTAGAACTAAAAGCAAACATAAAATAATAAAATATCTTTAACATCATAGGTACCCAATCATGTCTATGACCCTCCATTTTAATCTTGCATTCCAGGGAGACATGTTTCGGATGAAATACTGCAGTCATTACTGTCTCTAAAAGTCCCATAATATCACTGCACCGTTATCGTGCAGAAGGCTGACATTTTCTTTCCCAATGACACGAGAATTTCTGACTAATATCACTATAGCAATGTTTGAAACTGCACTTCAAAGCTGGTAATTTCCCTTTTCTCATTTTATATCCTTTACAGACTGTCTTCATTTTAGGAGTTAGTAATTCAGAAATATTTCCATTGAAATATTCATTGGAATGATTCAGTAGTATTTTCAGGTACTGAGACACTGAGAGTAACATAAGAAAATGTTTTGGAAGCTTTTGTTTTATTTTAGGCTTTTACTAGAAAAATATTCTCAAAACTGTTTTTTTTTTTAATATTAAGTATAGCGAAATCTATACTAAATAGAATAAATATATGCAATCAAGTACAATTTAATATACATATTTAAAATGATTGTAATGAAATGAGTCCCATCTTATCTCCAGTATTTTTATAATATTCTAATATTTTCTCATAGATAGCTTTGTTAAATTAGAGGATAAAATACAACTTTAAATTGTAAAACACACAGATCTGATATATGATATATATTTCTAGAATTAAGTCTGGCTATCTAAAACATCCATAAATTTACAATATTATATCTAATTTGAAAGGAGCTTGGAAGACTTACTATGATTCAGATAAGCTCTCTTTATCCAGAATTCAAATAATCCAAATATTTTTGATATGTTGGAGCATAGTGTAAAAAAAGTATTTTCTGAAAGCTTTGCCTAAGTTATTTATTATTTGACAACTACCATATGCCATCTGTTAGCAGGCTGTAAGATAACATAATCATCAATAAATGAAGTTCCTGTTTTCTCAGATTTCATAGTATAATGGGGATAATTATTTTTCTCAATACTTCATTAATATACAAGAAAACATCCACTTTCTATATTAGCAAAAAATATATATCAATTATGTACTTAGACATGTACAGTCTATTGATATTGTTCAGCAACCTAGTCCTATAACACATTTCAATTTTTTGTTTATTTTGAAAGGAAATAAATTATACTACTCATAAATACCTATGCAATATTGTTGTTTGAAAAGTAAAGTGATGCTTACAATAGTGCAACTACTTTACATGTAGGCCCTTCAGATCTTAAGGTCCAAGAAAACCAGATGCACTGAACTGATGTGTGTTTGCTCATCCTGAAAATAGAATTATACCAGTAGTCAGGCGAAAACAAGAACAACCCTTCCCTCCCCCTCAAAAAAAAAAATTACTAGTTCGTCAAAGTATGAGCTGGGGAGATCTCTAAATACATTATTATGGCATGTCAGGGAAAGAATAGGTGAACTATTTCTCATCCATATTTATCTCTAATTTCTCCACTAATAGAGGCTTTATTTATAAATACTATTTTGCCTGACTTTGACTCATGATCCCCAATGAGTCCCATCACAATATCATACCTCTCAGTGCTTTTCATTATGTTTTTTTCCAATAAACATCCTTTCTTTCAGTATAATTTAAATTCCCTCAGTCTATTTCCCTTTGAACTGGATTATCTTCCAGAAATCAAGAAATTATAGAATGCTTGAGATAGTATATGGTGTTAATGAGCTCACATATTCTACTGTTCACTCTCACTTCCTTATTAAAATTAATTGTATTATTTGCATAAAATAAAGAGCAAAGATTTAAATTGTTCAGTTTCATGAATTTTAGCAAATGAATACATATGGGTATATACCTATTTCTGGATGTATCATAATTCCCAGAAGAACAGAGCCAATAATATTGTAATACTGTTGTAATATTGCTAACATTTTTAAATGGCATGTCTTTATTGAGCTAGAATACTTGAGTGGGAAGCCGCCTCAATCTGATTGATAGTTGAGCAGGTTCTGGACACTTTTGAATGTTTAATTTGATTCAGTCTACCACTAGGTTTAAATGTTTTCAAGAAAAAGACCTGAACTTTCCCTTTTTTTAGAAATTGGGATCTGAGGAAAATGAGATTCAACAGATCTGTTTTGTGCTTTACAGTTGAGCCTCCAATTTCCACACCATAAATCTCTGTATTCTATATCCACTGCCAGTTTCTAGTTCAATAGTTAATTCTTCTTTCTCATTCATATTGACGTACACTTTTTGCCTAGTGACATCTCATTGACAAAAATGTGTAAGAGGGGTTTCTCTCTGCTTTGCTGTCATCCCCCCTTACCTCCATCTACAGTGGATTTTCCACCGCTGAACACACTGCCTGTAATCAGAAAAGCCATACATCTCTACCCTGTTATCTAAAGTGGGTCACTTTCTTAAAATTATTTCACTTAAGCTCTTTGCATATTAGTTCTCTGATGGTTTCAAGAAAGCTATGATATTTTAACAGTTTTGGCTTATTGTGTTGTTAGTGTGAAAGCAACAATCTGTTGGAACTCTACAACACAACAGAAACAGAAGTCTCTCTTTCTCTTGCTCTCTCACACACACATTTTGAGTTGTTGTAGTTGATAACTTAAATAATTAATTTATTAGCAAGCCCTCCATCCAGCTATCAACAAGATGCTTTGTAGCACTATGTCTAAGAGACAATGTGTATATACAGACACTTACTCCTTTTTCTAGGACTGCCTAGTCTGAAAAACTTCAGAAAACAAAATTCCATGTTATTTTAGGTAAAGTTTTTCAATATTCAATCATTGCAATGTGGCATTTCTCCCTATGTGACCTATATTCTGCTTTTTAAGGAGTTTTTACTTGTACTTAAAATTTCCTATGTTCTTTAATACAATTATTAGGTTTCTCTTAAGCATATGCTCTTTAAAATAGCTTTCTCAAGTGATTCATTATTATATTTAGGTGTTCTTCATAAATAATTATTAATTTTTATCCATCCCATTTTAAACTGTCATAGAATTTTCCATGATGTTAATGCTATCTAATTCCTGCTTGGAATCCAACACGAAAGAGAAATAAGAGAACTTAAAGTAAGCTTTCGGTGTTCTCAAATATCTTATTTTAAGTATTGCTATCATTTTTTTTCCTTTTTATAGGTTTTTTTATATTAAAAAAAACAATAATTAGCATATCCAAATACAAGTCTGGTATCGAATCTAGAATCCATTAGCAAAGAAACAAACAGGTATGAATATGTGCATGTGTGAAAGTGATTGAAAAAAATACAGCCTAATTTTACTCACCCCTTCAGGGTGGCTCATGATCCCTTTTCTAAAATTGCCAAAATGACCCAAAGTTATATTTTATTTGTTATGAAAAATGTTAGATTCAATTTAGTCATATCATATCATAATAACTTTTCATTAAGAAAAGCACTTGCTACTGGTTGGCTTCAATTTGTATAATCTTATAATTGCTGGTTTTTCGGTTTTTGTTTTATTTTTCCCTTACCATAGCTTAGATAGAACTTTGTTTTACACTCTGCAATATGCTGAGGAGGAGTCTTTAAAGTGCTGAAATATTCATGTCTGTGATCCATTGCAATCATTCCCTAGTGCCTTCTGGGTTTTGCAAGAACAAAACAAAGAGGAGTTATATAAGTATCAGCAGTTTTGGGACCTTTTCAAATAAACTTTATAAATGGAGTATTTGGGAACATTTTATGTTTGCCAAAGAAACTACTGAACTTAAACTTCTTGGTAATATCTTAGAATTTGTAGAACACATTGAAGAACGTTATGATTTTTAATAGTTGTAGCCAGATAACAACATAAATATTGAGGTACAAATGAAAACACCAAGCTACCAAAGGACTGTAGCACCTGGAGATACCATTTTCAAATAGATTAGAACAAAAAGCGACTAGTTGGAGGTGAAAAATGGAGAAAGCTTGCTCTAAATGGCATTACTTCACACTTATGGTGTTCACATTTTAGAAGCAAGGAAGTTGGGACTCCCCAGGTGAAATGTCTTAATGATGACATAAGGAAATGACAATCAGTTTTGAGGCTTATGTTCTTTATACTACATAATGAAAAAAGACTTTTACCCAATTTATTTTCCCCCCAAATCATGTAATTCTAAAAAAAATATCGGGGTGATGCCATCTCTAAAATCACTAGAAGACAATCATTCTCTCTCTCTCTCTCTCTCTCTCTCTCTGTCTCTCACTCTCTCTGTCTCTCACACACACACACACATCTGTTTGTGTATATGTGCCTGTTTGTGACAAATATTTAGAGGTATTGAAACTAAAGTAAAGCACTTCTTTGTGTACGCAGGGGTGACAGTAAGCATTCCTTGTAGCAGACTGGATTATCATCCTTGACTGTTTACTCCTTGGGGCAGGGTAACTGCTGTGTGCTTCCTCTCTGGACAAAGTCGACCCACTTTGCCACATTGATGATGGTCTTGAACATGTCACTTGTATTCCTCACTTATGCATAATACAGTGATAGTGATGTGGAGAGATACACAATGGGTAGAAGAGAAATAAACATTCATGATTTCCTTCTTTTTTCCTCCTAACATCTCTTCCTTTTGTTCTTTAATTTCATCTAATATCAACCCACTTCTTTCCATATTATCCACACTCTACTAGCACCTGTGAAGGACAGATAAATACCATTTATCCTCATCATTTGAGGACTTACCAGAGATGAGGGGAGTGGGAGTAGTGATTGTGAAGAGAAATGAGAGAAATCTCCTCACTAATTCTTTACATTATAATGTAAATTATATAGATTTATTCAAAGTATAAAAAGATAAAGAAAAATAAAACCATTATTTCTACTTTGTGACATCAAGGAAATATCAGAGGTGATGGCATTTGCAGAGTCCTATCAGTGTCTTTCCCATGTTCATTATAATATCTGTAATAGCAGTATCAAGAAATACATATATTTTATTTATTCTTCAGATATTTATACATTATAAATATACATTCTATACCAGACATTAGTATTTAACCTTCAACAGTAAAAGAGCAAATTGAGAATGAAATCATTTAAATTTTCAATTGGTCCATTATTCTAGTCTCATTTGTGCTCTCTTCATGTAAGACTATCTATGGATATTTTCATGGTTGTTAATTATATTATTACCCTTGAGGTAACTTTAGAGTATGAAGGGGAAATCAATTGCTTATAATGTTTATAAGGATGATAAAAAAGTACTCAACTTATGTCACTAACAGTTTTTATCCAATAGTTAATTTAAAAAAACAAAAGCAAAGTATTTTCTAATATACGAGAGTGTCAGAATTAAGTGACAGCTTATCCTCTCTAATCAGCAGAGCTTAATAACTGATATTTATTGGCATACTTACTAAATGAAAATAACAAGACATATGCAGATACATATATTTACCAAAGAAATTAAATGTTTTATCAGCTTAACTAGTTAAATATCTTATCAGATTAAGTTTTATAGCAAGTGAACAATTGAAAACATGCTGAAAAGCTCATGTGCTCATTTTGGAAATTTATTAGTTATATCCCTCTATCTCTGAAGGGCATCAGACATCACTTGTTGAATTATTAAAAGTCAGGTATCAGCTTCAGACCTTGGGGTGCATAGCTCCTAAAAACACAGACTAGAAGCCATCAAGCAAAATCATTCAAATTTGGGGCAAGAGTGTAATTTGCACTCTTAAGGCTTTCCTTTCCAATGGTCCTTGAGGTAACTGTGCCCATTTTACATTAAATTATTAGGAAAAAAGTTAGTTGCTATCTTTTCTTAGCTTAATATTTAACCTCTCACAATTCTACCTTTGTGGGTTTTTTTCCGACTAAATATTTGACAAATAAATTTTCAGTATGTGAAGGCAGTTTACTCTGGATTTTTATTTCCTTACTGATAAATTGTCTTTTCTCTGCTGTATGTCCTTGAAAATATAAATCGAGACTTAATACAATTAATTGCCTTTTCAATAGAATTGATTTTTTAAATGAATGACAACGAAAACACACTTTTTTTCTCTCCTTAACACCTACCAGTTTCAATCAAATATCAAAGTCTATTTTCTATACTGCTAAAGTATATTCCAAATCCACCCTCATCATTCAATTTCAACAGTCCCAATTTATTTTCTACTCATTGCTATTGTCTCCAACACAATTCCCCTTATAATTACTGGTAGTTTTAATACCTACCAGTTGATCCTTGCAATAGACTGGTCTCTCAGTTCCTTGACGGCTTTTTAATGATGTAGTCTAATACTCTACCTCAAACTTGTGCTCCTGAAACTGTGTCCTTACACATACTATAGTCTCAATAGTTTCAGTTTTATGTATCTTATTCTTCACCCATAACCTCTCGTATTTATAGCTCATTCCTCTATGACTCTGAAAAGTCTCATACCCCATGAGGCCCAGTAGCCACAGATGATTCCACTTTACCTCACCACTTGAATATATATGTTAAGATAATTTCCAAATTTAAATTTTGCAATGGTTTAAAATTATCATTTGTATACATCTCCAACTGACTTGAATCACTCTATCTCTTATCATACTTATTTTGCATTACTAAGATTCTAGCTAATTAGGTCCCTATCATAGTGCCTCTCCCTAACGTGTACTTCTTTGTAGTTGAGTACCGTTTGAGGAAAAACATGCTGATTGGCCTCATTCTACATTTATATCACTAACTTTAAGTAGGGTTCTTATGGTGCCTAGGGATCATATTATTCTCTCCTTATCTATTTATTGTTCACTCTTCTCTATGGCTTTTTTCAAACCTTCCAACAACTTTCTTCTATTAATACTATCGGCTGATGATACTGACATTTCTAATTGTGGTTAAAAAAATCATAAAATGTACTATCTTACCAACTTTTCAGTGTATAGTTCAAAAGTGTTAAGTATATTTACGTTGTTGTAAAATGGATCTCCAGAACTTTTGACTTTTGAATTATCCAGACAAGAGAAATAATTAGAATCTCTCCTCTTTAACAAAAAGAAATCCAGAGGATTTTCACTTTTACAAAAGAAGGCACAAAGTGAAAATAATATTCAGAATTTGTTTTGCAGTCATCTGTTTATAGAGGCAGTGCACTCCCCAAGCGGCTTGAGTGGCCCCACCAAGCCTTTTTCCCTGGAACTACACTCAGCATCTCAGCATCAAACACCATACCATTGTACTGTATCTACGAACATCTATGCTTTATCCCCATTTATTTTGTGCATTCCTGCTTTCACTACATGTTAATGTCATGTGATGTTGTATATGTCATTTTCTATGATTTGGTAGGTTATTTTGGGGGGTCTTGAAATATTCAAAAAAATTTTATAAGTGGCAAATTGCTTCTTTGCTTTATGCAAATGAACGTTTTCAAAGATACATTCTACTTTCAGAGAGTGGGGAAAACCTGTAGTACTAAAAATATTTTAATAAGTATGACTCATTCATAGAAATGTGGAATATAAAGCAATGTATAAGACCATATTGTTTATCTATATAATGATTTCTGCAGTCCAATGGATTTTATTATAATTTTGCTGTTTAAGCTATTTTTTTAATAAACAGATAAACATGAATCAGTATTCAGTAATGTACAAAACACTTATAACCTTTTGCTGAGCTTTAGAAAAATTAGTATTGTCTTGTTTTTATCTTACAGTTAGTTCTACAACTGAATCAATCTTCAGTTTGTTTTTAGCTTCCTGCCTACTTAGGTTTAGAACCAATCTATTATGAGCTATCTGAGATTCTTTCTGGACCTTAAAGTAATCTCATCTCTAATGCTCTTATACAGTAGCTATTTAATCTTCTTCATAGAGTAGGTAGACTAACCTTACACTTTACTTTTCTAATAAAATGTTTATTTGATAAGAATTTCAAGTAGGAGAAAAATCGGGCTATCCCATTCAGGCATACTTAAAGTAAAATTAAATCATCCAGCTCATATACAAATTTAAAAAAATTTGAATTTGTGGTTCTTACATAATGCATATAAATCTATATTTTAAAATATGTTTTTAATAAAAAATGAAAGATATAATTTCTACTTCCTCTGTGGAGAAGTTGAAGAAAATCAGTGGCATTTTCTTTGTTTGAGATATTCACTTGTACTTCTGATAAATGTGAACAAGTCATTTAAACTTTTAATATATCAATTCCTGCACCTAAAAATGGAGAGGACAATAATATCTAGCTCACACATTATTGGGGAAATAAAATTAGTAATGTATTCTTGGTGTGTTATAAATTCTAAATTATTGAGCAATTACATGTTATGTATTTCAAAACACATATTAAAATATTTTGAGACTAATAGATTATTATACATTGTTTTATCAATGCATAGCTATAAATGGACATGGAATGGTCATAAAGATGCACTAAGATTTATGGTGATCATTTAGTTTTTCAGCAGATGGCTTTGATATATACGGTATAATGGGGGAGACAGAGGTATAGAAATGTAGGAAAAAAAACAGAGAGAGAGAGAGAGAGAGAGAGAGAGAGAGAGAGAGAGAGAGAGAGAGACCGAGAGAGAGGAAGTGATTTTGCTATGTAACTTGATGAAAATCAAAATATTTAAGTGAAAGCAACATTTTATAATAAATTAACACATTTATGCTTTTTTTCCTCATGTTTTGTTTGGTCTCAGAATATTTTTGTTTAACTTGGATTCTTAAGAGTAATTATAAAATCCCAGCAAACTAAATTACTTATGATAACATTTTTACCTTTTCCAACACACACACACACACACACACACACACACACACACACACACACACACACGTGCGGGGGCGCAGGCGCACACGCGATAAAATTTAGTTAAGTTTAGAGTTTAACATTTAATTAGTATGAAATATTTCAAAATTGTTTCTCTTTATTTTAGCAAGTTATAAATGTAATTTCTCCAGGTTAGCAGGGAGAGATAACATTAATAATTTAAGACTTCATTCTAGAAAAAAATATTCAAAAGTAATTGTTAAGTAACATAAATACGTGAACTTTTCTCACTTTTCTTTTTTCTTAATGTAATATGTGTTATAAATACTTAAAACCACCTTTTTCATTACAAATATAACTAACATACTCTAAATATCATAAAGTTGAGTTAAAAGTTCCTTTAAATGAGTAAAAAGAAAAGTGGTATTTTCATAAATATTCAGGCAAGCACCACACATTTCAGTACAGATGTGCAAAATCATTATCTTAAAATTCAGTTTGCTTGCAGATTATTTTTAAATGACTTATTTCTATTGCATGATAAATATAATTATGGCACTAGTCAACCAGTCCACTAAATCTGTACTTTGCCATACATTTTGTGGATATTTATTGCATAATTGAAATTTTTCATACTCGGTTAAAATATCGTAAAAAGCTATTTGATAATAGTTATTCAAAAGTTGTACAACCATCCAATTAACTTTTTTGAAATTGATTTGTAAATTAGAAAATTCCCATTTTAGGTGAAAATGTCTACTAAATTAAATCCAGACCTAAAAATAGAGTGAATTATAACAGATCAGAGTAACAAATTACTATATCTGCATATTTAAATTAAAGGTATTGTTCTGTAAATCAGTATTTAAATAAAAGCATAAAACAGTATTATTTTTCTTTAAATAATTCACAGTTATCCTAAAAAAAGTCATTTGTGAAATGAGCTCATGTGGATTTTACTCAATATTACATTATCCAATTTAAACTGAACACAACTTCTGAAATAATGAGTACATATACTACAACATATTCACTGAAATGCCAAAAGCAGTTACATAATCTTCTCTTTTTCATGAATATTTGCCTGTTTCTAACATATATATTTGATGTTTTTTCATAAATATGTATGTTAGAAAATATTTCAGAGTATGTTTAAAATATTTACATGTATATCAGCATGTACAATAAAAACTGAATATTCTTTCTTGTAAATCATGCTATTAATGATTCACTGCATTTATTCTAACAATTTATCAAAAATGTATTCAGTATCTTAATTAAAAATACCTTATTATGCTAATCACATAAAACTACTTACTAGAAAAAACATTTTAAAAAATCAATAAAGACTGATTTCCTTCATGGTTTCCAAAAAATATCTTTTAATTACAAGACTATGTTCAAAATAGAAAATAACTTATATATTGAAAGACAATGCCATTTTTAAAAACTGATTTCCAGTAAAAAATGATTTGAGATCATCTTTAGGGGGCAGCACCTAACTATGGAATGAAATATTTCAGTTCTAAGCAGTGGTTTGAGTGCACATTATAATTGTAATATATGGCAATTGAAAGTTGATAGGCTACTAAAGTATCACTTATTTACAATTCCAATATCAGAGATGCTAAATAACAGCATCTGACACCAAGCTGAATTTATAACCCAGTTGGAAAAACGCACTTACAAAAAATGCACATAGAAAACAAGAATGATAGTTTAAAAAGTATACAATGAAATATTTTGAGTAATTATTAAGTATACTCAAATTAATAAAACAAATTTTCCATAATTTCATGATTGTAAATGGGAAATATCATACACAATTGATATTCCTGAAAAATCTTTGATGTAAGAATCTTCTTAATTCTTCCATAGCCAATGGCACAATCCTTTTGTAAAGTTTGCAAACTATTAAGAACAATCTAAGACTCTTCAAGAATTGTATAAACTGCACTCTAATAATCTTAGTGCTTAATATTAGACACGAACGTGTCTAACATTGATTTTAAAATGAAACATTTATACATATAATTAAAAAATAATGTCTGATCAGTGAAATATGAACCCACCACATAAGGCAAACCTTTCATCCATTTACTAATTTGACAAATACTTATTTCGCATCTAATTGTGCTAAGCATTTCTGGAAGCCGGGGATGCATTGATGCCTAAGACTTCACAATACAGGCTTCTGTTTCATGAAACTATATTAAATTACCACTCTTATCACTTATCTTTAGAAAGGATGTGTGTGTGTAGTAGGGGAAAATAGGTATAAGGATAAAGTTGTCCTGAAGAGTTTTTGCCCCATCAAGGTCAAACATTATTTTTCTTTTAAAGAACAATGTGATCAATTTTCTCACATAGTCTTGTCTAATCTTTAATAATTTAACTAATTTTCAGTAGTCAAAAAAGCATTTTCTATGTCCCATGATGTTATCCATAAAATCACTTAAAATAATTTAGTATTCTAAAACATGAGTGAATTTAAAAGCTGCAAATACGTCTACATGTTTCTAACAGCTAACCTGATTAATTACACATTTTAATTGGTCGTTACAGCTTATTAGTAAAATGAAGACATAATTAGCACAATTATCTTAAAAAATATATATTTAACTCATTTTCCTTTTGTCTACTTTTTTAATTTAATTTTAAAATATATTGTTTTAAGGACATTAATTAGTTATTACTAGTTACAGCAACTAGCCCAATATAGAGATTTACAAAATCAGACTTTATAGACTAGTTATTGCTGTCATGCAGAAATTTGCATTCAAATGAAGTACTGGATATGTATGTAAAACTAAGATGAAGATTTAAAGGAGTTTTAGTAAGACATTTATCTTTTTGAAAAAGAGATAATTTTGGCTTTGGCAGATTCTCAAATTTTTAAGTGACTATAAATATATGTAAGCCTTTATGTTGTCAAAATATTAATTTTAATGCATTGCATGCAAGATCTACTCTGAAGCTTAAATTTGAATTCCATGACCTAGTATCTAGTTATTTTAAAAAGAACAGAGGTGCCCTTTAAGTATATTTTATGCTTATCTTAGATAAATATTTCCACAAACTATAATGTAGTTTTTAATTTTTTTGCATGTAATAGAATTTCAATAAGAAAAAAGAATAACATGCTTGTTTGTGCCCTTATGTCTGTCTACAAAACCAATTTATTTCTTGTCATACTAATATTAAGTTATTTTACTTACTTTGAATGACATATCTTTTCATTATCTTTTGAGTTGCAACATTTATAATTTTAGGATTACTTCCCCTAAGTTGTTTTATATGGTGGGGAAATATTATTTACCCAGACTGAAAACTAAACAATTTTTTCTTTGTTAAAAATAAAATATACATTTTGAAGGAGGAAATTAAAGCTGATTTGGATAAATAAATACCACAATAAAATATTTAAATTATTTCAATATAAAAACAATATATTCACTATATAGCTATACACTAGTCTTATTTTCAGTTTATTCCCATTACTTTATCATGTTTTTTTAACTGCTTGTTTTATACCAGATTCTGTGCTATATGCCCTGATCATCACTCGTACCCTCAAAGAATATGTTTCCAAGGAAAGACAGAGTCATGTATAATGGAGATACTACTTATAACTTAAAAACAAATCTAAGACTTTGTTTTTCCTATTTTCTCCATATATTTTATTTTTGCTGGCAGTAATTTCACCACTTTGGGCATAGGAAAGGTAGGGAGTATATGTTAATCTCTGAAAAAGCAAGATGGAGGGTGACCTTCAGGATAGGAAAGGGAAGGAAGTAAAAAGAAGCCTTCTTTTCTTTTTAATTAAAATTTATTGGGGTGACAATGGTTAGTAAAATAAGCCATTTTCTTAAGGAACACAGGGTGAAAAGAAGGAGCAAATGGGAAGGTTTAAAGGAAGCAGCCAGTGAGATACATATAGGTATTTTAGATTTACCCTTTTGTGCAAAATTTAGTGGAGGAAAGTTTACAGATTTATTAATATTTGAAACAAAGTCACCTACAAAAGAGACTTGTGATCTGTTCTTCGTTCAAAAAATCTCAAAAATCTGGGTGGTGGTAAACACCACCACCCAGATGACCTTCATGGAATAGGGGCAGCTACAGAAAAAGGAGGTTATACGATGGCTCAAGAGGGTCGCTGAGTTCCTGCTCCAGACTTACTCTTGGCAGATGTGTGGTACTGGAAGCATATAGAAGTTTTATCTATAAGTGACAGCAGACGTTGATATTAGTTGCTTTCACTGAGTGGGAGGCTTGTCAAGCAGTTAACCAGAGTGAGGCATATTGACCTAATAAGGCTAGACATTAAGCCACTGGCTTGATGAAGAATTCAGAATTACATTCAAACTGCAACGGTATTGACAGTATCAGTGAGTGTTGTACTGGGAAAACCCCTAGACACTGATTAAGCTAAAAGGATTTTACAGGACACAGATTTCATCTGTGGTCACAACATACAGAAACAGCAAATTAGCCAAACACAGTGGAAGTCAACAAAGATATACAGGACAGTATGCAACACTGTTTCTACAACACCTGTTTCTACAAGTATTTCCCACCATCATAATTGTCTAATTTTATATGTGTTTATAGGAAATTGAATAACTTTGAAATTACTTTCCTTTTTTTTACTTTTGTATATCTCAATTTCTAAAGAAAAGTATCAGAAGTACCTATTTTCAATTTAAAAAATATTCAAAAGACACATAAAATGTATTATAACATAAGAAAGAAGCAATATATGTCCATGGCAGTCTATGTCAGCAAGCCAAGATTATACTTTAAAAGACCAAACGTCCAACCAGGCATTCCTAAAAGTACTGAAGCTACTTGTTCAATTAGTAGATGACCATTTAATAACCACTTCTATATTTAAATGTATTTTTTTAATTAAAATTTATTGGTGTGGGTGACGATACTTAGTAAAGTTACATTGTTTCCAAGTGTACAATTATTTTTTAAATGAATGACAATTTATTGAAAATAGTATGCAGCTTTACAAATGCTATTTAAAATCTGTAAGGGAAAACTAAAATAGGTAAGGGGAAAAGAGGATTTTGTGACAAGTTAATAGAACACAAGGATAGGGTACCTTTCAATAAACAGAAACTCGGTTATCATCAGTAATTATTAAATATAAGTGATAGATGTGGGGGCATCTTTGGAAAGGTCTAAAGAGGTGGGACTAATCTAGAGAACAAAAACTAAGAGAGGGAAAATAACTCTTCAGCTGAAACTTAAAGTTATACATTCCTCCAGGCAACCATGTAAGACATTAATATCTTTCACTTCCTGATGTTAGAACCTGAACCCTAAGAGAATCTCTGATTATACCATGGTAATATGAAAGGCATGGAAGGTATCAGGATATGACAATCTGCTCAGAATATTAAATGAAGAGTATTATTTTTGCCTGTAATAGTTTTTGTTATAAACAATCACCCTATGTCCAAATGGTCATGTAATACGATGTTGGCGATGTTCAAATAAACATAAGACAAATTTGTAGTCTTATCAAATATTATCCTTAATCTTTATGAAATGCAAAATCCCTGCAAATCTTGGAATTAAAATATAATATCCAAAATAATATTAACATTTTCTTCATTTAGTCTCTGTTTTGCTGAATAATATTTCCAGCCATACAGCCATATGCTCTCCAATATCAATTGACAGAAATGCTAGTATTTGTAATTTAAACCTGCAATGTTTAGAGAATTTTTTAAACATTTGATAGATGAATTATTTATTTATTTTTATCTTACTTGAAAATGACATTCAACAGAATTGATTTCACTCAGTATTTCCCCATGGTTTTGAAATTCTATTAAGCATACCAACTTATATTTTGTTTATACTCTATATGACATCATATGAAACAAATCCTAAATTCCTCTGAATATTACTTTCCTTATTTTCTCATTGTCCTCCACTAGTGATATGTTTTGACTACACAAACTGTGGTTGCATGTGGTTCAGATGTTTTCTGTGGACTTATCCATTTGTTGCAGACATAATATGTACATGGGAGGTGTAGACAGTTCCATCATGATTCGAGTGGCATAATCTTTAGATTTGGGCACTTCATTTTCATCCAGAAAGCGCTTCCAGGCAAACTTTTTTTTTTTTTTTTTTAATGTTTCAATTGGCTTACCACTGCATGCCATATAAAAATTAATAGTATCAATTTGTAGACTGAACTCTCAACACCTTGTATTGGTTTGGAAGATAGCCTCTGATAATTTTATTTCCCTCATTAAATGGTAGGATAAACTTTATGCAAAGATATACAAATGGAGCATGTCCTCAAGGTATGTTATGATTTGAATTGTTACCTAAAACTATTAACTATTTTGCTTGGTGGCTGTCCACTGAAGAACAAAATGTGTTCCAAAGTTTGTTTATATTTTCTCTGAAGTCACTGATGCTCTGGAAGTCTAAATCACATCTATTTTTTAGCTCATTTGGTTGGAATTCATGACTGCAGTGATCTTACTTGCCAGTCTTACATCACCAAGATATTGATCACTGCCTTCTTCGCTAATACTTTTTCTAATGTAATGGGCTGTATCTTAAGCTAGTGCTTTCTCTTTTACTTCACCCTGAGATGTATCTCTGTGTTGTTGAAGCAGAAACCACAAGACATGAGCTAATGTTTCACACACACTGGTGTGATGAAAACAGGTTTGGCAGAGGAGGCAAGAGTCTAAATGGTCTTCAGCTGTCAGTATTATCACCGCTTACACACACTGTTGGCCTTCTATCTTTTTTTCTTTTTTTTTTTTTTTTTATTGCCACCTTACGTAAACCAATCTTGAACATTCACATTTTCTCTACATTCAGCCATAGGGTCTCCTAATCTAGGCAATCCTAAACATTCCAGTATCTTCAAAAAACATCTATAATCCTCACATTGATAAATTATCAATGCTAATTCCAGTTTATTTTTGCTTAGTTTTTTTTTTTTTTTGGTTTTGTTTTGTTTTGTTTTCTGATTTCAAATCCATATAGGCAACTAACACTTCATAGCTTTCTTTGGTGTTTTTAAGTCAACCAGATTCAAAGTCACTTTGTCACAAATGTTTTCTCCGATATTTTCTGAAACTAGGAAAGGTCCATGTTGTATGTTGCCATTTCAAACTGTTTTACCTTTTTCTCACCTAAGAAACTTATAATAAGTGTTTTCTGGTAATTAAGTTCTGCAAAAAAAAAAAAAAAAAAAAAAAAGCAAAGCCTTATTATCAGTGTCAATATGGCAATCAGTCAAGAAATATTAAGAAAATTATAAATTAATAAGTAACTGGATTAATTATTTTTACCTATGTCTTCTGCTTCTACATCAAATCTCAGTGAGGGCATTATAAACATATGCTTTGATTTAGATTATTTTTGAAAATTACAATAATTCTGCATATTACTTTGTATAATTAAGAATAACACAAGGATCACATATTAGCAAATCCTTTCTTTTTATTCTAAAAGTGAAAATTCAGGTGTGAAAAAAGAGCATGAATTCAATTAAATTTGACAACACAAACAAAAAAATCAAGATGATCTTTGATCTAATGGGAATCAGTTTCTGCCTCTGCTTGTGGAATATAGACTTTAAGTAGAGATCCCTTTCATATTCCCAGCACTTAGAATGGTGGATAACATATGGTAAATATTTAATAAATAATTATTAAATAGAATGTTGAATCTATGAACAATTAAAGCATAATTTTAGTAAAGCATATTCTGGAATAGAGAAACTACTAAGAATTTAGAGAGAAAAATGATAATTTGGTAAAAGACATTTTATTTGTCAAAACTTTTATTTAATTGTCCAAGTGGATTTTTCTCCACCACATCTAAACAATCATTATATTAAAAATTACTTACAATTTTAAATAAAACCTAAATAACAAACTTTTTATAGATAATGAAAATGTTCATTGTTAAATTATTGCTATGCAAATACCAAGGAAGGAAAGATGTACAAATATGTATCTTAAACTGCATATATCAAATATATACAAACAAACTTCTTAAAATAGTGTTAATGATGAAAATATTTATTTACAAAGTTTCATTGTTCTGTAAGAGAACTGAAACCTTTAAATCATTTACTCTTCATAACACAACCATGTGACTTCAGTATGACTGTATCAAACACAGACCTCCAAGGTCAGAACACCTTTTCCACAAGGGGAAGAGGATAAATAAAAGTTCTTAAAGAACTATTTAAATAAAAATTTAACATAAAATAACTGCAAATATATTTCAGTCACAATTTAAAATATATATATACATGCAACATGACTTTGATTTTGATTTTGTTTGTTGATGATTAATGAAATTTGGGTCTTTTTTCCTAACTCTCAGTTCCTCTTTACTGTCTATTTTCCTTTCAATCTTATTGATAGCAGACAATTGACATTAAGTCTATGTATGTCTTGAAACTGACCAGTATTCTGGAATGTGAACTACTTTCTTAGTTTAAATTATCATCTTTTTTTAACACATATCATAATATTTTGAACTTTATGACCTAGTATATAAGGCAGCAATAGCATTATTGCAAGGAGACATGTTACTAAACTGACACAGTCTTCAAATCACCAGCATCATTATCCATAAACTTTGACAATGAGAAAAGCCTATTCTCCTTTTTATCATCTACAAAGTACATTAAAATAAACAAAAACAAAAATATCTCTAGCCAACTACTCTTAACTTTGAACATCACGATGGAACTGGAAAGATAGTTTACAGTGGTATTTGAATGTCTGTGTAGCTCCTCCCGTCCCATTTTCTATCCACTACCCATTTAATTTTTATTTTACAAATATTTAAACAAAGCAATTCTACAGGATTTTCCTTGATAAACTGCTTGTTTGTCAGCTGCTCTCTAATCATCTTGGAATAACTCTTCTTCTAATGACTGGAGAAATTCCTCCGAGTTTCCTAAATGCTTTTTCTGGTTCTGAAATCCTCAACTTGCATAATAAGACATTGTGGTCTAGCTACCAAATAGCGGTATCAATATTCATTATAATATTCACTTCTCATTTCCTTCATAGTCAGAGAACAGTATTGGAGGGTTTAGGAATGAGACAGCTAAGCATTGGGATTTGTGAGGAGAAGCTTGTGGGCTCAGGTTTAAGTTCATGAAATATGAATATATATTTTTATTGTTATTAATTTCCAGTCCATATTAAGTGGACATTTACTCATTTTCAAATATTTGGCTGCTATTTCCGGGATGTTTGTGTATACAAGTTTGTAAAAAAAAAAAAAAAAAAAAATGTAATCTACTTGAGAGAAACTAAAAATTACACCTACTTTTATTTCTGTCCAGCTTGAATGTTAAAATGTTGTATTTTATTCTTTTTAAGATAAAAGAAAATTAAGAGAGTCATTAGTGTTTTAAAATAAGACCAGGACATAGATTTATAGCCGAAAAGAAAACCATTAAGTAGATGAGATCAATAGATGTCAAATGCATGAGGGATTCTTGTGACACCTTTAAAAAAGAAGCGACTTTTAGCTATAGACATAAGGATTTATAAGTGTAATCTAAAAAGCTTCCCTATTTATTTCACAAAGAAAATCTAAAAGCCCGCAATGAAATTAGCATTAGACCATAAAATAAAAAATGCTATGTGCTACTTTTAAAATGTGTAATTCCTAAGTATATCCTTGATTAAACTGAATATCTCTTCCAAAAATATATTATAGTTTTTCCAAAAACTTACTTTAATTACTACTTATTCCATATTTTATGTCAGAAAATTATTATATATTCAATTAAATGTGTGACTATATATGTGTATATCATACATCGTCATAATTGTATTCTTCAATTAATATATACATATTAACATTGTTTCTTCCTCATTTTGAGCCTATTCAAATTTACTTTCATTACACAAATTCTTTTAACCTAGTCATTGTTATCAAGTCATTAATTCTAGTCTGATAAATTATAAGGTAACCTAAAAATTAATATAAACGATCCAATATTAACTAATATACCCTTTCTCTCTGAGATTCAATTTGTAAAACAAGAAAAGTGGACTAGATTACACCTAAAATTGCTTTTGGTTATACAACTATTTAAAATTACAAAGTATCCTTGCTTTTAGAGACTATAAATTGGTAAGGAATAGATTTTCAGAATAAGTCAGGTTCTTTGTTTGAGAAAGATTGATATTCATTGAATATCAACTTAATAAAAAAAACTTTTTAAACATAGTGACTACACTGACATAATTTAATTTTTCCTGTACACAAGTACCATATTTCCCTGAAAATAAGACCTAGCCAGACAATCAGCTCTAATGTGTCTTTTGGAGCAAAAATTAATATAAGACCCAGTCTTATTTTACTGTAATATAATAAGATTGGGTAACATATCATATCATATCATATGTCATATATTAATATATTATAATACCAGGTATAATATAATATAATACTGGGTCTTATATAATATAAGACTGGGTCTTATATTAGTTTTTGCTCCAAAAGACGTATTAGAGCTGATTGTCCTGCTAGGTCTTATTTTTGGGGAAACACCATAATAAAAGTAGTTAAGTAGACAAATAGTTATTTGTAAAATATACTAATATAGTGAAGTATAGCCTGAAATGTTGGAATATAATTATTATATTGAAATGGTATACAAAAAGCTAAACAGTGTACTCTTTGTATTCCACTGTTTAATATTTCAGAGAGAATGAATTTATATGGAAAAAATGCAGCTAATGTAGAGATTGTTGTTGTTGTCATGTGGAGACTTCTAACTCCACAAAAACAGATTTTCAGACATAGAGTTTTGAAAGACTTCATGTAATATGCACCTTTAGATTGAATATGTACAGATGTGTCGTTTTACATTGATAAGCTTCACTCATGATTCATATACCAGGAAATGATAGAAAAGGTAATTGTGTAGATTACAATTGGGTTTCACTGATTTATCTGACTGCACTGATTTCTTTTTTTTTTTTTTTTATTTTTTTTTTTTTTTTTTTTAATTTTTTTTTTTTATTAATTAGTTTCAGGTGCACAAGACAAAGCAAAACTTAGACATTTATCATTTATATCCCTCACACTGTGTGAACCCCCCTCCCCCCATCCACTATCCCTCTGTACGTTCCCAAAACCTCTCACCTTCCCCTTATCCCCACCCCCCTGCCCATCTAGCAACCCTCAGTTTTTCCTCCATGTTTCCAAAACTGTTTCTGATTAGTTCATTCACTTATTCTTTTCTTTAGATTCCACATATAAGTGAGATCATATGGTATTTGTCTTTCTCTTTCTGACTTATTTCACTTAACATAATGTTCTCTAGGTCCATCCATGTTGTTGCAAATGGTAAGATTTCTTTCTTCTTTATGGCTGCGTAATACTCCATTGTATAAATGTACCACAGTTTCTTAATCCAGTCATCTACTGATGGGCATTTCGGTTGTTTCCAGGTCTTGGCTATTGTATATAGTGCTGCAATAAACATAGGAGTGCATAAAGATTTTTGAATTGGAGTTTTGGATTTCTCCGGATAGATACCTAGGAGTGGGATTGCTGGATCATAAGGTAGTTCCATTTTCAGATTTTGAGATATCTCCAAACTGTTTTCCATAGTGGCTGCACCAATCTGCATTCCCACCAACAGTGCACCAGCGTTCCCTTTTCTCCGCATCCACGCCAGCACTTGTTGTTTGTTGATTTATTGATGATAGCCATCCTGACTGGGGTGAGGTGGTATCTCATTGTGGTTTTATTTGCATTTCTCTAATGGTTAGTGAGGTTGAACATTTCTTCATATGTCTGTTTGCCATCTGTGTGTCCTTTTTAGAAAAATGTCTCTTCATGTCCTCTGCCCACTTTTTAATTGGGTTGTTTGTTTTTTTGGAGTTGAGTTGAGTGAGTTTTTTATAAATTTGTGATATTAACCCCTTATCAGATATATCATTGGCAAATATCTTTTCCCAATCAGTAGGATCCCTTTTTGTTTTATTGATGGTTTCCTTTGCTGTGAAAAAGCTTTTTAGTTTGATGTAATCCCACATGTTTATTTTTCCTCTTACTTCCCTCGCACGAGGGGATATATCAGTAAAAATCTTACTCCGGGTAATGTCTGTGAAGTTTCTTCCTATATTTTCTTCTAGGAATTTTATGGTTTCAGATCTTACATTTAAATCTTTAAGCCATTTTGAATTTATTTTTGTATGTGGTGTAAGGAGGTGATCCAGCTTCATCTTTTTGCATGTGTCTGTCCAAGTTTCCCAGCACCATTTATTGAATAGACTGTCTTTACCCCACCGTACATTCTTGCTTCCATTGTCATAGATTAAGTGGCCATATAGGCATGGATTTATTTCTGGACTCTCTATTCTGTTCCATTGATCTATGGGTCTGTTTTTATGCCAGTACCATGCTGTTTTGATTACTGTAGCCTTGTAGTATAATTTGAAGTCAGGTATTGTTATACCTCCCACTTTGTTCTTATTTCTCAAGATTGTTGAAGATATCCGGGGTCTTTTGTTATCCCATATAAATTTTAGGATTATATGTTCTATTTCTGTGAAAAATGTCGTTGGTAGTTTGATAGGAATTGCGTTGAATATATATATTGCCTTAGGCAGTATGGACATTTTAACTATATTAATTCTTCCTATCCATGAACATGGTATGTGTTTCCATCTATTTGTATCTTCTTTCATTTCTTTCTTCAGTGTCTTATAATTTTCTGAGTACAGATCTTTTACTTCTTTGGTTAAATTTATTCCCAGGTATTTTATAGTCTTTGGAGCAATTGTAAATGGAATTGCTCTTTTAATTTCTCCTTCTGATGTTTTATTATTGGTATATACAAATGCAACTGATTTCTGAATATTAATTTTGTATCCTGCTACTTTACTAAATTCATCTATCAGCTCTAATAGTTTCTTGGTGGAGTCTTTAGGGTTCTCTAAATATAGTATCATATCATCTGCATATAATGACAGTTTTACTTCCTCCTTACCGATTTGGATGCCTTTTATTTCTTTTTCTTGTCTGATTGCTGTGGCTAGAACTTCCAGCACTATGTTGAATAGAAGTGGAGAAAGTGGGCAGCCTTGCCTTGTTCCTGATTTTAAAGGGTATGGTTTTAGTTTTTCCCCATTGAGTATGATGTTAGCTGTGGGTCTATCATATATGGCCTTTATTATGTTGAGATATGAACCGTCTATTCCCACTTTCTTAAGGGTTTTTATCATGAATGGCTGCTGAATTTTATCAAATGCTTTTCTGTCAATTGATATGATCATATGATTTTTATTTTTCATTTTGTTAATGTGGTGTATCACATTAATTGATTTATGGATGTTGAACCACCCTTGCATACCAGGGATGAATCCCACTTGATCATGGTGTATAATCTTTTTAATATATTGCTGAATTCTGTTTGCTAGTATTTTGTTGAGGATTTTTGCATCTATGTTCATTAGCGATATCGGCCTGTAGTTTTCTTTTTTGTGGTGTCTTTGTCTGATTTTGGGATCAGGGTGATAGTGGCTTCGTAAAAGTGTTTGGGAGTCTTCCTCCTCTGGATTTTTTGGAAGAGTTTGAGGAGAATAGGTGACAATTCTTTTTGGAACGCTCTGTAAAATTCACCTGTAAAGCCATCTGGTCCAGGGCTTTTGTTTGTTGGGAGATTGTTGATTACTGATTCAATTTCCTTGGTGGTAATCAGTCTATTCAGGTTTTCTGTCTCCTCTTGAGTTAGCCTTGGGAGGTTGTATGCATCTAGGAAATTGTCCATTTCTTCCAGGTTGTCAAATTTGTTGGCATACAGTTGCTCATAGAAATTTCTTAGGATTTTTTGTATCTCTGCAGTGTCTGTTGTCACTTCTCCTCTTTCATTACTGATTTTATTAATTTGGGTCCTCTCTCTTTTTTTAATGAGTCTGGCTAAAGGTTTGTCAATTTTGTTTATCTTCTCTAAGAACCAACTCTTGGATTCATTGATCTTTTGTATTGTTTTTCTGGTTTCTATTTCATTTATTTCCGCTCTGATCTTTATTATCTCCTTCCTTGTACTCCCTTTGGGCTTATTTTGTTGTTCTTTTCCAGATCCCTTAAGTGTGAAGATAAACTGTTGATTAGTGATGTTTCTTGTTTCTTTAGGTAGGCCTGCAGTGCTATGAACTTCCCTCTTAGGACTGCTTTCGCTGCATCCCATAGATTTTGGGTCGTTGTATTTTCATTTTCGTTTGTCTCGAGATATCTTTTGATTTCTTCCTTGATCTCCTGTTTGACCCATTCATTGTTTAGTAACATATTATTCAGCCTCCATGAATTTGTGTGTCTTCCAGTCTTTTTCCTGTAGTTCATTTCTAATTTCATAGCACTGTGGTCAGAGAAGACAATTGGTATGATTTCAATTTTCTTAAATTTATCCAGACTTGCTTTGTGGCCTAACATATGGTCTATCTTGGAGAATGTTCCATGTGCGCTTGAGAAGAACGTGTATTCTGCAGCATTGGGGTGGAATGCTCTGAAAATATCGGTTAAATCCAAGTGGTCCAATGTGTCATTTAAGGCTGTTGTTTCCGTATTGATTTTCTGTCTGGAAGACCTGTCCCTTGTTGTCAGAGGTGTGTTGAAGTCCCCTACTATGATAGTGTTACTGTTGATCTCCATCTTTATGTCAGTCAATATCTGTTTTATATATTTAGGTGCTCCTATGTTGGGTGCATAGATGTTTACTAGGGTTATATCCTCTTGTCGAATTGATCCCTTTATTATTATATAGTGTCCATCTTTGTCTTTTAATATTTTCTTCATTTTAAAGTCTATTTTGTCAGAGATAAGTATTGCAACTCCAGCTTTTTCTCATTTCCATTTGCATGGAATATCTTACTCCAACCCTTCACTTTTAGCCTGTGTGTGTCTTTTGATCTGAGGTGAGTCTCTTGTATACAGCATATACAAGGGTCTTGCTTTCTTATCCATTCAGCCACCCTATGTCTCTTGATTGGAGCATTTAAACCATTTACATTTAAAGTGATTATTGATAAGTACATAGTTATTGCCATTTTTAAATTTGTGGATAAGTTGTTTTCGTCTTTCTTCTATTTACAGAAGTCCTTTTAGTATTTCTTGCAATGCTGGCTTGGTGGTAATGAATTCCTTTAGCTTATTCTTTTCTGGGAAGCTCTTTATCTCCCGTCAATTTTAAATGATAGCCTTGCTGGATAAAGCAACCTAGGTTGTAGGCCTTTGTTTTCCATCACTTTGAGTATCTCCTGCCACTCCCTCCTGGCCTTCAATGTTTCTGCAGAAAAGTCATTTGATAGTCTTATGGGAGTTCCCTTGTATGTAACCCTCTGTCTTTCTCTTGCTGCTTTTAGGATTCTCTCTTTGTCTTTAATCTTTGCCATTTTAGCTATAATGTGTCTTGGAGTGGACCTGTTTGGGTTTATCCTGGTTGGAACTCTCTGCACTTCCTGGACTTGTATGTTGGTTTCCTTCATCAGGTTAGGGAAATTTTCAGACATTATTACTTCAAATATGTTCTCAATCCCTTGTTTCTTCTCTTCACCTTCTGGTATTCCTATGATGCATGTTGTTGCGCTTGATGTTATCCCATAGGTCTCTTAAACCATCTTCATTGTTTTTTATTCTTTTTCTTTCTGTTGTTCTGTTTGGGTGATCTCTGCTAACTTGTCTTCTAAGTCGCTGATTCGATCCTCTGCTTCATCTAACCTGCTGTTAATTCCTTCAAGTGAGTTCTTTATTTCGGTAACTGTGTTCTTTAGTTCTAACTGGTTGTTCGTTATGATTTCTACATCCTTCTTGATGTCCTCTCTAAGTTCCTTAAACATTCTTATCATCAGTATTCTGAACTCTGTCTCTGACAGTTTGGTTACCTCTGCTTCATTTAGTTCCATTTCTGAAGGTTTCTTCTGTTCTTTTATTTGGGATATGTTTCTTTGTTTCCTCATTCTGGCTGACTCTCTGTGTTTGCTTCGATGTATTAGATAGGTGCCCTGGAGTTCTTAGTTCTTGCTGGATTAGTATATAATAAATGTCCTTTATATTTGACTTGCACTACTTCGTTCTCCTCCCCTGCGTGTGCTCTAAAAGTGACTCTTGTGTTGTGTATATTGTCCTGTTAAAGAAGATCCTTAATTGCTTTTCGCTTGTGAGTAGGTGGAGTTAACTCCTAGGCTGACTAGTTGTGAGACTTGGCTTTGCCCACGCAGGGTATTCTGCTGCGTGAGGATTGACCGCTTAGATGTGGTTTGCCCTTTGGCCTCTATGTGCCTGTAAAGAATCCCCTCTGAGTGTGTCACTTGTAGGTCAAACCCGGTAGTACTCTGGCTTGGCCTGGAGTTGGCCGCTGGGTATGTTGAATCTTGTGCCTCTTAAGCTGGGCACTGGTAGGGCAATTACAGAACAAAGCAAATCACCAAGCACAACAATAACAACAAGGAAAAAGTCAAATACATTCACATGTAAAAAAACAATCGACAACCCCCACTCGACATAGGCAAAGATGTCAGAAATATAAAGACAAATCAAAACAGAACAAAAAAAAACAGCGCCAGTTGTGGCTTAAGCCCACCAAGTAATCTCCAGGTTGTTCTCAGCTATAGCACAGAGTCCCCACTCGACACAGGCAAAGATGTCAAAAATATAAAGACAAATCAAAACAGAACAAAACAAGCAAACAAACAAACAAACAAACAAAAACCACAGCGCCAGTTGTGGCTTAAGCCCACCAAGTGATCTCCAGGTTGTTCTCTGCTATAGCATAGAGTCCCCACTCGACACAGGCAAAGATGTCAAAAATATAAAGACAAATCAGCACAGAACAAAAAACAAACAAACAAACAAAAAACACAGCGCCAGTTGTGGCTTAAGCCCACCAAGTAATCTCCAAGTTGTTCTCTGCTGTAGCACAGAATCCCCACTCGACACAGGCAAAGATGTCAAAAATATAAAGACAAATCAACACAGAACAAAAACAAACAAACAAAAAAACAAACAAACAAAAACAAACAAACAAACAAAAACACAGCACCAGATGTGGCTTAAGCCCACCAAGTAATCTCCAAGTTGTTCTCTGCTGTAGCACAGAATCCCCACTCGACACAGGCAAAGATGTCAAAAATATAAAGACAAATCAAAACAGAAAGAAAAGAAAAGAAAAAAAAAAAAAAAAGACAGCGCCAGTTGTGGCTTAAGCCCACCAAGTAATCTCCAAGTTGTTCTCTGCTGTAGCACAGAATCCCCACTCGACACAGGCAAAGATGTCAAAAATATAAAGACAAATCAACACAGAACAAAAACAAACAAACAAACAAAAAACAAACAAACAAACAAACAAAAACAAACAAAAAAACAAAACACAGCGCCAGTTGTGGCTTAAGCCCACCAAATAATCTCCAAGTTGTTCTCTGCTGTAGCACAGAATCCCCACTCGACACAGGCAAAGATGTCAAAAATATAAAGACAAATCAAAACAGAAAGAAAAGGAAAAAAAGAAAAAAAAAAAAAGAAAAAAAAGGCAGCGCCAGTTGTGGCTTAAGCCCACCAAGTAATCCCCTGCGTATTGTGCAGGTAGAGCCGGTCACCTGATGCCCAGAGTGACTCTGAGGCTGCAGCTTTAGATGCGTGGGGCTGAGGGGTCTGGACAGTAGGTTTTACAAAGTCAGTGCAGTTTCTGCCCTTGCCGGCACATATGCACACCGAGAATAGCACCACCAGCCCTGTGTCCAGCTCTCCTGAGTCTTAGGGCACCTCTTCCCTGTGTGTGTGTGTGGCCGGCAGGGAATTCCTCAGCTGCTGAAAGCTGAGTGCTGTATATACCACTTACTGCTGATCCCTGGGAGTGCCTCCGCCGATGTAATTGCCACGCCCTAGGCAGGCCAGAAAGGGTGGGGGCTGGGGATGGAAAGAGGGGTCTTCTCTTTCCTAGCCCAGCTGTGTCACACCCCACCCACAGGCCAGAAACGGTGGTATCTGGGGCTGGATGAGTCTTCTGTCTCCTAGTCCAGGGCAAACCACACTCTTCTCAGCCTCTTCCCTGGACCAAAGCCAGCGGCCAGTCTTCCCTTAGCCCAAACCCCAAGGCTCCTCTGTAATCTGACACTGCTCTTCAGATCAGGAGCCAGTTTAAGTCTCTGGAAGGGTGGGGGTAGGATTGGAAGAGCGGGGGGAGGGGCCCAGGTATGGAGTTTAATAGTCTCAAATGCTAGATATCCTCCCTCTGCGGGAGGGAGAGGTCTGCTGTGGGACGCAAAGTAGAGTCCGGCACTTGGCTTTGTGTTCTCTCTTTTTCCTGGGAACCCCTGCGTCTCTGCAGCTGGGGATGTGTTTGCCCGCTCTAGGCTGGCTAGAAAGGGTGGGGGCTGGGGATGGAAGGAGGGTCTTCTCTTTCCCAGCCCCGCTGTCTTAACACTCTTCCGCAGGCCAGAAAAGGTGGTGGCTGGGGCGGAAGATTCCCAGCTCCTAGCCTCCTCCCTGGGCCCGCCTGTCTTCCCGGAGCCGGGGCTCCAAGGCGCCTCTGTAATCTGCCGCTGCTCCTTAGTGCAGGGGCTAGATCAAGTCTCTAGAAAGGCGGGGGTAGGGTCAGAAGAGCGGGGGAAGGTGCCCAGGCACGGAGTCTGTGTTCCTTGTCCGGCCCAAGGACCAACTGAGGTTATTAGCTGAAGTTAATGCTGGATATGCTGCCCCTGCAGCGGGAGAGGACCGCTGTGGGACGCAGGGCAAAACGCCCACCTCGTGGCTTCCGGGCTCTCCTCCGTCCTGGGATATCCTGCGTATCTGTAGCCGTGGGTGTGGGCTGGAATTTCACAGGCACAGGTGCGGAGCAGATTTCCACAACCCGAGGGTGGGGGCCGAATTTCTACCGCCACAGGTGTGGACCGCGATCCCAACCCGCGTCCCCACCGCCGCCGCAGGTGCGGCGTGTCTCCGCTCCGCTCCCTTCCTTCTTCCCCTGCTCGCCCAATTTTTCCCCACCTGCAAGAAATCCCTGCGCGAGTCTCTTCGCTGTTCTGCGTGATGAGCAGAGAGTCCTTTGATGGGTTATAAGCTTCCCGTTTCTGATAAGATCCGACGGAGAACTCAAAAAGTGCGCCCCGCTGCCGCCATTGCTATGACGTCACTCCCCCTGCACTGATTTCTTGATACCCCAACTTCCCCATGTCTTCATACCACACTGAGAAAAGTCTCTATCAAGCTGCTAAATATTAACTCATTCAAACTTTGAAAGCTTGGAAATAATGTGTTTACTCATGCTAATTAAAGTATGATCTTGATGTTGATTATTCATCTTCACACGAACTACATCGATAAGTAATGAAATATTATTCCAGTAAATGATTTTGGAGGGGTAGTATTCAGTCTTTCATAATCAAGTATGATGGCTTCTATAAGTTTTTCTTAGATCCCCTTTATATGATTTTAACATCTCTCTTCTATTTCTGATTTGTTGAAAATTTTGTGATTGTTAAATTTTGTCAAATAATGTTTCCACCTGAAAGTGGAATGTGTGTGTGTGCGTGTTAGATCTGTTCATGTGGTAAATTACATGAACTCATTTTCCAAAGATGAATCATCCTCATATTCCTTAGATGAACCCTATTTGCTTATAAATAATTCTTGATAGAAAGGACATTGTGAATGTATTGTTGAATATTGAATTTTATTGAAATCCTTTTAAATATTTTGAAATATGTTTGGATAGTTATTATATATTAACTGAATTGAGGCTTTTTAAAAGTTTTTAAGATGATGCAACTACCATGTTTCCCTGAAAACAAGACCTAACTGGAAAATAAGTCCTAGCATGATTTTTCATGAGGGCATCCCCTGAATATAAGCCCTAATGTGTCTTTTGGAGCAAAACTTAATATAAGACCTGGTCTTATTTTCGGGGAAACACGGTAATACTGACTTTACATTAAGGCTTATCTTAGCTATTCTATTATGATGTGACCATACTAGAGTCTTCTATCCATTCATTCGATGAGATCGCTACACCTGACCAACTGTGTTTAAGCTCTGGCCATTTTTTCAATCTAGAGGACCCAGAAACATAAATTTCTATTGCATTTATTTTTGGGGGGCATAGAGTTTCACACTACTCATGCAGATTGCTATTAAGTCAAAGATACAAAAGGAATCATGTAAATTTCTAATGCGGTTTCTTTACATAGTTTTCTCTTTTAAGGAACTGTACTCAACAACTTCTAGAAGTTTTTGATTCTCCCAAAGCCTATCTTGTCAGCTCAACACAGTGAAACAATTAGGCACTTTTTTAGTTCTTTCTCTCAGAGTTGTGCTCTAAAAGTTGCTTCCAGACACTCTAGGACTCACCTCACTTGTCTACCTTCTGTCCGAGATCATAACCCAGAGATCATAGTTATTTGTAAAATACACTAATATAGTGAAGTATAGCCTGTTGCTCAATGTCTGAAAAAAAGTTATTTAATATATATATATTTCCATATATATATATATATATATATATACAGTTTTTTAGTTGTTATCAAAGAATTCTAGACCATCATACTCAATCCTAGTAGGGCACACAAGTTCACATTGACTAAATTTTAAAACAATCTTGATTTTTAGAGATAAATCCATTTGATGATGCCATGTTACCTGTTTTTATATTGTTAAATTTAATTGCCTCTTATTTTGTTAAGAATTTTGCTGCCAATTTCATGATAGATATGTATCTGCAATTTTTTATTTCCTGTAATATTTAGTCTGGTTTTGTTGCTAGGGTAATACAGACACACAGTGAACCGGATGAGTGGTTTTCCCAGCTAAGAACTTTTAATCAGTCAGGCATAGTTTATGTGCCTCTTTCTGATAATTATGAAGTGAGAAATATACTTAATAATTTTCAGCTTTGTTTAATTGAGATGGGAAATTGGGTAGCTCAGATCAGTAAAGTTGAAGAAATAAAAAAAAAAAAAATGCTATTAAGCAGGAATAATCTTGGTAAGCCAAAAATACTTCGTATCACAGAGTTCATCTTAGTTCATAGTTCTCCAATATTTGAATCATATCTCATCTCACAATTGTGTAACCTGTCGAAAAAATAAAAATGGTAAAGGCAGTGAATAAGTAGCACATAAAATGAGAGTGGGAAGGAAGAGAAAATGATGATTGTCCTTTGGATCAAAACATCTGTTTATGTTTTCCAAAATGTCAGAATCCAGAAATGAATGAAATAAATCACTTAAAATAGATAAATGTAAATATATAAATATAAGCACAAATACACTATAATAGAATGAATATATATATATATATATACACATATGCATATATACATGTATATATATAGATATACATATAGATGTGTGTGTGTATACACACACACAAACACACACACACACACATATATATATATATATATATTCACACATACAGTAGTCCCCTCTTATCAACAGGGGATACAATCCAAGACCACTAGTGGATGCCTGAACCATGGATAGTACCAACAGACACACTATGTTTATCTTATACCTACATAGCTATGATAAAGTTTATTTTATAAATTAGGCACTGTAAGAGATTAACAACAATAACTACTAATAAAATAGAACAATTATAACAATATAATATAAAAAGTCACTACTCTTGAACTTTGGGGGCAGTAAGTAAAATAAGGGTTGCTTGAACAGAAGCACTGTGATAGTGTAATTGTCAAGCTGATAAAGAGCTGCTTACTAAGTGACTAAGGCGGGGAGCATATACAGTAAGGATACACTGGACAAAGGGATGATTTACATTCTGGGAGGGACAGAGCACTATAGCTCAAAATCTCATCATGCTACTCAGAATGTTGTATGATTTAAAACTTAAGAATTTTTTATCTTTGAAATTTTTATTTAATATTTCAGACTGCATTTGACTCCAGGTGACAGAAACCTCAGAAATGTAACTGCAGGTAAGGGGAGACTACTATATATTTTTTGTTGTTCTTTTACTTTTAAATAATTTGATACTATAAAAAGAGCAGTCATTCTGTTCAATGGCCAAATTCACACCTCAAAAACGATTCCGCTGCAAAGCATGACTCTAGTTATGATTTCTCCCTTTTATCATTCCTTGAGGATTGAAAATACTGTAGGGAGTCTGACTAGCTAAGCATGTCAGTTTAATTGGACATGGTTTGGGTATGGCCTTGTTTAAAGGAAATGCTTCTGTGGAAAGACAATACCTCAAATGGTAATCCGGGAGCCATTGGGGGAATCAAGTAATCCTGGACAGGCAAAAATGATAAATGTCCTCTTTATCTAAATAAAGGGATATGACCCAAGTTAGATAGTAATTTAGTTATCTAAATTTGTAAATAATGAGCAAAGTGATGACAGGGCTAAGAGAAAAACTGTTGGCGATTATCTATCTATCTATCTATCTATCTATCTATCTATCTATCTATCTATCTATCTATCTATCTATCTGTGAAATAATAGTTCCTGTTATCCGAAACAGAAACTGTACTAGATTCTGAACTAATTAAGATTTATTCTCCAGTTCCCAAAAAATGTTGTGCACTTCTGAAAACTCTCAAAAAAATTAGTTTCTGCTTAATTATGCATAGGTGATTTTTGGTCCTGACAACTGAAGAACTTCAATTAATAATTTTGGGAAGGGCTGCCTTATTTATTCATTGACTTGTTTATTTTGTATTTACTGTGCTCTTGCTTTATGTGGAATTATCACAAGATTTTTGGAATATGGGGTGGACAAATCATTTTAAATAAACATAAATGGTTCTTTTATTGAAGAATCTCAGAGTTTTGTAAAAGGTTTTCTGTATAAATATCTGTAAAAAGAAGCCTATTTCATTTTTTAATTAAATTTATTGGGGTGATAATGGTTAGGAAATTCACATAGGTTTGAAGTGTGCATTTCTATAAGATATCATTATGTGATCCCCACACAGAGTCAGTTCTCCTTCCATCACCATATATTCGACTCCTCTTTACCTTCTTCTACCATCTCTCCTCCCTGCATACCCTCTGGTAACCACTAAACTGCTTTCTGTTTCTATGAATTTTTATTTCTTTGTTTGGTTGTCTTTTTCCTTTATTGCTTTCAGTTTTATATCCAATATATGAGTGAAGTCATACGGTTCTTGATTTTTTCTGTCTGACTTTTATGCTTAGTATAATAATTTCAAGATCCATCCATATTATCAAAAATAGCAGTATTTCATTTTTTTCTTGGCATAGTAACATTCCATTGTGTATATGTACCATATCTTCTTTACCCAAATCAAAACCGCAATGAGATATCACCTCACACCTATTGAAATGGCTATCATCAAAAAGACAAATAATAATGGTGGGAGAGGCTGTGGAGAAAAAGGAACCCTCATACACCTCATACAGCCGCTATGGAAAACAGTATGCAGGTTCCTCCAAAAATGAAGAATATGACCCAGTATTCTTAATTCTTCTCACTATCTACCCAAAAAATCTGAAAGCATTTATCCATAAAGATATATGTACTCCGATGTTCATTGCAGCATTATTTGCGGTGATCAAGACATGGAAACAGCCTATCTGATTATTTTTAAAAGATTACTGATTATATCCTCTGGCTGAGTGAAACCTATTTGCATACTGTGAAAATCTGGAACACAATAGAATAAACCTTGGTTAACTATGCCTAAACAAAGAGGTGATAATGTTTAAGATAAGATTTTAGCTAGTATTTTAGAGTTAAGTTTTAAATTACTGAGAAGACAGAGTTATTATGATTTAATTCTAGATGCAAATGAGATGTCCAGTATATCCTTTGAGAAGAGAGTATACATTCTTTGAAATGTGCATTCTTACAAAGCTTGTGAGATCTACAGTTTGGTTGAACCAACTTCCATTTTTAATCCTTCTGCTAGAAACTTTACAGTGTAAATAAAACAATAAATAAAGTGTCAAGCCATTCTATATATCACAACTATTATGTTTTTTGATTTTTATAGATTAAGAAAACTTAAACAGTAAAGATGACATTTTTAAATGTGGAGAACTAAAATTTTACCAGATCGCATTTTGTCCTATATAAATGTATAATAATTTTTTCTTTTTAATTATTATGATTAAATTATAGAAATCTCTGTATTCTCTTGTTGATGTATAGTGGTAAAATTGAACTCTAGTAATTTGCATAATTTTCTATAATACTTGTGTTTTAATTAGCTTTTACATAATTTACTTTAATTCTATGATGTTTCTCATCATTTCATTTTGTCAATCTTTATAATTATACCTAGTTATTAAACATAGCACTTAAAACCAGTGAGTATTTTTGTTCTCTCCTAAAGTAGCAATTTCCTCCAGAATTGCTTTGTTTATGAGAACACAGCATATGCTTAGTTATCTCCCAGTACGTTATGTAAATGTGAGAAACTCGGGAAGAAAAATTCCATGAATTCCACTATTCTAATTACTGTTATATTTATACTTGTTGGCTATAACTTGTTATGAACACATTGGATGATGAAACATATTTTTCTCACAAAAGTTACAATGATAAAACTATTTAATAACTTTTATTCTAGAACATTAAATGTAACAAACAAAATTGGGAAAAATTAAATGAAAGCTTGGATTACTATTTTATTGGTATCCTTAGTTAACATAATGTCTTGCTTGTACTAATTACAAGTACCACAATTTCATTACAGAAAACAATATTCTGTTAAAACAATGATGTTAAAATAATTAGATTAAATCAAGTTATTTACAAAATAACAACCTGAAAGGTGAATGTTTTCTTTACTAAGATGTCTCTTCCCACTAGTCATGTTTAAATTAGTTTACAGACTGAAATGATGAAAACTTGCGAAATTAATATTCTTGTCAGTGTAATTACAATTGCTTCTTTTGAGTGATTATGACATGTATCAACTCACACTCAAGAAACCTAATGGAAATAATTTAATAATTTCATACAAATTGTGAAATAAATCTATTTTAGTTTCATGATAGAATTTAAAGTCACAGAACACTGAATTATGCTCAATTTAATTGATGCATGTCTATAATTTGCTCTGTCACTTGTGATGTGGATAACAAAAACATGACTTATGCAGTCAACCAATCAGTCTTTGTGGTAAATGTGCACCCCTAACCAATCAGTTAGGATACCCTGCTTCTAATTAACACACCTAGAGCTTCCCCAGGCCCAAAACCTTCTATCAGGACATACTCGAAGCCTTTTACCACTAAGATGTGTTCCCATTCCTCTGCCTATTTTTGAGGCTGACTCTCTTGCTATAGGACACTCTAAATAGTCTTTGCCTTTTCATATGGTAGGTCTTCATGTATTTCTACAAAATTTTCTTGAAGTAGAGATTGCCATTTATTCTTCAGAACATTTAAACTTTCTAATCTTTATTTACAATTCTCAAAAAAATGCATGTTTCTTCTATTCTTGACAACTTCAATAGCAATATTTAAAACTTCAAGTATCATAGAATGGTAATTTTAGTCAATGAAAGTATTTTTAAAATGAGGACATTAAGGCTCAAATAAATTACTTAACTGTCCAATATCATATTACAGTATCTTTAGTCTCTATTATCCTACCATCACTTGAAAGAGCTACACATCATAGGAAGATACATATTATTTGAATATTCTGATATATTATTAAACCAATAAGAGAATTTTTGTTAAGCAAAGTATATTTTAATGATATCCATTCATGTAGCATTTTGTTAGGATACATTCTAAAGCAAGTTTAAATTTTAAGAGAATAAAAGAAAACCCAGAAATTTGTATAATTTTAACTCTGCTTTTGTAGTGTTCACCAAGTATAGTGTTCAAAGACAAACTGAGGCTTATTAAAATTTTAAGAATTTCTTTAAGCAAAAATCTATTTTAATAGGACAGCATCAAATTGGAAGTGGTTAGGAGCACCCCATCAAGAGGAACTGTGGGGAGAGATTTGTATAGAAAAAAGCAGAAGCTAAAGTAAGGAAATAATTGGTTGGCTATAGCTTAAAGCTAATTTGGTTTTTAGACATTGGTTGCACTTCGGTTTTGATTTCATAACTTTCAGGTATTTATAGGCTTAGATTTTGGTTTCTTATAATGACCACCAAGACATTAGAGCCACCTCCTTCTAAGGGTCATGTTGTTTGATTAATTTAACAGCAGGAAACTATAACTGTATTTTACAGTGATGAGGCTTTGTAAGTCAAATGTGTTTAAGCATATATTTGCACTTAGAAAAGATTGTGTGATCTAAATTGACCTGATCAGTAATTGTGGGGAAGTAAAGAGTTTGTAAAATTGACAATGGGAAAAAAAGAAAAACAAAAGTTTGAAAGCAAGACCAAGTCCTCTTGAGAGAGCAATATTCATAAACTTCAAATGAAGTTCAAATAAAATCAGAAGTTTCAGACAAGATCAAGGCATAAATGCTAGGAATTCTTGGCTAGGGATAGTAATAGAGAATATAATTGAACGTCACAAAGGAAGATAAGCAAATATGATTCAGAAGGAGATTTTGAGAAACATGAGATAAAATAAAACTCTGGAACTATTCTGAAATCTTCCTTTTCAAGTTTACTTAAGGGAATCGGTTAGCCTCTGTTTTGGCACTGTTTCTAGAAAGTTTGACCAGAATTAGCATGACCCAAACAGCAGAGACATGTAAATGTGTATGGACACATACTTTTCAAGGCAACAGAAAATCTAAGGTTATTCATTCTATTTATAAAACTGTTTGAATTTTCCTCTCTATTTCATAGGATCTGAAATGCTTTTTTTTTTCCTTATTAAAGTTTATTGGGATAGCAATTGTTAGTAAAGTTACATAGGTTTTCAGGTGTGTAATTCTGTAATACATCATCTGTATATCATGTTTTGTGTTCATCACCCAGAGTCAGTTCTCATTACATCAAAATATATTTGATCTCTTTTATCCTCTTTCACCACCCCTCTCCCCCTTACCCTCTGGTAGCCACTAAACTATTGTCTGTGTCTATGAATTTTTGTTTCGTTGTTTGTTTATCTTGTTTCTTTGTTGTTTTCAATTTTATATACCATATATCAGTGAAATCATATGGTTCTTGACTTTCTCTGTCTGACTTATTTCGCTTAGCATAATAATTTCAAGATCCATCATGTTGTTGCAAATGGCACTATTTCATCTTTTCTTATGGCAGAACCACAAAATCCCAAATAGCCAAAGCAATCGTAAGAATAAAGAACAATGTTGGAGGTATCGCACTTCCTGACTTTATCTTGTACTACAGGGCAAAAATAATCAAAACAGCATGGTATTGGCAGAAAAACAGACACACAGACCAGTGGAATAGAATTGAGAACCCAGAAATCAACTCACATAAATATAGACAGTTAATTTTCAACAAAGAAGCCAAAAACATGCAATGGAGAAAAGACAACCTCTTCAATAAACGGTGCTTGGAAAACTGGAAAGTAACGTTCGAAAGAATGAAACTAGACTGCTATCTGAAATGCTTTTTGATCAAAGTTTCCCTCCTAAGTTCAGGCACAACTCCACATGATTCAATGGAAGCAAACAAAAATACTAATTTGACATCAAAGGAATATCAGATAATATATGAACTTAGAATAATAGTTAACTGTCTGTAACATACTAGGGACTCATTATTTATTTGTTGTTTTGATGATGTGTGAATGTACTTGGTTTGTGTATAAGCATGACAAAAATGACAAGTAATTAATATTCCTATCTATATATAATCTTCAATAATTATTGGCGATATATATTTTAGAAAAACACTTATATTTATATGTATATATAATATATGTATATATACATAGGATTTTCATATATATATGATACATATATTATATATTCATAACTATTATATATATGATATTTAAATAAGCACTTATTGTTTCATTTATAAATATAAAATTTAATGGAATGCCCTCAGGTCAAAACTTTATATCAGTTTTATTTCCTCTTATGAAGAATTATGATGAAGGGAGCAAACCAATCAAAACCTGTTACTTACTAGATTAATCAATCAATAGATTTATGGAATAAATTGAAGAAGCAGTTTTGCTTTGAAAAATGTTCACTGTTCAAATTCTTGGAAAGTATGCTGAAACTTAGGTTGTTATTCACAGGATGGCAAGTAGGGACAGGCAAACTGTAGGTGGGTGCGATTTGAAGTTGTTGGTTGATTTTTTTTCTTTTTCTTTTAAAAAACATTTTTAAAAGCAGTTTTATTTTCACTGAAAAATTATGAGGAAGGTACAGAGATTTCCCAAACCTGCAGCCCTGTATAGCTTCCCCCATTGTCAATATCACTCACCAGAATGGTACAGTTATTACAAAGAATGCATCCACATTGAGACATTATAATCACGTAAAGTCCAGAGATTACCTTAGAGTTCTCTCATTTTTTGGGTACATTATATGTCTTGGGAGAAATGAATAATGACATATATTCATAGTTACAATAACATGTTGATAATATGACATGAAAACAAACATCGGTATGCTTCATGATAGTAAAAATATAAATTACCATTAAATAAAAATGTATAAAACTCCCAATATTTTCGTATAGGAATCTAATATCAGCATTAAGAAACATAGTTAATTAAGTGGTACTTTTATGCAAATGTTTAATTGTAGTAGATGCTACTATTAAGAAAAAAATGGATCAGGGGTAAATAAGTTATTAAAGTGGAATTTCAGATAACTTTGAGAACCAGAACTGTCTTTATTTTATTTCGACTTAAACAGAAGATTACATCCACTCCTTCAGAATGCTATTACACAGGAATTTATGATCTTACGGCATCTTAAAATCATTTTAGGTCTTGATATATATATATATATATATATATATATATATATATATATATATATATATATAATTATATAATAAACATATGGTTGATTTTTTAAAACTGAAAATCTAGATATCAAATGTCATATTTTTTGTTTTATTTTAATCTTTCTTAAGTTTTTAAATATGCAGTCAGTGAACTTAAGCAGAATACTCATATGCTTTTTCAGAAGCATTAATAATTATAAAACAATTAACATTTAGTTACCTGTACCCTGATTAAATTGGTTAAAAAGTACAGAGATTATATTATATTTAAATAGACATAAAGTTTCATACATATTCATAGGAACCAAGATGATATTTCTTTCTATTCAATATTATGTCATTTCATGTAAGTTCACCACATTTATTCTGTACAATTATATTTCTAGATGTTTTTATTGTTCTTTAGTTTAGATTTGATGTTATCAATAGAAAAATCATATGCATCTGTATCACTAAGAAAAGGGAACTCTGCAAATTAGACTGTTATACTGTCATTTGCAATATACATCCAGATTATTCAAATGTTAAAATGTGGAATAACTTAAATCTTGTAAGTGAAGAAATAGATATTTCAGGTATTTTTTTACGCATGATATTATCCTCTTCCAAAAAGCATTTTTTTGCAAAGTCCTAACAAAAATCCAATCTCTCTCGAAAATTGTTTAAGTGTACTTTTCACTGTGAGCGTTAATGTGATGGTTCAGGCACATTCTGTTCCAGCACATGTAATGAAATGAGTACAAGTCTGACATTATTAGACTACCTTGGCATAGATCCCAACTCAGCCACTCATTAGTTTTATGATTTTGGCAGATTATCTAACCTCTGTAAGAATTTGTTTCCTTATTATAAACATGTACATGATTTTACTTACTGACAGAATTGATCTGAGGACTGAAAATGATCTCTTTCTTCAAAATGAGACGTGCACTTCAGGTTTATTAAAAATGTTTCAATGTTTATTTGGCAATAAAAAGCATTAAGAACATAAATTTCCAGAATTTCAAATTCCATATACTCATTTCTAATAATCATCTGCCAGAGACTTTCTCATGAGTTCTTTTCCAAACTCAGCTGTTATAAATTGCAGGACACAACCTAACATTACAAATGTTAAATGTCTCTAACCTCCTTGCGGTGATCTGTTTGGAGAGTTAAATTAAACAAGCCGCAGAAAGAATTTTTAAAATATTGATCTAGATATTTAAAAAGTGAACTATACTAATGATTGGGTAACAAGTGATTTTGTTATTTAAGTGGTTTCCTTTTTTTGGTTTGATTTTTTTCAACATAATTGAAGGAAAACTTCATTTAAGGTACTAGTTGATACATAGGTCAGTAGGCATACAGTGTAATGATAGGTTATATATATTTTTTTGGCATATAACGTTGGAGTTCACAGATTGATTGGCATGGTTATACTCAAACACCTTCTATTTCCACACACTTATTCATTTAAATAATTTTTTTAAAAAACTTGTTTATTTTTCTGAGGATGATGTAGGGTATCACATTGCGATGACATTTTATTGACATCACACACATTTATAGCATCATTTAAAATTTTTAATGTTATTATGTCTAATAATCCAGAAATTTAACTTTTTTTCTCTATTTCTGCAAAGAATGCCAAAATTTATAACATTGTGTTTATCTTGTCAATTTAAAACAACTATGACAACATTTTTGAAGTCTTTTAGAGGGAATATTAACAAAATGGGAAGCCCACTGGTGTAGATAAAACTTAACAATTATCGAATGTCTGTTATTTTTCAGTTGCTAATTTTGAAAATGTAAATGTTTTATTTCACTTATTTCTCAGAACAACTCTATTATCATTCACAAATAATAGGTGAGAAAAATTAATGTGTGGAGCTATGTAGGCTATGCCTAAACAGCTCATAAAAATGCACATCTGATTCTAATACAGGCATTTTGCTCAAAATCTGTGCTCTTAACTTTTATGGTATACTTTTTACCTGAGACTTTCATGGAAGTGGTCACTAAATGGCAGCCATTATTTTAATCATCAGTAGTAGTAATAATTGCATAAATACAAGTATGATAATTAAAAACTGTCAATTATAAGATCAATGTTTCTATTATAATTATTTACTTATTTGTATATCTCTTTTTTTAAATTAAAGTTTATTGGGGTGACAATGGTTAGTAAATTACATAGGTTTCAAGTGTACAATTCTGTAATACATTATCTATATATCACATTGCGTATTCACCACCCAGAGTCAGTTCTCCTTCCATTACATATATTTGATCTTTTTTACTCTCATCTACCACTCCACACTCCCTTACCTTCTGGTAATCACTAAACTGTTGTATATATTAGATATGGTGTATATGATAATCACTAAACTATTGTATTGTTTCTTTGCTTGTTTGTCTTGTCCCTTTGTTGCTTTCAGTTTTATATCCTACATACCGTGTGTCCCCCAAAATAAGACCTAGCCAGACCACCAGCTCTAATGCATCTTTTGGAGCAAAAATGAATACAAGACCTGGTCTTATTTTAATATAATACAAGACCAGATCTTTATAATATGACATGCCATGCTATGCCATAACATAACATAACATAACATAACATAACATAACATAACATAACATAACATAACATAATATAATACTGGGTCTTATATTTATTTTTGCTCCAAAAGATACATTAGAGCTGAAGGCCTGGCTAGGTTTTATTTTTGGGGAAACATGGTATCAGTGAAATCGTACAGTTCTTGAATTTTTCTGTCTGACTTATTTCGCTTACATAATAATCTCAAGATACAGCCATGTTGTAGCAAATGGCACTATTTCATCTTTACTTATGGCAGAATAGAAAAGCTGTAATGGACTTTGCAGCACATATGTCCTTACAGATAAATGTTTTCAGATTTTTTGGGTAAATACCCCAGAGAGAGATTGCTGGGTCATATGGTAATTCTATTCTTAATTTTTAGAGGAACCTACACACTGCTTTCCATAGTCGCTGTACCAATCTGCATCCCACCGACAGTGTATGAAGGTTTGTTTTTTGCTATATCCTCTCCAACGCTTTTTATTATTTGTCTTCTTGTTGATGATAGCCATTCTAAAAGATGTGAGGCGATATATCTGGGGGTTTTATTTGCATTTATCTGATAATTAATTATTTTGAGCTTCTTTTCATATGTCGATTGGCCATCGGTATGTCCTCTTTGGAGAAGTGTCTATTCAGGTCCTCTGCCCACTTTCAAATTGGATTGTTTGTTTTTCGGTGGTTGAGTTTTATGAGTTCCTTATGTAATTTGGATATTAGCCCCTTATCGGAGGCATTGTTTGCAAAAATCTTCTCCCATTCAGCTGGTTGTCTTTTTATTTTGACATAGTCCCATTCATTTATTTTAGCATTTATTTCCCTTCCCTTTGAGGTCAAATTAATAAAATCCTCTTTGAACCCAACGTACAGCATGACAGATAGCAGTCTAATTTCATTCTTTTACATTGGGCTTTCCAATACTCCCAGCACCATTTATTGAAGAGGCTGTCTTTTCTCCATTGTTGTTTTTTATTTCTTTGTCAAAAATTATCTGTCCATATTTATGTGGGTTTATTTCTGCGTTCTCAATTCTATTCCATCGGTCTGTGTGTCTGTTTTTCTGCCAATATCATACTGTTTTGATTATTTTTGCCCTGTAATACAAGCTGAAGTCAGGGAATGCGATACCTCCAGCATTGTTCTTTTTTTCTTATGACGGCTTTGACTAGTCAGGGTCTTCTGTGGTTCCTTGCAAATCTGATGATATTTTGTTCTATTTCTTTAAAAAATACCATTGGGATTTTGATGGGGATTTCATTAAATCTTTATATTGCTTTGGGTATTCTGGCCATTTTAACTATGTTCATTCTTCTAATGCATGGACACGGAATGTCTTTCCATTTCTTTGTGTCTCCTTGAATTTCTTTTTAAAATGTCCTATAGTTTTCAGTGTATAGGCCTTTCACATCCTTTATTAAGTTTATTCCCAGGTATTTTATTATTTTATTTTTTTTTTGCAATTGCAAAAGGAATTGGTTTTTTGTTGTTGTTGTTTTGTTTTTCTTTTGTTTTTCTTTTTCTGAGGTTTCATTGTTAGCATATAGGAACACAGTGGATTTTGTACATTGATTTTGTAGCTGACAACTTGACTGTGTTTGTTTATTGTTTCTAATAGCTTTTTCCTGGTGTCTTTAGAATTTTCTAGATATACCATCATGTCATCTGCAAAAAATGACAATTTAAGTTCTTCATTCCCTATTTGGCTGACTTCTATTTCTTCCACTTGCCTGATTGCTCTGACTAGGACTTCCAAAAACTTTGTTGAAAAGCAGAGGTGATGGAGGACAGCCCTGTCATGTTCCTGAATGGGAACTTCAGTGAAGGGCTTCAGTTTTCCACTATTAATTATGATATTACCAGAGTGTTTTTCATATATAGTTTTTATTATGTTAAAGTATTTTCCTTTTATACCCATTTTATTGTGTTTTAATCATAAATGTATATTGTATCTTGTCAAACACTTTTTCTGCATCTATTGATATGACCACATGATTTTTTGTCCTTTATTTTGTTTATGTGATGTATCACATTGATGGATTTGTGGATGTTGAACCATTCTTATGGCCCCGTGATGAACCCCACTTGGTCGTGATTCATAATCTTTTTAATGCATTGTTGTATTCACTTTGCTAGAATTTTGTTTAGGATTTGTGCATCTGTATTCATCAGAGATATTGGTCTGTAATTTTCTTTTTTGTGTTATCCTTACCAGGTTTTGGTATCAGGTAATGTTGGCCTCATAAAAATGAGTTCGGGTATATTGTCTCTTCTTCAGTTTTTTGGAAGAGTTTGATTAGGAAAGGTATTAGATCCTCTTGGAATGTTTGGTAGAATTCACTAGTGAGACCATCTGGTGTGGAATTTTGCTTTTGGGAAGGTTTCGGATGAACGATTCAATTTCCTTACTGTTGATCGGTGTATACAGATTTTCCAATTCTTCGTGATTCAGTCTAGGAAGACTATATGTTTCTAAGTACATGTCCATTTCTTCTAGGTTATTGAATTTGGTGGCATATAGCCCTTCATAGTATTCTTGGATGATCTTTTGTATTCCTGTGGCATCCGTGATTACATCCCCTCTTTCATTTCTGATTTTGTTTGTGTGTTTTTTCTTTATATCTTAGTGCATCTAGCGAAGGTTTTGTCAGTTTTATTAATCTTTTGAAAGACCCAGTTCTTCGTTTTGTTAATTTTTTCTATAGTCTTTTTCTTCTCTATTTCATTAATTCTGTTCTGATTTTTATGTTTCCTTCCTTTTGCTGATTTGGGTTTAATTTGTTCTTCTTTTTCTAGTTCCTTAACATGTAATTTGAGGTTATTTATCTGGGATTTTTCTTGTTTCTTGAGATAGGCCTGTAATTATGTAAATTTCCTTCTTAAAACTGCTTTCATTGCATCCCAAAAAATTTGGTAGGATATATTTTAATTCTCATTTGTTTCCATGTATCTTTTGATCACTCTTCTTATTTCTTCTTTGACCTAGTTGTTCTTTAAAATTATGGTGTTAATCTTCATATATTTGTGTTTTTTCCTGCTTTCTTTTTGCAGTTGATATCCAGTTTCAAAGCCTTGTGATCAGAGAATATTCTTGGTATGATTTCAATCTTCTTAAATTTGCTGAGGCTAGTCGTATGTCCCAATATATGGTCTATCCTTGAGAATGTTCCATGTACACTAGGAAAGAATGTATAGTCTGATGTTCTACTAAGATGAAGTGCTCTAAAAATGTCAATGATGTCCATTTCATCTAATGTATCATTTAGGACTAATATTTATTTTCTGTTTGGATGGTCTATCCGTAGCTGTCAATGATGTATTTATATAATTGTGTTTCGATCAATTTCTCCCTTTGGTTCTTTTAGTAGTTGCTTGGTATATTTTGGTGCTCCATGATTGGGAGCAAAAATATTGATGACTGTTGTTCTTATGTCTTCTTTTTGTATTGTCCCCTTTTTCATTATGAAATGTACATCTTTGTATCTTTTTACTTTTTTTGTCCTGAGGTCTCTTTCATCTGATATCTGTATGACTACACCTGGATTTCTCTGAATACTATTTGCTTGGAGTGTCAGTTTCCACCCTGTCTCTTTAAGTCTATATTTGTCCTTGTAGCTGAGATGTGTCTCTTGGAGGCAGCATATGGTTGGCTTTAGTTTTTTGATCCAATCTGCTACTCTGTGCCTGTTTATTGGTGAGTTCAGTCCATTTACATTTAGGGTGATTAATGATATATGAGGATTTCATATCATTCTATCTTTGGTTTTCTGGTAGGACTGTGTCTCCATTGTTTCTTGTCTTTTTTTTCTTTTTTTTTCTTTCCTGTCTATTATTTCAGTGTGGTGGCAGTCTATGATTTCCCCCTCTGTTTCTTCTGTTTCTTTGTTATATATTTCAGTTCTGGATTATTATTATTATTGAGTGGTTACCATTAAGTTTATGTAAAATTAAGTTTCATATTTGGAGTATTCCATTTTGTTCAGCATGCTTACTTTCTCCACTCCCTTCTGCCCGTTCAGACCTTTATTCTCTCCCCTTTGATGTTGTTGTCATCCTATTTATAAATCGTCCCTATTTATACTGTGAGTTGATTTCTGCTCTGCAGTAGCAAGTTGTCTTTTCCTTCTATTTTTTATTGTTTTTTTCTTTTCTTCTTTTCACTGTATATTATGTTTAAGTGTATAGTGTCTTATTTGGTGTAGTTGTTGCCATTTCTTGCTACTGTCTCTCTGTTTGTAATATCACTCATAGTTTCATTTTTTTTTTTTTTTTTTTTGCTTTTTATTCAGGTCAAATAGTCTCCTTCAGTCTTTCTTGTAGTGCAGGTCTTGTGATAGAAAACTCCCTCTTTCGTAGGTCTGGAAGGGTCTTTATTCCTCCTTCATATCTAAAGGATATCTTTGCTGGACATATTGTTCATGGCTCATAATTTCTCTCTTTCAATAGTTTGAGTATTTGATTTTACTCCCTGTTGGCTCGTAGAGTTCTGCCGAAAAATCTGATGATAATCTAAAGGGCTTCCTTTTGTAGGTTACTGTTTTCTTTCCCTTGGCTGCCTTGAGGAATGCAGGGAGCTCAGTGTTCTGAGCTCTGGTCTGCTCCTGCGCCTGAGCGGCCCACATCTCCACCTTTCCCCCTTTCCTCCTTCCCCACTTGCACAATTTGCCCACCTTTAGATGATTTCAGTTGTGTGTCTCTTAGTCTTGCCTGTCTGCTGTTCAGGAAGATCTTTGTGGAATTGTAGTTGTTCAATTTGTTGTAAATTCCAGGGGAAATTTCAAGAGGCTCAAATCATGCTGCCATTTCTATGATATCATCTGGTAAAAAATATTGATTAGATGAATTCTTAAGTGGATGAATGCCGAAATAAATAAATAACTTCTGACACATGTAGTTTCAGAAATATATATAATTTTCCTTATCATTATCATAAGAGTATGGGCTTCACGGTCAGGCTAATTATTTTACTACATATGGAAGTAGGTGAGGATTGAATAATACCTCTTACTCTTCAAGAACAAGGCATGATAGGGAATATTAATTAAAATGAATTGGAGAAAATTATAAATTCTTTTTTTCTCATATAGTGATGGATTCGTTCCCTACTAGTTCATCATATTGATCTACATTTCTTCTGGAAAAAAAAATTATATATATATATATATATATATTTGCTTGGTTTTACACAATATCGGTGGCCATATTTTAGATGAACTGGCATAGAGGACAGTCCTCCTATTTGTACTTTATACCATTTTGTCAATATTTTATAAGATATTTTATAAAAGTATAAAACTAATGGACTTATTCATCAAGAAAATAAATTGTTTTATTAAAACAACAAAAGATGTGTTGCCATGGTCAAAAATAATTGGCGACTGCATGCTATTCTCTGTGAATCACAATACATGTTAGCAATTGAATATCTCAGAAATTGTTATAATAAAAAATGTTTATATTTCCTCAGTAGAACATTTCTCAAATTTACTGATTATGTGATACCCATTATCATCTCTTAGAATTAATGTTCTAATGGAAAGGATTTGAGGACAAAAATTTTATGTTGCTAGAAGCACTGTAAGACTTGGTAACATGTATAAAGATAAACAATCCAGCCACGACATGCAAAGATATAAATCATGAGCAATGCTCTTTTTCACGAGGAAACTAAATAATATTTTATTACAAATTACTTCTTCCAGATTTGTGATCTTCAGGTGGTTATTTAACATTTCTGTGCTCTGTTTGTGCCTACCTCATAGAGCTATGAAACTCAGTGAATGCCAGAGTGTATGAAAAAATATAGAAGCATGCCCAGAACCTTTTGAATCTAGTAAATATTGATTATAATATTGCTGCTGCTACTGCTGCTGGTGATGAATTTTGAAACATAATTATTTATGTGCTTTTGGGAACTTGATACACACAGGCCTTATTAAATCCTACATAAATTCATTTTTAAAGTTTATTTATTTTTCCGGAATACTGTTTCAGCAATAGTGTTTGAATTATGGCATTGATAGGTTTTTTTTCATTTCTTCATATATATATATATATATATATATATATATATATATATATATATATATATATATATATATGGTTAGATTCAGGTGTACAAAACAATGTAATATTTGGACATTTACACGCCTCACAAGTAACAACCCACTCCCTCAATCTAACACCTGTCCGGCATTGTACATAGCCGCCACAGTTTCACTGACCCCATTCCCTGAGCTGCACTCCACCTCCCGTGACTATATAAAACCACAGTCAACCCCCGTTACTATTTAGCTTCAGCTTCAGTTGTACTCCACAGCATTCAGACACCTACACCTTCCATGAACTGGTCTCCCCAATAAGACAAGTGTCCATCAGATGCCCTACAAAATCTTTACAACACTACTAATTGTATTCCCCAAAGTACCCTTCATATCCCCATGTCAATTGTGCTTTCTAATCCCCTCACCCTCTCCCCCATCCCCACACCCTTCCCATCTAGCAACCCTCAGTTTTTTCTCTATATCTCTGAGACTGTTTCTGATGAGCCTCTTCCTGTATTCTAGTCTTTAAATTCCACACATAAGTGAGATCATATGGAATTTCTCTTTCTTCAACTGACTTATTTCACTTACCATAATGTTCTCTAGTTCCATCCATATCATTGCAAATGGTAAGATTTCATTCTTCTTTATGGCCGAGTAATTCTCCATTGTATAAATATACCTCAGGTTCTTAATCCAGTCATCGACTGCTGGGCATTTTGGTTGTTTCCATGTCTTGGCTATTGTGAATAGCACTGCAATAAAAATAGGGTGCATAAATGTTTTCAAATTAGTGTTTTGGATTTCTCTGGATAGGTACTAAGAATTGAATTGCTGGGTCAGAAGGTAGTTCCATTTCCAGGTTTTTGAGATACCTGGATACTGATTTCCATAGTGGCTGTACCGTCTGCAAACCCACCAGTAATGCACAAGGGATCCCATAACGCGACATCCTCACCTGCACTTGTCGTTTGTTGATTTATTGATGATAGCCATTCTGACTGGTGTGAGGTGGTATCTCATTGTGGTTTTTATTTGCATTTCTCTAATGATTAGAGAGGTTGAGCATTTTTTCATGTCTGTTTGACATCTGTATGTTTTCTTTAGAAAAATGTCTCTTCATGTCCTCTGCCCATTTTTTTAATTGGGTTGTTAGGTGTTTGGTGTTGAGATGAATGATTTTTTAAATGAATTTTGATTAACCCCTTATCAGATGTATCATTGACAAATATCTTCTCTCATTCAGTAGGATGCCATTTTGTTTCATTGATGGTTTCCTTTGCTGTGAAAAATTTTTTCTGTTTTTTACATGTAAAGCAATATGTCTTTTTTCTCTTGCTTCCCTTGCCTGAGAGGATATATCAGTAAAAATTATTACTAAGGGTAATGTCTGCAAATTTTTTTCCTATCTTTTCTTCTTGGGGTTTTATTGTTTAGATCTTACATTTAAGTCTTTAATCCATTTAATTTATCCTTGTATATGATGTAAGAAGGTGGTCCACCTTCATTTTTTTGCATGTGTTTGTTCAGGCTTCCCAGCACCATTTATTGAATAGATTGTCTTTACCCTAATGTAAATTCTTGCTTCTGTTATCATAGATTAAATAACCATATAGGCATGGATTTAATTTTGGGCTCTCTATTCTGTTCCATTGATCTATGTATCTGTTTTTATACAAGTAACATGCTGTTTTAATTACTTTTAACCTTGTAGTATGATTTGGTGTCAGGTATAGTAAAACCTCCCACTTTGTTCTTATTTCTCAAATTGCTGTTGGCTATTTGGGGTCTTTTATGGTTCCATATAAACTTTAGGATAATATGTTCTGTTTCTGTGAAAAATGTCCTTGGTAGTTTGACAGGAATCACATTGCATTTGTATACTGTCATAGGCAGTATGGACATTTTAACTATATTAATTTTCCTATCAATGAGCATGATATGTGTTTCCATTTATTTGTATCTTCTTTAATTTCTCTCTTCAGTGTCTTATAATTTTCTGAGTACATGTTTTTTACTTCTTTGGTTAAATTTATTCCTAAGTATTGTATAGTTTTTGAAGCAATTGTAAGTGGGATTGTTTTCTTAATTTCTCCTTCTGATGTTTTATTATTGGCATATACAAATGCAACTGATTTCTGAATATTAATTTTGTATCCTCCTACTTTACTAAATTCATTTATCAATTCTAATAGTATTTTTGGTGGAGTCTTTGGGGTTCTCTATATATAGTATCATGTATTCTACATATAATGACAATTTTACTTCCTCCTTACCAATTTGGATGCCTTTTTTTTCTTTTTCTTATCTGATTGCTGTGGTTAGAACTTGCATAGCTATGTTAAATAAAAGTGAAGAAAGTGGACAACATTGTCTTGTTTCTGATCTTCAGGGGAATGGTTTTAGCTTTTTCCCAACGAGTGTGAAGTTACCTGTTGGTTTATCATATATGGCCTTTAATATGTTGAGATATGATTCCTCTATTCCCGCTTGCTTAAGCTGTTTTTTTGTCATAAATGGATGTTGGATTTTGTCAGATGTATTTTCTGCATCTATTGATATGACTATATGATTTTTATTTTTCATTTTTTAATGTGGTGTATCACATTAATTGATTTGCAAATATCGAACCGACCTTGCATACCAGGAATGAATCCCACTTGATCATAGTGTATGATCTTCTTAACGTGTTTCTTAATTCTGTTTGCTAATATTTTGTTGAGGATTTTTGCATCCATGCTCATTAGGGATATCTGCCTGTAGTTTGTTTGTTTCTTGTGTTGTTTTGTTTTTTTTAATGATTTTGTCTTATTTTGGAATAAGGGTGATAGTGGCCTCATAAAAAGAGGTTGGGAGCCTTCCCTCCTTCGAGATTTTCTGGAATAATTTGAGGAAAATAGGTGATAATTCTTTTTTGAATGGTTTGTAAAATTCACATGTAAAGCCATCTTGTCGAGGGTTTTGTTTTTTTTGAGCTTGTGGATTATTGACTTAATTTCACTGGTAGTAATTAGTCTATTCAGAGTTTCCCTTTCTTCTTGAGTTAGCTGATGAAGGTTGTATGCTTCTAGAAAAGTATCCATTTCTTTCAGTTTGTCTAATTTGTTGGCAAATAGTTGCTCATAGTATTTTTCTTAATTTTTTTGCTTTGTTTTGTTTTGTATTTCTGTGGTGTCTAATGTCTGTTGTCACTTCTCCTCTTTAATTTCTGATTTTATTATCTGGGTCCTCTCTCTCTCTCTCTCTCTCTCTCTCTCTCTCTCTCTCTCTTAATCTTTCTGGTTAAAGGATTGTCTAATCTAGTTTGTGTATCTTCTGAAAAAAAAAACAGCTCTTGGTTTCATTGATCTTTTATATTGTTTTCTTTTTTTTTTTTTTTTTTTTCTCTATTTCATTTATTTCCACTCTGATCTTTATTGTCACCTTCCTTATACTCCTTTTGGGCTTATTTTGCTGTTCTTTTTCTAGTTCCCTGGTGTAAAGATAGACTGTTGATTTGAGGTTTTTCTTGTTTCTTTAGATAGGCCTGCATTGCTATGAATTTCCCTCTTAGGAATGGTTTTGCTGCATCCCATAGATTTTGGGTTGTTTTGTTTCCATTTTTGTTTGTCTTGCGGTATCTTTTGATCTCTTCCTTGATCTTATTGTTGACCCATTCATTATTTAGTAACATGTTATTCAGCCTCCATGTATTTGTTTGTCTTCCAGTTATTTTCCTTGTAATTGATTTCTAATTCCATAGCACTGTGGTCAGAGAAAATGATTGATATGATTCCAATTTTTTAAAATTTATTGAAACTTGTTTCGTGGCCTAACATGTGGTCTATCTTGGAAAATGTTCTATGTGCAATTAAGAAGAATGTGTATTCTGGAGTTTTGGGGTAAAATGCTCTAAAAATATTGATTAAATCCAACTGGTCCAATGCGTCATCTAAGGCCGCTTTTTCCATATTTATTTTATGTATGGAGAATCTGGCCCTTGTCAGCAGTGTGTTGAAGTCCCCTACTATGATAGTGTTACTACTGATCTCTGTCTTTATGTCAGTCAATATCTGTTTTATATATTTAGGTGCTCCTATGATGGGTGCATAAAAGTTTACTAGGGTTATGTCCTCTTGTTAGATTGATCCATTTATTATTATGTAGTGCCCTTCATTGTCCTTTATTATATGCTTCATTTTAAAGGCATTTTGTCAGATATAAGTATTGCTGCTCCAGCTTTTTCCTAATTTCCATTTGCATGAAATGTCTTATTCCATCTCTCCACTTTCAGCCTGTGTGTCTTTTGATCTGAGGTGAGTCTCTTGTATACAGCCTATGCAAGAGTCTTGTTTTCTTATCCACTCAGCCACTGATGTCCCTTGATTGGAGCATTTAATCCCTTTACATTAAAAGTGATCATTGATAGGTACATAGTTATTGCCATTTTGTTATTTGTATTTCTGGTCTTCATTAGTTAGATTGTTTTCATCTTTCTTCTGCTTTTTTCCTGCAGTTCTGGCTTGGTAGTAATAAATTCCTTTAGCCTATTGTTTTCTGGGAAGATCTTTACCTCTCCTTCAATTTTAAATGATAGCCTTGCTGGATAAAGCAATTTAGGTTGTAGGCCTTAGTTTTTCATCACTTTGAATACCTCCTGCCACTATCTTCTGGCCTGCAAAGTTTCTGTGGAAAAGTCAGCTGATTGTCTTATGGGAGCATCCTTGTAAGTAAATCCCTGTCTGTCTCTTGCTGTTTTTAGGATTCTCTCTTTGTCTTTAAATACAATACTTTTGCCACTTTAACTATATTGTGTCTTGGTGTGGGCCTGTTTGGGTTCATCTTGTTTGGAATTCTCTGCACTTCCTGGGCTAGTATGTTGGTTTCCTTCACCAGGTTAGGGAAGCTTTCAGTCATTATTACGTCAAATATATTCTTGATCCCTTGCTCCCTCTCTTCTCCTTCTGGTATTTCTATGATGTGCATGTTGTTGTGCTCGATGTTATCCCACAGGTATCTTAAATTATTTTCATGGTTTTTAATTCTTTTTTTCTTTTTGTTGTTCCACTTGGGTGATCTCTGCTACCTTGTTTTCTAAATTGCTGATTCGATCCTGTATTTCATCTAACTTCTGGTAATTCCTTTGTGTTCTTTATTTCTGTTATTGTATTCTTTAGTCCTGTTTATTTTTTATGATTGCTCTGTCTTTTATGTTTTCACTAAGTTCCTTAAACATTTTTATCATCAGTGTTCTAAATTCTGTCTCTTATAGGTTGGTTACCTCTATTTCATTTAGTTCTACTTCTGAAAGTTTATTCTGTTCTTTTATTTGAGACATGTTTCTTTTTTCTTCATTCTGGCTAACTCTGTGTTTGCTTTGATGTATTAGGTAGGTCCCCTAGGTCTCTCAGTTTTTTTTCACGGTGGACTTAAGTAGTATGCGTCCTTTATATTTGAATTGCACAATTTTCCTATTCTCCTGTGTGTGTGCTCCAGAGGTGTCCCTTGTGTTGTGTTCGTTCTCCTATTGAAGTTGAGGTTTAATTGCTTTTGGCTTGTCAGTAGGTGAGATTGACTCCCAGGTTTACTAGTTGTGAGAATTGGCTATGCCTACAGTGTATGAGTGCTGTGTGAGTGCTGATTCCTCAGATAAGGCTTGGCTTCTATGGGCTCTTGTGACTATAGAGAATTCCCTTTCGGTATGTCACTTGTACGTCAAATCTGGTAATGTTCTGGTTTGGTTTGGAGTTGGTCTCTGGGTGTGTTGATTCATGTGTCTCTTGAGCTGGATCCCGGTGCAGGGTGATTTCATAAGAAAACAAATCAACAAACACAACAACAAAAACCAAATGCACTCACATGTAAAAACAACCGACAACCAACAATCAACACAAACAAAAATATCAAAAATACAAAAAAACTACACAAAAGAAACAAAACAAAAAATAGCAACATGCCCCGCCAAAAAACTGAAAAAACATCAATATAGAAAAATGGCAAGAAGGAGGAAAACTAGAGCAAGGAAGAGAAAAAAGAAAAGAAGTGAGATGGAAAGGGGAAAAAAAAAAAAAAAAAAAAAAAAAATATATATATATATATATACACACACACACACACACACACACACACACACACACACACATATATGCACATCCACATGTAAATAAAATGATAATAATATTTAAAAAAAAACCACATAAAACAGAAAATCCCAGTCTTGGCTATCTCCAGGATGTCCTCTGCTGTACAAAATCTCCTATGCTTCCTGTGGAGGCAGAGCCGGCCACCTGGCTCCCAGAATGACCCTGACAATGCAGTTCTAGATGAGAGTACCATAGCCAGCCACTGGGAGGTGGGTTTATTCCCTGTGCCCAGGTCTCCTGAGTCTTAGGGCACTTCTTCCCTCAGAAGATGGGAAGGGCTTGAGATTTCTGAGCTGCTGAAAGCCCAGAGCTGCTTCTGCCCCTGCTGCTGACCCCTGCATGTGTCACCCAGAAAAGGTGGGGGCTGGTTAGGCAGGTGTTTTCATCTCCCTGCCCAGCCTCTTCCCCAGGTGTCCAATGCTGGACACCGCCATCCTCTATGCTGATCTCTTGGCAGGACTGTGGAGCGCAGGGAGGGAGCCCACAGCCTGGCTCTTGTGATCTCTGGTCTGTGTCCTCGGGCTGTTTGTCTCTGCAGCCGCAGATGTGGGCCTGTCCCCACACTTTTCCCCCACTCACCCGGATTTCCCACCTTCAGGTAATCCTCATACGTGTATCTTAGCTGTTCTGTGTGATGAGCAGAGAATCCTTGATAAGTTATAGAAGTTCAATTTGTAGTAACTTCCAAGGGAGAACTCAAGAAGCCCACCTCACTGCCACCATTTCTATGACATCACAATAGATCGGTATTTTAATGAAGGTTAGATATTCATCTTTCTAATATTATACCCACTCAGCTATATATTGTTTTGCATCTATCTATAATAGCTATCTATCTATCTATCCATCCATCTATATCATGTATCCAGTCCATTTCTATTTTTATAACATAGAAAATAAGCAATTTATCTTTTTTTTATAAAATCAATAGCATACATTAGTATGCTTGTTGAAACACACTGAAGATTCAAGAGAATTACATGACTTCTTGTTTTAAAATATGTGTGCTTATGTTTTAAAAGTCTTAAGTTTTTACTTGTTTTTTCTGTCATGGAGTTAAATAATAAGCTGTTGTGGGAAGCATAATATCTGCTGTGCCATTCAGCATGGAAAGGAAATCACCTGTGGCTAGTTTGAAGTTTGTTCCTAAAATAGATAGGGATCTGTCATCACCGGCCTGATGTGACAGAGGCTCAACAAATCCTTTCATCTCATCTATGCTAGTGAGAAGGCCTTTGTTTAATCACGATGAAAAAAGATCCCAGGGTAAAAAGGAAATGGGTTCCCTGCAGAATTGAAGCCTTCAAATGACCATAAAAGATGTATGCAGGTAAACATCTTTTATATAACATTGCTTTACAGCAGATTATAGAGCTCAGGTTGTGTGCCAAAGACTCCACAGGGGAATCAGGAGGAAAACAGAGTTTCTATTTCCTTGGAAGTTGTATCAGGATACAACTAAAACATTTGCTAGAAGTAATCCCTGAACGGAGTTGAAATCATATTGTTTTAAAGAACAGCAACAAATATAAACCCGTAAAAAATTTGACACAATTTTCTAAAATATATTTATTTTAGATAATAAAAAATATCAGCTTTTTTGCCAAGAATATGTCTTCCTTAGAACTGTATTTTTTCAAAGGAATGTTAAATTCATTTACTTTTAAATATAACCTATATCAAAGTAATGTCCTAAGATAATGGAGGAAAAAAGAGATTCACGTATTGATGTGTGTGATGTTGGATCTGCCGGCAGTTTCTGAGTGCAGGCCGGGATCGTGTCTTGTGAAGCCAAAGAATGGCTTCAGGAAGCCGATGGACCAGGAAGAGGCAAAAAGTTTTAAAAACAGGATAGTTTATTAGAGGCAGGAGAAGCGGTTGCAGCTCCCGAGGGGGAGGGGGTCCTGAATGGGGGGTGACCCACGCCTGAAGCAAAAGTTCCTACTTTTATACCTTCCCTTGCCTGCTTGGGGAAGGGGAGCTGTTTGAAGAAGGAAACTGGCACCTTCTAATGAAATTCGTCTACCATGTTTGTTCTTCTTGCCTATCCTAAAGGAATTAGCAAAGTAACCCGCTCTTTATCTATCAGATCAGCTCCATATGTCAAGCCAAAATGGATTTTATGATTAACCTCAAGGCCTTGTTACATTATGTCCTGAAGCAAAGGAGTGATTTCAAAACCTGAAGTTTTAGGATATAGCTGTCTTTGTTTATTCCACCAGGGACTTCCCTGTCTACCTGGAGAAATGCTAGCTAACCTGTATCAGTATTTTAACAAATATCTTATTTTTCTATCTTATAATATAAAGTATTTCATAATATAAGCAATGTAATAATTACTCTAGGTACTAGAGTAATTGTAATTTGTTGACAATGAAACTATCTATATAGTACTGTGTGTGTGTGTGTGTGTGTGTGTGTGTGTGTGTGTGTGTTTTACAACAGATTTACAGAGACTAGGGACAGTAGATGAAACTCAAAACTGCAAAAAACAAAAGAGCTTCAATTATGGAGAAAGCAAATATTTCCTTTTACAAAACTAATGGTTGAAAGATTATGATTAAAAACTGTACCCTTAAGAAAATTAGGACAATTCATTACAGCTATTACATTAGTGTAATTATAACGAATATAAAGGTTCTGTATTTCTTTACTGTATTCCTTGATTATTATTTTCACTACATTCATTGTTATACAAATAAAGCAATTGTTTGTCAATATCATTATAGTCATATGTTGACTTGAAAATTAACATATATGAGTCTCCAAGAAAAGGATACCATAGTAATATGTTAAAGTACAGTTTTCATGATTTCATATGGAAATTAGGATGAACTCTTTTACAATATTTTATTTTGTATAAATTGCATCTTATAGCCTACAGTGCAAAATATAAATTTATAGAATGCAATCAACCTTATTCTGAGCCATCAAGGTTTGATTTAACAAGTATGACTTCTTTTTGCAATGAAACAAACAAAATGGTTAGTTATTAAATTACATATTCTTTACAATTAAATCGAACAAAAACATGATTTTCTGAAAGTCAAAGCTTGATATTGACCTTAGGTAAAATATAGAGAAATGACAATTTTGCAAATAATATGCAATAAATCAATGACTTCAGTGCCTTTAAACCCACTATTCACAAATGTGCCTTTTTTTGTTTGAAACAGGACTACTATCAAGAAGCCTCATAGTGTATCCGTGATGGATAATCCAACTAGGAGAGTGGAATGTAAATGTATTGATAAAATAATTAGTTAGCCACAAAAGAAAGACATGCATTAGTAAGAGAAATATAATCTATTTTAAAACATCAAATTTAACAATAATCAAATAGTCATTTAACGTAGAATTTTCAGAAATAAAAACAATTTTGCTTTGCTTTTTATGTGATTACAAACATAGAGATATCCTTATAGAATAATAATTAATATTATAATTTCATAAATGTTTCATAAATATCATTTGGAAGATACAAAGTCACATACACAAATAATTTGATATAGACATTATGTATAATTTTGCACTAAAATCAGCATAATTTATTTTATTTTATTCCAACTTTGCTGCTTTTCATATGGTTCAAAGTAAGATAAGAAACAACATGTTTAATTGGAAATATATTTAAATTTAAATTTAATTAGGGACTCAAAAGCATTAGAAAAATCGCTAAATTACATAAGATTTCCAGAGACAAGAAACTGATCACATAAAAGAAACAATTCAAATAAAAAATATTAATACATTTATTATAAAGTAAAATATGAATAACATGTTAAGATACTCAGAGTACTACTATATTTTTACTTATAATGCCTAGACAGAAACAAGCTAACTTTATCAGATCATTATACCTTTATAAATTTGGTACACAAGTTTCAAAGCAGTAAACATGTAAGAACATAAACCTAGAACTTTAAACCAGATGAAATAATCCTGTTATAACTGCTAACAAAATCAATCCATAGCTTGGGATCCACAATGCTCATACCATTTAAAATTTGCCTTGTATGTGGAATTAAGGATCTTGCAATTAAACAAAAAAATAGTGATTATCAACCTCTTACTTTTATATAGGCAAGTAAACTGGGACACAAAGAGATTAATGATTGCAATATAAAATATAGATTCCAGTAGCCCTTCCCTCATATATAATATCAGTAGTTTTCTGTGTTATAATTCTAACACAGAATTATAACATAAAATCATGGTCCTATGTTTGACATAAAATCATGGTCCTATGTTTGACATAAAATCATGGTCCTATGTTTGTTTTGTTTGTTTGTTTTTTTAATTAGGGAAGTAAATAAAAACTTTAAATATGAAGATAAATACTTTGGAGGCTTTTTTTTTTTTTTTTTTTTTTTAACAGAACAGTAGATGGCATACAGAATTTAATCCAGGATTCATAATTTATTTTCTTCATATACTGTGTGTCATTTAAAACTCCTTTCCCATTTTCTATTAATTTCTTTCCTTTGAAGTTACAAATAAAAAAATATCTCTATTAAAGGAGTATATTGATTCTGTTCATATATGTTTTATTTTAAATTGTATTATGTAACGGTGGATAAGTATGAAATAGTGTTCTTCATATATATGTAAATTTTGAAAAATAATTACAAAACATACGTTTAAGCCCACCATCCAATCCAGGAACTATTAAACCAGCCCCATCATGAAAGTGGTCTCTGTGTTTCTCTATTCTCTTTTTTTCTGGCCTTTCCCCAAAGGTAAATACTGTTCTAAAAGTTGTGTCTATCATATCCTATATATAAATTTAATCCAGTAAAAACTAAAAAAAAAAAAAATAATAATAATAATTGCATTTCAAATCAAGGATTGTTTAAAAATGCCAGTTAATTTCTCCCTAAAGACCACTTCAAAACTACCTTAATAAAAACAAAACAAAAAACCAATAAATAATGTACATGGATGTCTTCAAAATTCAGTTACCGTTAAGAATAATTAGAAACCACTTAAAATCTCAGAACATTGTTTTCTTTTTAAACATTTTTTACTATTATTTTTTATTAAGGTCCTATATTACCTCTGTTACTTGTAACATAATTGAATTTGTACCTGAACATTGTACCTTTTCAATAACATCCAACATTTGATAATGGATAGTAATTTCACACAAAACGCTTATGAACAGGTATTGAATATGAGAGAACATTATAGTACTTTTCTAATTTTACTGCCCTGCACAATAAATTATTTTGCTACTATAGGGAACTACTAAGTTTTAGTTCAATATAATGACAGTTAGTACTCTTTTGTTTGTTTCTGAAAAAAATAAACAGACATCACATAGAAGTGTTTTGCTACTATGAGTATTTGATTTATTTTTGTTTTATTGTAGTTTTGAGAGATTTAATATTACATTTTAAAAAATAGTAGCTGATTTTGAGGGAGACCATAGGCAGGTGCAGATCAACATGCCTACCTCATTATTACTGCCTTGTTCTCCTCTTGTTTACTTTGTAATACCTACCCTTGCTTGACAAAGCCAGTTGCTTAGAGCAGACAGTGATGAGAAAAGCCATATAAACTGTGCCAAAACTGAGTTTCTCTTATTTCCTCATAATTATATGATTGTCATAATGAGAAAAGTACTTGCTGGGTAATGACCGTTATATTTTCTTTCTATTATACCAAGCCCAGTGTCACTCTATAGGATACCATATGAGCATCTAAGTATCTCCTGTGGATGCCATTACCAGCTTGGGAAAAAAGAAAAAAAAATCTTATATTTAATTGTTATAGATGATGTAGTCCATCCATAAAACTGAGAAAACACATTTTTTATCCCTGCAGTTAATCAAATAGGCATACCTTAAAGATATTGGGTGTTTGGTTCCAAACCACTGCAATAAATTGAGTATTGCGATACAGTGAGTAACAAAATTTTTTGGTTTGCCATTGCATATAAAAGTTATGCTTATACTACACTGTAGTCTATTAAGTGTGCAATAACATTATGTCTAAAAACAGCATACAGATCTTCATTAAAAACTACTTTATAGCTAAAAATGCTAACTCATCTGAACATTCAGCAGGGTGTAATGTTTTCACTGGTCTAGGGTCTTGTCTTGATCTTGATGGTTGCTGACTGATCAGCATGGTGGTTCCTAAAATAAGACAACAATGAAATTTGCTGTATCAATTCACACTTCTTTTCACTTGAACACTTGAAGGCCATTGTGTTGTTATTAATTGGTCTAATTTCAATATTGTTATGTCTCAAGGAATAGGGGAGTCCAAGTAGAGGAAGAGAGATGCAAGAATGGCTAGTTGGTAGTCAGAACCCGCACACATTTATCAACTAAGTTCATTATCTTATATGAGTGCAGTTTCTCGTATACTAAAACAATTAAAATAGTAACAGCAAAGATCACTGATCACAGATCACCCTTACAAATATAATAATAATGAAAAAGTGAAAGTATCAGTACCAGTGCAATACTGTGAACATTACCAAGCTGTGACACAGATACATGAAGTGAACAAATGTTGTTGGAAAAATGCCATTGAAAGAATAGTTGGATGTAGGGTTGCCACGAAGCTTTAATTTGTAGAAAAATAAAGTGCAATATCCGTGAAGGACAATAAAATGAAAAACAATCAAACAAGGTATGCCTGTATATTTAATGTATGAAAATTATGTACTAAATGTACTTGTTGATTATATTATATATTATAATATTATATTATCAGTACATATTATAGATAATTGCATTAATATATTGAGTATTACAATAAACATTTACAGAATGGTGTTTTTTTTTGAACAAAGCATAATTCCAGGTATTGTGTATGGAGTAAAAAATCTGAATAAGACACACTATCTTTTTAGAGATCACAATCAGTTATGGAAACTGCAAACACATTCTCTAAAGTATTACATTTGTCAAAGTTGTATATTGTTAACTGCTTGAACAAAAAGTAGTAGAAAATATTTTGAATACAATTAGACAATATTCAATCAAAGGACCTCATCAGAGTATCAGTAGCATTAATACAATTTTAATATCTTTAATATTGTATTTTACATATTACTTCTAATTGTGTAATTTTAATATAAAAAGTATAGAAATAAGAGCAAAATTTTAAAAGTTACATGGATAAAGTTGAAAAATTATGTTAAGTATATACTATACGATTCCTTTTACATGGAATATTCAGAAAAAGCAAATCGATAAGAGACAGAAATTGTTTTAATGGTTGCCTAGGCCTGGTGTTGAGGGGATGGCAACTAATTGGTTCATGTGTTCCATTTGGAGTCAATGGTAATATTCTAGAATTTGTTTTGATGATCATTGTGTAGCTCTGTGGATATACTAAAAGTTATTGAATTATATACGAGGAATTGTTTAATTATATGGTATAAGAAATCTCGATAAAGCTGTTCGTAATTATTCTTTATATTACTTCTAGCATAGTAACCTCAAGGAGCTTTCTAAATACCTCATATAAAATGGAAATTAAATAAATTGATTTCAAATAAATTATTCCTCCCTCCCCTTCCTCCTTTTCCTACCATCATAATCACCATCATCATCATCATCATCATCATTATCAAGCTTATATTTATTTTTCATGAATTTAATAATAAGCCCTGTTAATAGTAAGCCTCCCTATAAAGACGAACATGGTAAAGAAATTAGCACTTTTAAATATATTTAAAATAATATATGTGTTCTAAAAAATCAAGAATAGCTCAAGAAACATTAAAGTGTTTATTTCTGCTTAATTCTTGCAATATTTCATTATTTCATTTACAGTTCACCCATTATTTATTTTTCAAATATCCCTTAACTCTTATTTTTTTCTCTATAAGATACAAGAGTTTTCTGGAGGTGTTCACACTTTCTCACCTAATTAGGGGAAAAATTATACTATCTTCTTTTTCAGAATATCTGTGAATTTTTCTAAGCAGATTAGTGAATGAATTACCCTTCACAGCAATAAATAGTCCAGGGGTTCAAGCCTGCCATACTTTATTATAGTTGGTCTAAATTAAAAGATTTGCCGTTTATATCTGTCAATGTTCTAAGATACTCTCTGGTTTAAGCATAATAATAATTCATTAAAGCTATTAACTAGCCAATATAATTTTCTGGAACATGTGATGGAATAAAATTAGATTTAGGGGCAATATAGACAACAGCATTATCAATATTATACTTCCTAATACCCGATGTCAAGAACCTGCTACCAAGTAGCTTGGTAAGGGCCCCACACTTACCACTACTGGTACTTGGTATAGGGATTGCTGTTAGAATGTCTCTCTAAAATAGCTCTTAATCTTATATGACTCTCCATATGACTCTCCATATGGCTCTTGGATGACTTCTGCTGGTCACATGACTTATTCTCATCAGTATCTTGCTAAGCTATAAGCACATGGGTGTTTTTCATTTGTGAACCCCAAATTAAATGCCTGATATCTACAACTAAAAAGTTGTAAGATGGCTACAAATTTGGTAATGCCATTGAAATCCTGCATTTATCAGTGCATGGATATGTCTTTGCAACACTTATTGGCCTAGCAACCACATACAAGGTGTGATCAAAAGATACAGTGAATGTTTAAATTAAAAAACAAACAAACACACGTTTATTGCTGTAAAAGACCCATGCCATTTATCCCCCACAAAAGACTCCTCCTTGCTTTGAACACACTTATCCCATCGTTCTTGCCACTTTCTGAAGCAGTTCTGGAAGTCCTCTTTTGTGTCTTTAGTTGCAGTATCGTGGCTACTTGGATGTCTTGAATTGATTCAAAACATTTTCCTTTTATGGTCATTTTGACTCTGTGGAAGAGACAGAATTTCCACAGTGCCAGATCCGGTGAATAAGGTGGATAAGGACACACCATAATGTTTTAATTTGACAGAAATTTCTGTACAAGCAGCTAGCTATGTGTGAAACGGAGCTTTGTCATGATGGAAGATGAAGTAAAGACAGTCATGAAAGAGGACTTCCAGAGCTGCTTCAGAAAGTGGCAAGAATGATGGGATAAGTGTGTTCAAAGCGACGGGGAGTATTTTGAGGGGGATTAATGGCAATGTGTCTTTGACTGTAATACTTTTCCTTTTTTTTTAGTTTAAACAGTCACCGTATCTTTTTATCACACCTCATAAGCCCTAGTTTCAGCACAGTCTTCCATTTAGATTTCCTGTTTTGTGAGATAACTCTCAAGCATCACCTTTATGAATTTAAAGCAATTTATCTCTTATGCAATATGAGAAGACAGACCTGAAATGGTTGGTGAACACTCCCATACAAATTAAAATATTCTCTGTGATCATAAGTGGAACAATGAAGCAAAAATCATGCTTAGTGTAGTCAAATGTATTAGCTGCTTGTGAAAATGAATAACACATACTAATTGTTTGAACATAACTTCACTTTTCCATTGTCATAGTGATCAATGATGTTGAGCCTTCTAATAAACATATTCACCATTTAACTATCTTGTTTCATGATGTGTCATTCAAGATTTTGTTCAATTTTTAATTTGTGTTGTCAGTCTTTCATATCGCTGATGTATAAGAATACTTTAAATATCCTCAATATGATTCTTTTTGAATATAACATTACACTTCCTTTACTCACTCCGTGGGTTGGCTCTGCTTTTTTTCATAGAGACTTTTACATAATAGAAGGCCTTAATGTACTCTATTGATGAAGTCAGCATATTGATCCTTAACTTTATATTTGGCATTCTTTCTATTTAGGTTAAATGGTCTCTGTGTATCTTAAGAACATGAGAAAATATCCCTATATTGTCGAGGAGCTTTATTAAAAATAACATTTCAAAATTTAGGTTCACAGACTGGAATTAACGTTTGCTGTGACATAAGGCTCTTTTGCCTCGTCCAATTTACTGTTTAATCTATTTAGTTCTTAATTTCAGTAATTAAATGTTTTATTTTTAAGATTTTCATTTTATTTTGCTTTTTTTTTTGTCCCAATTCTCTGGTGAAACTCTAGTTGTTTGTGTTTTTTTTTTTTAATTTTCTCTATCTTATTCATCATAATTATTTTAAACTTTCTCTGATAGTTGCAGCAGCTAGAACACCTGCTTGTTTTCTCTTGATTCTCCTTTACTTGGGCCTATATTTTGGCATTTCTTTATTACTTTGAAATATTAGTCTTTATGAATGCAAAATGTTAGTGGCTCTGAATATTGGTGTCTTTAACCAAGGAAATTTTAATTTGCTTTTTGCTAGCAGATAATTATAGGCAAAAATTCTTAATCCAAACAAGACTAGTCTATTTGCAGTTTTTATCTAATCTTAAACTGTAATTCTTCCAGACCACTAACTAACTGCCTTGCATGCTTACTAAAGTTTTCTCTTTCTTTGCTCTGAATTCAAGCTTTTTGCCTCTCCAGGCCTCCTATGAAAGCACCAAATACTATGTTGAGCTTTTCAGCTTGACCTTCTCTCAAAAAGTTTTTTTTTTTTTCTTTTCTCTTTCTTACTTTTTTTCTAAGTAACAAATTCCAAACTTATAATAAAGGCTCAGGGTTAATTATGTGCAAAACACACACACACACACACACACACACACACACACACACACACGTTGCTTGGATGTTTTAAATATTATTTACACACAAGAAAGTGCATACAAGTTTTCTAATAGTCAAATAATTAGCTTATTTCAATAGGAGATAGGTGATGATTGATCCTATAATTCATGTATGTTAGAGTTATATCTAAAAACTCAGAAATCATAAAATGCGACTAAACTCATTAAATTTGGTTCTCAGAATCTCTTTTGTATTTCTACTATATAATATTATAACAAAATTGCTGTAATTTCCATGATACTCAAACTGCTAATGCTTGCTGTGGTTAAAGTTTGTATGTCAGATATCTAGTAGACTTTTTCTAGGCATAGACAATAGCACAAAATTATTTCTAAATTCCCAAATGTAGCAAGAATTGTGTAAGTGAATACAAAGTGTGTGTTGTTGTCTTTTTGTTGTTGTTTTTTGTTGTTGACTTATGATTCTTCGGAGATATCTTTAATTTCTTTTAGTTAGGTGCTTTGCTCTGAATATCTGTCTTTATCTATGAATATTTGCAGCTGATAGTATGTCTAGGTTTGTTCTTCAGATTCAATTAAAAAATATCAACTGATGGTCTATGGCTTAGGAGGACAATATCATTAACCATAAGTGACTGCAATTATTGCAAATTACATAGGAAATTCAAGTTGTTTCAACTATAATAATCCAGGTAATGATATTTGTATTACATCCTGAATATATAGTTTTCAATAAACCTATTACTTATTGGTTAGTATTTGGAAGATTTTCTATATTTATTTTTAGATACCTTGATATGTTTTCTATATTTATTTCAAATACCTCGGGGTATTTAAAATTATGTTATATATGAAAATGTTTTTTTTTTTTATTTTCATGTGATCAGATCTAATATATATTATTTTCATATTATTCTCATTAACTATAAATGTGTTGCTTGATTTTTTTAAATCAATATTTCTTGGATTATCATATATTACTTATTCATGAACATGAAAGAGATTATAATATCAACTTGATGCTTAGTTAATGCTTGCTTTATTTAACAAAAATTAATTTTTACCTTGCAGCAGAAAGACTAATGAACCTTGACTGCTGTCTGTCTGAAAACGTGAATGAGTGACATTATTTACTGCAAGCATAGATGGGATCTGCAATTATATATATTATTAGTGAGAAAATGCAGACTGTTTTTTAACATTTAATATGTAAATAATAGCCTAAGTCTACATGGGTTTCTCTATACAAAATTTATGAAGTGGGTGGAGGGTAAAGTATGAAATATGAAGCTCATATTTGCAAGGAAATAGGAAATGCACACTCAAAGTTATTATTCTACAAGGTAGAGCTGCTGTTAATTCTACATATTGTCAGTAAATAAAAAGTTAAACACAATATTTATATGCAAGTACAACATAGTAAAGGTCATGTATGTTATATTGCTACTTGTTAAGTATCCAAATCTCTAAATTAGCTTAAAATTTTATAAGGATGCTATCTTTGTAACTAAAAATAATTGTTATTAAATAATTTTATATAGTTTGACAATTTTTTAATTTGTCTGACAAAATACTGTTAGTAAATTGAGTAATGTGTTTGTATAAAGAGGCAGTAAAGAGTGGTTGGTCAGTTAGAGAACTGGACTCAATCCAGGCCTGTGTTCATATGCCTGTTACACCACTGAGCAGATTTGTAACTTTGGGCACAAGTCTCTGTACTTCTGGGATTTGTCCTATAATCGGGATAGTATCAGTATTTATAACACAGGTTCTCTATGAAGATTAAATCAGCCAGTATTTTTAGTCCTTTTTTTCTTTTATTATCCCACTAAGGATTCTTTTTAGATTTTTTTTTACATTAATCTCTCATCATTAATTTTTTATACCACATATACCATGTTTCCCTGAAAATAAGACCTAGCTAGACAATCAGCTCTAATGCATCTTTTGGAGCAAAAATTATATAAGACCAGTCTTATCTTATAGAAGACCTGGCCTTATAGTATAGTAAAATAAGATTGGGTCTTATATTAATTTTTACTCCAAAAGACACATTAGAACTGATTGTCTGGTTAGGTCTTATTTTCGGGGAAACAAGGTATACTATCTATTGGGTATGCACTATGGCCCTTTGAAGGGTACAAACTACTGTAATAGCTAAGATAATTTTCTCTCCTTCCTCTCTACAACCAATTTCTGTCTTGTGGGTTGATATCAACTCATTGAGAATGCATTAAATACAGTAAATTCTTATTGTGTGTTCTAATTATTATCACTCAATATATCAATGTATGTTATATACATTATATTATTATTATTTTAATTATTAATTATTTATATTGGCCAAAAATGCAAGTTTGTAATAAATGCATGCATATATTTTATGTAGTATTGTTTTCATTAATATATTTTTTACTGAACAGACATAGTCCATGTATATGGAAAAATAATTTTACTAAGTGTTTAGAGACTCTAAACATGGACTTAGATAATTTTTTTTGAATTTAGAGACAATGCCATCATTTTAAGCCAAATATAGTAACAAGTCTATTAGTTAAGGAGACAGATGATTGTGTTGTAGATAAATACATAGTCCAATGTTAATTTATTATATCAACCTCACCTTTGTCTTCTAAATGTAGCAAAATGAGATTTAACGTTTAATATAGTCAAGAAAATGAAGCTCACACAAAATAAAGATAAATAAATCAGATACTAAATACAATTAGAACCAAATGAAAGTGTGTTGGATATGACATAAAACTTCATAAATGCAGAGATTTGAGAAAACCCTGGAACAAAAATTGAGCTAAATTATGCATGACTGAGTGACTTATTTCAACCATTTCACTAGACAGTAGCTGCAAAATCACCTGTGTAGCCCTAAACTAGAGGTCCCATAGGCTAGTGAAGAGATCCATGGAATATATGGATAAAAATGTAAGGACAGAGATAAAACAAGAAATATACATCACTGACAATAGACAACACCGCAAACACATAAGATATTCTGATACAAAGAAACATTATAAATGGTACTATAGGGAGACCAATCCCTTAACAGATGATATAAAACATGAACACAAATTGACTTTAATGCATATATGTTTAAGGTACTAAAAACATTTGGGGGGGGGGTATGCTCATAATTGAAAGCAAAAGGAAAAAAAGTCAAATAGGCACATGTGAATCAAGAATAAGTATATATAAAATGTTGAATAACTCTGGTGTATCCCTGAAAGTAATATACTATTGTATGTTAGCTATATTATTAATAAAATCTTAAAAATAAACTAAAAAGAAAGAATAAATATGAAGGTCTGACAATTAAGTTTGTGAACTCATTCTAGGAAAAGTGCTACATACCTCATTGCTGAATATCACCACAGACACCTTTGAAATACTCCCCAGGGAAGCTATGCACAGATGCCAGAGCCTAGTCCACCCTTCAAAGCAATTTTGGAACTCTTTTTCTGGAATGGCAACCAGAGCTATCGTTGTATTATCCTTGATGTCCTGAATGTCATCAAAATGTCTTCCTTTCATTATTTCCTTTATCTTAAGGTAAAGAAAGAAGTCACTAGGGTCCAGATCAGGTG